>NW_024080727.1:1905998-1962663 GCF_003009895.1 Hyaena hyaena | reverse complement strand
AAAAAAAAAAAAAAAAAAAAAAAAAAAAAAAAAAAAAAAAAAAAAAAAAAAAAAAAAAAAAAAAAAAAAAAAAGAATAGGCATTTGAAAACAGACTCCCATTTGTATTAATAGGAAACCTGCATGCAGACAGAGTGCTCAGGATGGGACCATTTATGAAAATAACTGAGGACATGGCCAGTGTCCTCTCTGGCTGCCTCAGTCTCCCCTGCAAGACTCAGCAGACAGCACACACACCAGCTGCTGTTCCCTAGTTTCTCTGCTGGAGGCCATTCCCTGACCATGGAGCAACCCTCAGTCATGGGGATGGGAGCTGGACATGCCACCTTGTCCAGCTGAAGTGGGTGGGATGGCTCTGAGGCGAGTGCCACCCTTCTCTCTGAGGGTCCCGGTGGGATGGTCCCATTGTCCATGCAGTTGCCTTTGCACTCTCTACCCTCCCCTCTCCCTTCCCTGCCTCCTTACAGAGCTTCCTGGGATCATATCCCAGATAAACTACTTGCACCCAAATGCTTGCCTCGTGGTCTGAAAATTGAGAACAGATGTACTGACGGCTCTTTTAAAGACACAGCACTTCCAGGATGCCAAGCCCAATCACAGAAAAGGCCTGAGCCGCAGCAGGGAGACATCACCCTCCCAGGTGTGGCCAGGGCACCTGTGGGTACATTTTGAGCAGGGTGAGGGTCAAGGGTCCCTGCTCAGGAGAGTCACAGTGGGGCTCACAAAGGGTGTGCTGTGCTTCGTGTAGAGCTCTGCTGTTCCAAGTAATCTCAAACATCTGCATAGAATAGCGTGCACTGTGCTGTCTCAAGTCAAAAAATATTTAGAAGCTGAAGAGACAAAAGGAGAAAAAGGGAAGGAAAACAGGGCTGGAGGGGTTTTGACAAAGAGCTCAGAGCCCACAGCTCTTGCTCGTTTTTCAAGTGTGTCTAAGCTGCTCCGTGCCCTTAAAGAAGTTGATGATTCAAGGGGAATAGTGCGCCTGTGGACTCAGAAAAGCCCCTGTGTTCTCATTATTGTTCACCTCTCAGTGAAACGATAAAAAGATGAGAACTCTGAGCACAACCCCAGCTGGTCCCATAAAGAGTACTGCACCTCTTTAAATGTTTGATTCCATGCACTTTGACCCCGGGGCTCTTCGAGAGTGTGGTGTCAGTGCATAGACACGTGCTCGTGAGACAAGGCTGACCCAGGAGGTGATTTATGGGGTAGGAGTGCTTAGGATTAGGAGACACACCTGCCCCATCAGGAGGGCAAGGAGGAAGGTGGTGTGAACGGTTTGTTATGAACTTTATAGACCGTGCATTCCCATAAAACTTTTCTAGCCATCAAAGAAAAGGAGCTGAGATCTGGCAAAGACTTCTCAAGTAGAACACAAAAAGTACTAACCATAAAGGCCAAAAGAAATGAATTATGCTCTGTTAAAATGAAGAACTTCTGTGAATCAAGAAACAACAGTAAGAAAGTGAGAGAGGATATTTGCAATAAATGGGAGAGATACTCGTAATGCATGGAACCAACAAAGGGTTTGCATCTAGAATACGTGAAAAAAACCCCAAAATCTCCCACAGACAATTAAGAAAATGACCCAGTAGAAAAATGAGCAAAAAACTTGAACAGACACTTCACAAACAAGGGCATTTAACCTTAAGGTTGGGGGCACCCAACTGGCTCAGTTGGTGGAACATGTGGCTCTTGACCTCGTGCTTGTGAATTTAAGCCCCACATTGGGTATAGAGATTACTTAAAAAAATTAAAACTTAACAAAAAAACATAAGGCTGGCCAATAAACATATGAGTAGGTGTTTAGTTTCATCAGCCACTACCACTTGATATCTCTACACATGCACCAGAATGGGTAGAATGACAGAGACAGAGAATACAAAGTGTTGGTATGGATGTGTTCTTATAAGAACGCTCTAAAACTGATGATGAGCTTCTAACTTGGTTCAACAACTTTGGAAAACTCTTTGACAGGACTTGCTAATGCTGAAGACATGCATGTTCTAACACTCAACAATTCCACTCTGATGTATGCATCAGACAAAAATGGGTATATCCCATTTTTATGAGGTTTAAAAACAAATAAGAGAAAATTATAGTTTTCTGGGAGTCAGGATAGGGGTTACCTTTCTGTTTAGTTTAAAAACAAAGACAAAGGGGTTGATCGGAAAAGGCAACTTTAGAGCTGCAGCCTCTGACCCCAGCACTGCCATGTGTGCCCAAGCTAAGCAATCGCCTTTCTGTGATTCCTTGCAAGTACCAGACAAATGGTATGGACTGTATTAATTCTTGTCACTGTGATGCTTTTGAGATAGCTGGCATTCATGTCATGCTTTCCAAATGACAAAGTGCTCTGACATCTGTCATCCTGAGCACAGCTGTGGGAGGCAGGTAGGACAGGGCTTTCTCTATTTTTTTCCCTTTTTCCAAATAACAGGCACATAGACGTCAAGGGCCTAAACTGGGTCAGAAGCACTAGACTGGGAGTTCACTTATCAATGTTCATATCCTAGTTCTTGACCCATGTAGTGGCTCCACAGGTGTGTTCACTTTCTAAAAATGAATCAAGCTCTAAATGTATGATCTGTGCATTTTTATGCATGCATAGTATACTATTTATGGTATAACTCTTTATTGAGAGAGAGAAGGCAAGAGAGAAATGCATGCTCTGGTAAGAGAAGATTCTCTGGACCAACCTATCACAAGGTAGAAGCAGGAAAGTGAGGGCTTCACAAGGAAATTACAAGGATAGACCATGTGTGGGGGGAGCCATTTGTCAGAGCAGGAGAAAGGCTGCATGGTGGGTAGTCTTGCAGCTGTTGGCTTCTTTAGGTCAAGACGCACACACTCTTCTCATGAGGAGAATTCCTGCTAGCCTGGAAGTAGCCCCGATGCTCTCCAAAATGAACATCCTATCTATAGCTGGTCCAGGAATAACTCAGGTGAATAATACACAAAAAGAATCAGCACAGGATCTATAGTAATTTGTACAAGAAAGGAAAAGTTATAGGAGGGAGAAAGCATGTGAAGAATATTCACTCACTGGATAATATGATTCTAAAACGGCTAAAAATAATGTGCAAGCACATGTGCATTATTATTTTTTTTAAAAAACACAGTAACTGCATTTTTTGGGCTTTGTTTCTTGTTTTTTAAGTTTATTTACTTATTTTGAAAGACAGAGTGAGTGAGCAGGGGAGGGGCAGAGGGAGAGGAAGAGAGAATCCTAAGCAGGCTCTGTCTGTACTGTCAGCACAGAGTCTGATGTAGGCCTTGAACCCATGAACTGTGAGATCATGACCTGAGCCAAAAACCAGAGTCCAACACTCAACTGATTGAGCCATCCAGGCACCCCTGTTTTTAAATTTTTTTTCACTTGCAAAAGGCAAATATGTAAGAACTCAGGGAAAAGATGGTTAGGTCAAATGAGATAAAATATCAACCATCAGAGCTGGGCAAAGAAACATAAGAAAAAATGAAATCAGATGACCAATGGAGACAACACTGAAATGCTGAAGACAGATACCAGTGAACATACCAGGAGGGTACATGGAGTTGATGACTGAGAAAAAGTGAAATGTAATAAACTAGAAATGAATGAACAATTTAAACAGATTAGGCAGAAATGATAGATATGGAAGACAAATAAAGGAGATGTGACATAAACATAAGTGGGAGGCAGGTAGGATGAGCTTTCTCTACTTTTTCCAATGAGGGGGCAGATGTTAATGGAGGTCAAGGACCCCAAATTGTGCAGAAGCTCAGAACTCTTAAAGAAGAGAACCGAAGTAATGTAACAGAAAAAGTATTTGAATATAAATTCAAGGGATGCCTGGGTGGCTCAGTTGGTGAAGAGTCCAACTCCGGCTCAGGTCATGATCTCGCAGTTTGTGAGTTCAAGCCCCATGTAGGGCTCTGTGATAACAGTGCAGAGCCTGCTTGGGATTCTCTGTCTCCCTCTCTCTCTGCCCTTCCCTTATCATTCTCTGTCTCTTTCAACAAATAAATAAACATTAAAAAAATATATATAAGTTTGAGACCCTATCCTGAATGAAAGAAGATCTCAGAATGAAGATTTCAGATTGAAAAGCAAAGCCTTCTTCCAAGAAAGATGGAAAAGAATCATGAACACGGAGACATGTCCTGATAAAAGTTACTGGATTTCAGAGATAAAGCAAAAAATATTTTAAGCAGCTAGGCAAAAAGATCAAGTCACCAATAATGGGAAAACGTATGAGGCTACATGCAGATTTCTCCACGGTAGCCCCCAATGCCAGAAGGCAATGGAGCAATGCTCAGAAAGACAGAAGGAAAGAAAACATAACCCAAGCAATTTCTAGCAACTGAAGTGTTGCTCAAATATTTAGGTAATGGAAAATTATTTTTGAACACATAAAGAGCTGAATCCTTGTTTTGGAGAAAATACTAGAGGATGACCTTCAGCGAGCAGAGAAATGAATGGAAAGCCCAAGATGAGAAGTGAACACAGATCAAAGACATTGACTGAAATGAGGGGACTGAAGTTAGAGAACAGAATGCATAGGCTATAAATTCAGATGAGGCAGAAATAATATAGATATAAGAACTGGCTAGAAAAGAAGGTGTGGTGGGGAAAGGCAGACTATCCATATAAATCAATTTTTTTTTTATCATTTCTAGCTGGGGGAGTAACAAAACATAACAGATAAATATACTAACTGAGATATAAGAGCTTTTAAAGGTAAAATGTTAACCATTAAGAAAAAAATTAAATTGGGGGGTAGAGGGAATGGAAAGAAGGGGTTTGAAGGTAGAAATTCATCTATTTTATCATGTTCAAGGAATAAGGATACAGTAAAATAAATAGAAGTTGGCATAAGGCACCTTTTGCTTCCAGCAAATGTCAGAATTAGTAGTCTGTGGGGGTCAGGGCTGCTCATCCATTACAAAAGCAGTTAGGTATTATAATAAAATATCCTTATTGCTGAGCCCACTGGAAGTAAAGGAACTATTCAAGAAAGCAAATACAAAATACATACATAGCTATATCTATACATACATACAACATAGTCCAATCTGGGGGGAAGCACATAGAAGGGGTATATTCCCCTGAGGGCCAGCAACGATCTTGACACTACAGTTGGGAGATTACATTTGGAATCTGGAAGGATGTTTACCATTCTAGAAGGATTGATGGCATCCCCAGCTTTGGTTGAGACAAATATAAATTCTCTCTGAAGGAAAGCAAATCACCATTCAGCCTCTCAGAATTCCATGATGATATTAAAAAAAAAAATAAATTCACAATGAAACACAGAAACATGGATGACAGCTGGCAGAAGAAACAAACACAAGATTTAAACTCCAGAAGTGTTTAGATAATAGAATGATCAGACACAGAATATAGAATATCTATAAAATATTTAAAGACCTAGAAAATGAGATCATGTACACAAGCTGGCAGCAAGATACTACTGAGTATGACCAGGCTAATCTGAAAAAGAAAATAGAAAGAACTTTTAAAAAATTAAATGTATAATTGTTAAAGAAAAGCAGTAGATTCTGACATCATGGACAGACAGAATGAATGACTGGAAAATAGATTTGAAGAAATTATACAGAATGCAACATGGAGAGAAGAGGAATAGGGAAATACTTAAAAAAATGGGTTAAGAGATAAGAAAGAGAAAAATACTGATGCGTGTGTCTGATCATAGTCTTAGAAGGAGAGAATAGAAAGAATGGGAGAGAGTCACTATTTGAGAAGAAGACAGCTAACATTGAACATGTACCATATAGAATAATGAGTTCCCCTATGTAGTGGGGGGCAGTCTTCTATTACAGCCTAACAACCTCTGTCTCCTGTTACATCAAATGTAACACCCTCCTTTTGTACATTTGATGAAACTATCGGCTTGCTTTGCATCCATATAATGCAGCAAATATCATAGGATGTTATTCTAAGCAACTCTTGGGCCAATGGGAAAGTCATTATGAAAGTTGTGAATGATGAAGAAAATAATGAAGGTCAAAGTGTTAGATATCATGACATATGAAGGAACAGTCTCAAATACTCATAGTCAAGGAGGAAAGTAAACTGTGTCCATTTAAAAAAGTTTGAAAGGGGAACAATATAAATCTATAAGAAAACAGAATTAATGATGAGAAAAGAGAAATTTATTATTTAGTAAGAAAAACTATAGGCAAATAGGAGTTGGCTCTTTGGGGGAAAAATAAATAGTATAAGCCACTAGCTAATCTATTTAAGAAAAAGAGGAGAAAGCAGGAATAACAGAAAGAAAAAAAGAAAGAAAAGAAAAGAAAGGGGGGAAGGGAGGAAGGAAAGGGAAGGGAAGGGAAGGGAAGGGAAGGGAAGGAAAAGGAAGGGAAGGAAAGGAAAAGAAAGGAGGAAAGAAAGAAGAAAAGAAAATGTAAAGGAAATTAAAAAATAATCAGTGATCACTGAGCTCAATTTTATGCATATAAACTTGAGATGATTTCCTAACAGTATATAAATAGATATATTGTTCAGAATAGACTAAAAATGTATATAGACTAGTTAATAAAGAAGGCCTAGGGAAGCTTGCCAATGAGCTACCCTTTCTGAAAACTCTGGCCCAAATGTTTCTTAGCAGTATTTTTCATAGGGGGATTATATTTAATCTTTAAGAAACAGGTAACACCAATGCATTCAAACCGTTTAACGGCATACAAAAGGAGGGGAAGTTTTCCTTATTCTTTATATTAATCAATATGACATTGAAACCAAACTGAACAAGGGCAGGAAAAGAGAAAATGTTCATACCAAACTCATTTATGAACACTGTTGTGAAAATCCTAAATAAAAGTGAAGCACACACCATGACCAAGAAAGGTATACTCTGAGGATATGAAGATGGTTCAATATTAGAAAATATGCTAATAAAATTTGCCACATTAATATATCAAAGACAGAACTCATCCGTTCCTCTCCATGGATGCAGAGAAGACATTTGATGAAATTCAATTTCTTAACAATATAAACAAATGGATACTTTTTTCACTTGATAAATACCTATCTCATGGGGAAACATCAGAAGCATTCTCATTAAAGTAGAGAAAAAGAAAAGAATGTATATTATCACACTGTTTTTGTTTTAGATGACAGAGAGAACTAATTAGGAGCTAATATAGAATTATATAAGTAAAAACCCAAATGATTCAACTAAAGAACTATTATAATCTCTAGAAGAATTCAGTCAGATGACTGGGTGTAAAATGAAAATACAGTAACCATATTTCTTTATAAATATCAAATACAGGTAATTTTAAAGATATAACGGATTCCCATTAAAATAGGAAAAAATATTCTATAGAAATAAATGTATTAGGAAACTTGTAAGATATACATAAAATTTTTTTTTAAGTTTCCCCGAGTGAGGGAAGGAAGATGTCTTAAATGGATGTAAAGAAACACTATGTAGGAAGACTCAAAAATATAAAGGCATTATTTTCCCCTAAGTTAGTCTCTAAAGTATTTAACTGAATTTAAAATACCAACATAATTTGGAAATAAACAAGCAGATTCTAAAGACCATATGAAAAAACAAATAGCCTGGAAACAAGAAATAATAGCCTGGAAAACTGTGAAAAAGCATATGGCTAGTGTGTCAAAATATAAAACTACAGTCACATAAATATTAAGAGGCACATGATTATATCAGTGGAACAGACTGGAAAATCCAGAAATACATTTTTAAAATAGGACATAAAGAAGTATAATGTATTATAAAGATGACATTTCAAATTTATGGGGAGAAAGGAATTAATCAATAAATGGTAGGGAGCCACCTGAGGGGCCATCCGGAAGCAAACTGAGATTGGATCCCTACCTCACACCTTGCACTAAAATAAATGACTGCTGTATTAAGGAGTATTTATTTAAACATAAAAATGAAATCATAAAAGTACTAGAAATACCACACAAATTCACAAATTAAGTTTATTTACAAGTTAGGATGGGAAAGACCTTTCTAACTGTGACATAAAACCAAGAAGACTGAAGATATCGATATATTTGACTTTACACACACACACACACACACACACACACACACTTCTGGTTGATAAAAAATTATTTTTAAAAAGGTAAAAAACAAACATCAAAAACATCTGTAACTGATATTTCAGCTAAATGGCAATTTCCTTAATCTATAAAATTTCCAACAAATCACTAAAAATCAATAATCTAAAAGATTTAAAAAGATAGTCCGCAGAAAAGAGAACTGGCTTTCTAATATATGGAAAAAATCCTCAAAGTCATCAATAAGAGAAGTGTCATTTAACCTGCAACAGACTCATTCCCTAAGTGCTCAGACTGGCAAAGACCAGAGAGGCTAGGCAAAGATATGGGGAAAAAAGGCACTTCCATACGTTGTTTATGAGGGTGTAAATAGAGAAGCCTCTTTGGAGATTAATCTGATGATATCTATCAAGGACTGAGTCATGTACATAATTTCATCTAGAGTTCAAAGACAGGCAAAATTAATCTGCGGGGTCAGAAGGAAAGACAGTGAGGGGTGCCTGGGTGACTCAGTCAGCTAAGTATTCAACTTCAGCTCAGGTCATGAACTCACAGTTTGGGCGTTCGAACCCCACATCCAGCTCTGTGCTGACAGCTCAGAGCCTGGAGCCTTCTCCAGATTCTGTGTCTCCCTCTCTCTCTGCCTCTCCCCCACTAGCACTCTATCTCTCTCTGGCTCTCACAAATGAATAAAAACATTAAAAATATTAAAAAAATAAAAAGACAGTGATTATTGCTGGAGGTTACAGAGTAGAAGGGAGCTTTAGGGAAGCTTCTGGAATTGAAGAAATGTTGTATTTTTTAAAAATACTTATTTTGAGAGAGAGAGCATATATGTGAGCATGAGTTAGGGAGGTGCAGAGAGAGAGAGGGAAAGAGAGAATCTCAAGCAAGCTCCACCTGTCAGTACAGAGCCTGATGCGGGGCTCAGTACCACAAACCATGAGATCATGATCTGTGCTAAAATCAAGAGTCAGATGCTTAACCAACTGACCCACCCAGATGCCCCAGAAATGCTATATTTCTTGATGTGCAGGTTATACTAGTGTGTTCAGGTTATTTAAAAAAATGAATATAACTGTACACTTAGAATTTGAACTTTTGTGTGTTTCATGTTGTATTTTATATACAGGTAAATAAAACTCCAAAATTTACATACAAGCAAAAATGGCCTTTTATCCACTTCTAGGCATTTATCTCCTAGATTGATGGTTCTCAGTTAGGGGTGATTTTGGCCCCCTGCAAGATATTGACAATGTGTGAAGACATTTTTTCGTTGTCACAACTAGGGGATGCCCCTGACTTATAGTGGGTAGAGGCTAATGATGTTGCTAAATATCCTATAGTGCATAAGCCCCACAGCAAAGAATGACCTGGCCCAAGATGTCAAGAGTGCTGAGGTCAGGAAACTGTACAAATAAACTCATTAGTAATGACAAACAAACAAACAAACCCAGAAGTTACAGTGGAGAATCCTCCAAGACACCTTAGCCAGGTGACCAAGGTTAACATCACCAGTACGGCAATCCCCCTTTATCCACAGGGGATATGTTCCAAGATCCCCAGTGGATGCCTGAAGCCATAGGTAATACTGAACCCTACTGACTCCTACATATACTGTTATTTCCTATATGTACATCCCTATGACAATGCTTAATTTATAAATTAACACAGTAAGAGAGAATAGCAAAACAGAATAATTATAGCCATATACTATATATACTATATAAACCATATACATATGTATATGGTATATATACATACTATATATATATATATATATATATACACACACCATATACACATGTATACTGTAATAAATGTTATATGAATGTGGTCTCTCTCACTCTCTCAAAATATCTTCTTGTACTCACCCTTCTTCTTCATGTGATAGATGTGAGATGATAAAATGCCATGTGATGAGGTAAAGGGACATCGTCACTTCATGACATAGGCATTGTGACATAACGATAGGGTACGATGCCCTCTGACCACGTGTCAGAAGGATGATCACCTGCTTCAGACAGCAGGTGACTGGGGTTGCTGGAACTTTGGAAAGCCAAACTGCAGATAAGGGGGCACCACTGCAATAAGATGTATGCTGGGTTCCTTCCCAATGAGGCATCACCTCAATATAATCATGAGGAAACATCAGATAAACCCAAATTGCAAACATAATTGACTAGTCCTGTTGAAGTGATGAGGTCATGAAAGACAAAGACCGAAGAACTACCACTGACTGGAGGAGACCAAGAAGACAGGACAACTAAATGCAAAACAGGATCCCGGTACAGAAAGGACATTGGTGGGAAAATCAGCGAAATCTGCATGTACTTTAGTGAATAACGTCATATTGGGATAAACAGCCTAGTTTTGATAATGGTTCTATGATTCTGTAAGATGCTGACACAGAAGGAAGCTGGGAGAAAGGTATATGCTTTCTGTACTAGTTTTGTAACTCTTCTTTAAGTCTAAAGCTACCTCACAATAAAAAGTTAAAAATTAACACAATCTATAGTAAAGAAATAAGGAGGAGGAGGTAACTCTATTTACACTGATACAGAACAACTCTAGCACAGTTAAGAGGAAAAAAAGGTACACAACAGTATGGTAAGATGCTAATATTTGTATGAAAAAGGGAAAAGCATATATGCAAACATACAGATTTTGAATTTCACACATTGTGCATAGATTCCTTATTCAGAAAACAAACTAATTCCCAAGTCACACTCATAACCAAGTGTCTGTGGTAGAGATGGTCTTTGCTATAATGATTTAGTGCCCACAATGCCTATTTACAAAGCATTGATGAGATAAATTCAAAGACTGGCAATGTGGTTTTTCCAGAGTCAATGCTTTCTTTTCATCTTCAATGTCACTGCCTCATTCAAGTCCTCGTTCTCTCTCATCTGGACAAGTGCAGTCATTTCCTTCACGCCTTCTTGACTGCAGTCTTCCTCAGGCTCAATATGTCTGCAAAGTCTTTTTGAAAACATAGATCTCAGCTGAACCCATCCACTACTCTCTTTGGGACTCACTTAAAACCTGTACGACATAGCTCCACTCTTTGCCTAGTTCCTGCCCCTCTCCTGTGCCTGCTGCCTCCACGCACCCCTGTACTAACTGCATCTGACCACCCACATCCCACAGCTCCTCTCTGCTCCTGCCCAGGCTGCTGCTTCTGCTGTGAGAGCCCTCCGGGCCCCTTGCCCAGGCTCGCCTCCTTGCAGGCTGCACCAGGCCATGCTGGAGAAGCAGACAGCAAGCATCACCCGCTGCCTGCCCTCATGCAGTTCAGTCCAGGGAAGGAACCAGAAGTGAAGTAAATAATAACGAGAGCCATGAAATCATCCTCTGTATTCTTCAAGGCCAAATCCAGGAGCCCCATCTTTCTGAAGTCTTCCCTCCTTTCCACTATCCCAAACAGGAAGAACCTATCAGGGTTCAATGCACATTCCACCCTAAACTGCCGAGTGGCCGTGCCATGTGTCTCACCTCCCACCCCGGTACCTCCCCTCCCTCATAAACTCCTGGGGAGGCAATGGCTGTGTTTCAGTGCCTTCTCATTGCGTTAGCTGGCACATGTCTGGAAGCACAATGAACATATTCCCAAAAAGCCATGCTGAATGAGCAAATGAATGAATGAACACATACATTCACTAGTGAGGCAATGCACAGATTTGATAGCGTGAGGGAAAAGCTGACATATTTTAAGCATTTACTGAGCTCAGGCATTAAGCTAAGTACTTCATTACTACTCACACCAACCTTGGGACACAGAAACTATCACAAGTCACACTTTGCAGTGACCTGCCCCAGCTGCAAAGCTGGGATCTTTCCCGGCCCTACAACACACACTCATATCCACTGGTTATAATACTGTTCCTTGATGGCTCCTAATTTCCTCTTTTGCTTCCTCCCCCTACAACCTCACATCCTCTGCATCAGCTAGGCAGGAATGCCCATCATCATCTCGTGTTTGCAGTGGAATGGAATGCTCTGGGCCCTCCGCCCACAACGTTCCGTTTGCAAGCATCACCGGGCAACATAATCTTGGCTCAAATGAAATGTACAGCCACTGAAGCCACATCAGGGGCGGGGACACACAGGCTTCCCCCACTGCCCCAGGATGAGAAACCAGAACACTCTGCTCAAGACCAACCCCTGGATAAGAGGGATAAAGGAGCATCGTGTTTGTAATATACAGGATTTTATCCTGTCCTGGATTTTTAACTTTTTGATCAATTGGGAAGGAATAAAGTTTTATAGAAAAAAAAAAAAGAGGAAATAAAATCAGATGGGAAAGTAAAACAGAACAAAACTCTCTCCACATCAAACCAAACCAAAGAGCAGTGGAAAGCCACTGTCCAGGGCAAAGAACAAGGAAAATGAAACAGCTGTCTGGTTCTAGCATCTGTTACCTCCCTGGCTACATTTTGCAGTGGAATTACTCAAGCGTCTGCAGGACAAATAAGCCAATGCCAAGCTTCCTTCTCCTGGAAGGAAAACACAGGCAAGGTCTGAGTCCCTCGCAAGACAGCACTGTTTCTGCACTCAAGGCTTTGCCATTTTTCTTCAACTGGCAGTGGTCCGTTTTAAGTGCTGGGAAGGGTGTTTTGATCCTTGTCCTCACTGGGCACCCACTGAGTGTTTGGAGAACAGCTCTGTCTCAAAGCAATGCTGAAGGCAACGGTTATGTAAAAACCCTCAGAAATGTGTTGCTGATAACACAAGCCAAAAGGGAGATAAAATAAGAGCTGGATGAAAAAAGTTACTAATCCAAATTTTCCACAAGTACTACTGCAGTTTGAAGTCTTCCCCCAGGCTGGCATGCCAGCCCCACTTCTGGAAGGCTCCCCAAGTCCAGAGGTTGGTCACTCCTTCTATGTCCTATAGGCTGCAGAGACGGTCACCTGGCTGGGGCCACCTTGTGTGTAGGGTGGGGGTGGGGGAGGTGCTGCCAGGTGAAGGCTGGGTCAGGGCACCCGGTCACTCTACTGGCAAGGGGTGGGGATGGGGGATGGCAAGAAATGGCAGATAACACACAACTTGCAAAGTCTGGAGAGCTCTCTGAGGAGGCAGTCTACTGTAAACTTCCAAACACTTCTGGAAAATTGGGGCCATGTGCTGCCAAAGCCCAACAGTTTTGAGAGAGGCTGCAGATGCTGGGCAGGAGGCTGAGACTGAGGCAGGCAGGACAGCTTTCAACCTGGCACCCGACCCAATGTCCTACTGCGCGGCGCTGTCTGTCTGAGAGCAGCAGGGCGAGGCTCTAGTTCCGGGCAGCTGCCCACTCTGGCCAGGTAGGCAGCATTAAAGGGGTAGGTTTCATTGAGATCAGCAATTCCCAAGCCCAGCTGGGTGTGAGATCCATCGGGAAAGTGGGTCTCCAGCCATCAAGATACCTGTGAGAATCTCTGTGCGATCTGGGAAAGTCTGCAAAGAGCTCTTCCATCCTGGGCCTGGGGGTGTGCCAAGAGAGAGATACTGGATGCTGGAGAGCAAACCCTGGGCTCCCAGGGTAGCAGGAGGAATGTGTAACTTGCTGAAGAGGCAGAGGCAGGACATGACCCTGGGTGCCTGATTTGGGAGGCTACCTTCTTAACCACTGTGCGTTATGAACAGCACCTCCACACGGTACTGAAAGGCTGAGAGAACTAAATGGGAAGAGTGAAGGAGCAAAGAATAAGTAGAAAAGAATGTATAATACCATCAAAAGTCTATGACCATTCCAGACACTCTTGCCTTCCTAAAACCATTGGCCTATGGCTTCTGTGCTCAGTACCTAAAAATATAGCTAGACATGCACATCTTAGTCCAGCACAAATGCCATGACTTGTAGGCACACCCTTGCTCAAGTCAGTTGTAGGGCTGGTGTTCACCACTTCCCAGAACTACCTTCCTTTCCAAGTGGGGCAGTCAGGCATGGGCTCCAGGGCAATGATGATAGAATGTGTCGCCAAGAAGCTTGTAGGGTAAAGGCTGAGTGGTCATTACGTAGCATCTTTCAACTCAGAATCTCCAGGAACCAGGGTGATGAGAGGGTACAGATAAATATCTTTCATGCTGGAAAGAGGTGAGGGCTTTATGAGGCTGTGATCACTGTCAGAACATTGCCCTTGCTCCCCTCTTCTTGCTTCTGTTTCTGGGCACAATGTCCTACTCTTTGTTTCGGCTGATGATACCTACCTTTGCCTTTCTCACCCTCTGCTGCACCCACCAGGATATCCGAGCCTCAATAGCTTTAAAGTCTTGTTAAATAGTGACTTTGCTGACAGAGACAGGAGGAACTTATAATCATAAAAAAGATGGATTGCGCTAATTGCATAAAGTTCATTTCCCCTTTGTCATAAATATTTACCATCCAATGTTTATAGCTTTTATGTTTGGACTTTCTTGAAATGCTTTATTGAATTAAAAACATCACATTACCATTGGCTAAAAGAGGAGACAGCTATATTTGCCAATAATTACTGCAACAAATGCCAGCTATTGATGCCAATTTTTTTTTGGTAGTTCACATTTCCGTAGACAGCTTTGAGTCTTACAATACCAGCATTTTGCAGATGTAATGGTGATGGTGTGGGGGATCTCCAGGGCAATAGACATGAAAATGGACTGTATTTTAATTTTTCTTGGTTTTCTGGTATGCAAATGTTTAAGAAGAGAAGAGACCTGGTTAGTATTGGAAGCTAGGCTGTTCCCAAAGCAACTGGTTTTCCAAAGTTATTCTACCCTGTGCCTTTGAGTGAGGAAATGGCTTTTAAGTTTGACCTTAAAATGGCTATGTATTGTTTTGAAGCACATACACAAAGACCCAGTCAGAAGGAGGTTGTGTGTTTGAAATTCCAGCTAAAGAAGAGAAATTGCTCAGGCAAGCCAGCACTTCCTGCTGGGGAGAAATGGTGGCCTGCCATTGCCTAGCGCTGGGCTCCTGGCCTTGTGCGGCAAGGCAGCTGTGGAGCCTGTAAACACCTTTTCAGAATAATATTTGTCAATCCATTATGATAAAATCCACAAGATTGCCAAGGAAACAATTAGAGTATAATTCAAAATACAAAAATAAATACCAGTCTGTAATATTGTAACATGTATTTCTTGGTCAACATATTACCTAAGAAGATCTGGCCATGGGTCTAATAACCACCATAATTTTAAATATTTTTCTTCCTTTCTTTTTATTTGGGGGGGGAGGGGAGAGAAAACACCCAAGTGAGCAGGGCAGAAGGCCATGGGTGGGGAGAGAGGGAGAAGGAGAGGGAAAGGGAGGTGGGTGGGAGAGAGGAAGAGAGAAGGGAGAGAGAGAATCTTAAACAGGCTCCATGCCCTATGCATAGCACAACATGGGGCTTGATCTCATGACACTGGGATCATGATCTGAACCAAAATCAAAAGTTGGACATTCAGCTGACTGAGCCACCCAGGTGCCCCTGTAATTTTAATTTTTTTAATATTTAGTTTTGAGAGAGAGAGAGAGAGACAGAGGAAGGGAGGGAGGGAAGGAGGATGCAGGGAAGTGGCAGAGGGAGACACAGAATCCAAAGCAGGCTCCAGACTCTGAGCTATCAGCACAGAGCCTGACACAGGGCTCGACCCCATGAACTGTGAGATCATGACCTGAGCCAAAGTTGCATGCTTACCCGACTGCACTACCAGGGGCCTCCATAATTTTAAAGTAGTGGTGACAAAACACACTGAGATACCAGCTTACACCTGTCAGAATAGCTAAAATTAACAACTCAGGAAACAAGAGATGTTGGTGAGGATGTGGAGAAAGAGGAACACTTTTGCACTGCTGGTAGAAATGCAACTGGTACAGTCCCTCTGGACAACAGTATGGAAGTGCCTCAAAAAATTAAAAATAGAACTACCCTATGACCCAGCAATCGCACTACTAGGTATTTATCCAAAGGATACAAAATTGCTGATTCGAAGAGGCACATGCACTCCAATGTTTTTAGCAGAGCTATCGACCCAATGTTTATAGCAGCACTATCGATAATAACCAAAGTATGCGAAGAGCCCCAATGTCCATCGACAGATGAATGGATAAAGAAGACATGGTGTATACATGAAATGGAATATTACTTGGTGATCAAAAAGAATGAAATCCTGCCATTTGCAACAACATGGACAGAACTAGAGTGTATTATGCTAAGTGAAATAAGTCCATCAGAGAAAGATAGATGTCATATAACTTGACTCCTATGTGGAACTTAAGAAACAAAACAGATGAACACAGAAGGAGGGAAGCGAAAATAAGATAAAAACGGAGAGGTAGACAAACCCTAAGAGACTCAAATACAGAGAACAAACTGAGAGATGCTGGCTGGGTGTTGGGGGGGATGGATGGGCTAAATCACTGATTGGTATTAAGGAGGACAGTTGCTGGGATGAGTATTGAGTGTTATGAGTAAGTGATCTAACACTAAATTCTATTCCTGAAATCATTATTACACTATATGTTAACAAACTTGGATTTAAATTAAAAAAATAAGCTAATAAATAAATAAAACAATAAATTGGTGTAATAAGAAAAAAATAAAGTGGTGGTGAGTATAAATGATAATTTGAGATAGCAGCTACCACTGTCACACAGTATGAAAATACCTGTGAGTCCTAATCACAAGACAGTCATGGATACAGCTAACATCGCTGTGGCTTGCTGCCAGTGTGTGCGGTTCAAGGAAATATAGTTGAACACTGAACAACACAGATGTAAGGATGCCGACCCCCCCCCCAACCATCAAAAATCCACATATAACTTTTGAATTACTAATAGCTTACTGTTGGAGGCCTTATCACTAACATAAATAGTTGATTACCATATATTTTGTGTGTTACATGTATTACATACTGTATTCTTACAGTAAATTTAGTGTAAGTAAAAGAACATGTTAAGAAAATCATTAAGAGAAAATACATTTTTAGTGCTGTACTGGATTTATAAAAAAAAAAAAAAATCCATGCATAAGTGGATTCACAGAGTTCACATCTGTGTTGTCCAAGGTTTAACTGTAGTCATTTCAGTTATAGATTGAAGATAACAAAAAGATGTAAAGTTTCATTATGCTTGTTCACAAACCCTCTGAAATCTATCCGCAGACCCTGCTTCAGAACTTCGGCCTCTGCACAATAATAAAGATGTGTTCATGAGAAATACAGCCCTCTTGGGACCATAGGCCTCTACCTTCTGCCAGGGATAAACTTTTGTTCCTCATAAAAAGCAGAAGCAAAATGAAAAACGCTTCCCACCAGGAGTCATGGGTTAGTATTTTCCTCAAAATACAATCTCTCCAGTTCCTTCTCTTCTTATTTTTATGGGTCCATATTCCAGAAAGCGAAAAAGAAAATGTTGAACTCCTCAGCACTGGTGTGTTTCGTGGTTTCATTCCCTTGGCAGTGTCCAACCTCTGTTACATTTCATTATTATTTTCTTTTATGTGATAGGCTTAAAGTTCTAGAAATTTCTAAGATAAAGGAGACACACACCCTATTTGTCTCATTCACGTGTAGGTACTTTTCCAACCTACTCCTTGCTGCTCTGCCGCAGGAATCAATGTTCCCAACTGCCATGCATGAATGTGGTTTGTAAAGGGAGAGATTCCTTTAGATTTCAGGAGGTTTTTTGTTTTTGTGTTTTTTTTTTTTTAATTTTTTGAATGCTTATTTATTTTTGAGAGACAGAGCATGAGCAGAGGAGGGGCGGAGAGAGAAGGAGACACAGAATCTGAAGCAGGCTCCAGGCTCTAGCTGTCAGCACAGAGCTCAATGTGCGGCTTGAGCTCACAAACCGTGAATCATGGCCTGAGCTGAAGTCAGATGCTTAACTGACTGAGCCACCTAGGCGCACCCAGATTTCTGGAGTTTTAATGGTTTTATGATATCCATTCCCCTAAAGTTCCTGGCTAGGAGTGTTTTTCTTTCTTTTTCATGGTACGTAGTAAGTAGTAATTTTTTTTTTCTTATTAAAGGGGGTCTCATGTGATATGCAGAATTTTCTCGAGAATTGCCTCAAAATAACCAGAGATACCTTGGCATGTCATGGCATCATGGGTGTGATTATTATGAAGAAGATGACAGCAGGAGACATGGGATGAGTATAAAGGCCACAAAGAGACCCACATCCAAACAGAAGAGGTCCTGGGCCCTAGTGTCAACTGCAACAGTTCCTTAGCATAATGTAATATAAATGACTAATATGCACTTATAATTCACTTTTACATAATCTTTTCTAATATACTTAAGGGGTCACAGGGATAAGTGACATATGCTCACATTTGGTTTTCTTTGTTGGCTTATTAGCTATACTTTTGTTGTGCTATTTATTGGTTGATTTACAGTTGATATATCTTTAATTTATCACAGTCTGTCTTTATGTGCAATTGTTCCATCTCATGTGTAGCATAAAGATCTTACAATAGTATCTGACCATTTTCTCCTGCTCTGGTCTTTGTGTATCACCCAAGTTACATTTACATATGTTATAAAGTCTGCATTTCTGTATTGGTTTCCTATGGCAAAGCTATTAGTGTTTCCAACTGCTTCTCTAAAAAACATTGCATAAACACAGTGGCTTAAAATAACACCAATTTCTCACTGTATGGTTTTGGAGGTTAGAAGTCCAAAATCAGTCTCACTGACCTTACGTCAAAGTTTTAACAGGGCTGCTTCTGTCTGGTAGCTCCGAGGGGAGAATCTGTTTTCCTGAACTTTCCAGCTCCTAGAGGCTGTTTTGCTCTCCCTGGCTTATGGCTTCCCCTTGCATGACCCCCACCTCTCACCTCTCATTTCAGCTATCAGGTCTACTACTACCTATTCTGATTCTTGCTTCCCTCTTAGTAAGGTCCCTTCTTATTACATCAGGTCACCCGATAATCCAGGAAATGTCCCCATCTCATAATGCTTAACTTAACCATACCTGAGAAGTCCCTTTTGTCATATATGATAAAGTTCATAGGTTCTAGGGATTAGGACATGGGTATGTACCATAACTATATTCTTTTTTTTTTTTTTGTAAGACAGTTGTTTAAATGGTCAATGGTCCTTTTTAAAGACATTTGAACATATTTAAATATATCATATATTCACCCATTCAGTCACTACTTCCTCGGTTCTTCATTCCTTGGTGTAGATCTATAGTTCCATCTACTATATTTTCTTTCTGCCTGAAAGACTTCCTTTAATATTTCTTATAGCATGGGTTGGCCAGCAATGGATATTTTCAGTTCTTGCATCATAAAAATACTCCATTTCACCTTAATTTTTGAAAGAGATTTTTGCTGGGTATAAGTTTCTAAGGTGACAGCCTTTATATCTTTTTCTCAGTACTTTATTTTTTCAAGTTTATTTTGAGACAGAGACAGCATGAGTGGGGGAGGGGCAGAAAGACAGACAGAGAGAGAGAGAGAGAGAGAGAGAGAGAGAATCCCAAGCAGGCTCCACACTGCCAGCACAGAGCCCAACACGAAGCTTGAATCCATGAAACCACAAGATCATGACCTGAGCCAAAACCAAGAATTGGTTGCTTAACCAACTGAGCCACCCAGGGCCCCTTCTCTCAGCTCTTTAAAGATGTGGCTCCATGTCTTTCTGCTTGCATTGTTTTGAATGAGAAATATGCTACCTCTTTTACCTTTGTTTATGTGTTCATAACGTTTTTCCTCTGGCTCTTTATCATTACTTTTAAGCAGTTGGATTATGATGAGTCTGGATTTCTTCCTATTTCTTGTGCTTGGGGTTCACTGAGCTTCTTGGATCTGTGGGCTTATCACTTTCATCAAGTTTGGAAATTGTTTTGGCCATTATTTCTTCAAATATTATTTCTGTCCTTGTTCTCTCTCATCTCCTTTTGGGGTGTCAACTACATATGCATTAGGCCACCTAAAGGCCCATAGCTCACTGATGCTGTCTTCTTTTTCTTGTCCATATTTTTTCTCCTTGTGCTTCATTTTGGATAGTTTCAATCACTTTGTCTTCAAGTTCATCCATCTTTTCTTCTGCAATCTCTCAGTTCCCAGCAACCTCATGCAGGGTCTCTTTCATCTCCAACAGTGCAGTTTTCATTTCTAGAAGTTTCCTTGGGATCTGTTTTATATCTTCCATATCTCTACCTAATGTGTTAAACCTTTCTGCTACCTTCTTGAACCTAGAATATGACGATAATTATTGTTTTAATGCCCTTATTTATTAATTCTATCATCTGTGTCTTTCTTGGTCAGTTCTGATTTATTTTTCACCTCATTATGGATGTATTTTTCTACTTCTTTGAAAGCCTAGTAATTTTTTATTTGATGCTAGACATTTTGAATTTTATTTTTATTGAGTACTGGATGGTTTTGTATTTCTACAAATATTTTTGAGCTTTGTTCTAGGACTTGGTTAGGTCACCTGGAAACTGTTTAATTCCTTCAGATTTTTCTTGTAAACTTTATTAGGTGGTACAGATTGGCATTTAGTATAGGGCTAATTTTGCCATGCTCCTGATGCAACACCCTTTTGTGCATTTAAGTGAGCTCCAGAGGTGGTTCCTCTAACATTTCCAGATGGTTCTTTTCCTGGCCTTGGGTAGTTTTCACACACATACATTGCTGTGTACCTAGCTGAAGATTCACGGAGATTTTGTTCATATTCCTAAGTTTCCCTCTTTATAAAGCTCTCTCTTCTATGGTACTCTGCTCTGTGAACCCCCAGTACTCCCGTTTGAATGAGAAACTCCGTTTCTTCAACTCAAGAAGACTTGCTTCTTCCCAGTTGTTCCTCTCTGTGTCCCAGCCTAGAGACCATCCAGGCAGTAAGCCAGGACAATTAGGGGGCTCAGCTATGTGCTTCACATCTCTCAAGGATGACCAGTTTTTCCTTGCTTGATGTCCAATGTCATGAAAAATCACTGTTACATACAGTTCATCTGATTTCTTAGTTGCTTCAGGTGAGAGGATAAATCTGGTCCCTGTTACTTTGTCTTGGCTGAAGGCAGATGTCAAGATAAGAAATTTAAAGGCAACATTGTGGCCATGATGTTAGATCCATTTCAATCCTCAAGGGCATTAAAGAATAATAATGGTTATAAAGACCAATTTGGCACTTTCTGATTGGTTCTGGAAGTCTCTGGCTGCCAGAGTACAGGTTTTACACGATGCTTAATTTTTCATGGCCCTGAGAAGTTCAGTACAGAGAAATGCTGATCCTAGAGATGTACACCAACAGATTAGTTCTGTGCTCCAATGTGGGAATCAGTGTCATCCAGAAAGGGAATAATAATGCACACAGCAGCTCAAATCTTTGGGTGTTGACATTGTGACAGGCTTAGTTCTCAGCACCTTATGTGTATTAACTCACCAAGAGCCTTGGATTTTACCAATGAGGGCATTAATGCACAAGGAAAGAGACACACAGAGATGGTCACTAGGAACCAGCGTGTAGTCAATCACTATCAGATCTACTGTGCTGCTTTGAATAGTTTCCTGCCCTGGGGGTGGGGGGGAGCCAAAGAACACATTTGTATTGACCTCTGTGAGATATCTGACAGAGTCTTATGTGTATGCCAGTGAACCTGATGGTGAACTCAGGCTTAGAGAATCAATATATTATAATTATACAGGGAGGTCTTTAAGAGTTTCTTCCTCAACTCAGCTTGCCCACAGGGTTATCAGTAGTGGGGTGAAGTCACATAAGAACTTAAATTTTCTGTTAGGGTTATGGATGTATCCGAGATCAAAACATACTTACTGCGCACCTACTATGTGCCAGGCACTGACCAAGGTATTTGGGAAACACTGGGCAGCAAACGTGAAATACCTGCCCTTGAAGGGTTTTATAACCCAGACGAGAGAGATTATCAATAGTCATGACAAACAAATGAATTACATAGCATGTTAAAAAATGTTATGTTTATGGGGGCGCCTGGGTGGCTCAGTCAGTTAAGTGTCCGGCTTCAGCTCAGGTCATGATCTCATGGTTTGTGAGTTCGAGCCTTGTGTCAGACTCTCTGCTGTCAGTGCAGAGCCTGCTTCTGTTCTTCTTCCCACCCCCACCATCTGCATATCCCCTGA
Source organism: Hyaena hyaena (assembly GCF_003009895.1). Lineage (NCBI taxonomy): Eukaryota > Metazoa > Chordata > Mammalia > Carnivora > Hyaenidae > Hyaena > Hyaena hyaena. The sequence continues at coordinate 1,940,569 of NW_024080727.1, read as the reverse complement.
TCTCTCTCTCTCTCTCTCTCAAAAATAAATAGGCTTAAAAGATGTTAAGTTTACGAACACAGGGCTTTCCCTTAGGGAATCAGGAGATCTGAGTGTTGTAGGATAGGTGGGGGAGGGTTACCAAGTTTAAATTTTAAATAGCATGGTCAGGGTAGGCCTCCTTGAGAAGGTTACCTCTGAAAAAAACAAACACCCAAAAAATAAGAAAGAAAAAACATGAGGGACTTAGCCACGGGGACAAGTGGGAGAAGAGCGTCCAGGCAGAGGAAACGGCCAGCATGAACCAGAGTGTCCTTGTCAGGAGCATGCCTTGCAGGTTCGAGGAAGAGTGGAAAGGCAATTAAATTGGAACCAAGTATGTGAAGGGGAGTGCAGAAGGAAATGAGGACCAGGAAGAAAAGGGGAAAGGGGCTCATACCAACACCAAAGAGTCGGTGTTACAGGGGAACAAGAAAGGAATAATATGACATATGCATGCTTTCCTGTTACACTGAACACCAGCTGAAATACGGACCCATAAAGGTCAACACAAGTAAACTGATGATAAAACAAGCCTCAGAACCCCGCAGCAGGGTGCTGCCTTGGTTTGGGTTGGAGTCACGTGATGTGTCCCAGGCTTAGGGCCAGCACCCCCCAAGTTCTTGGTTCCCAGCTGGCCTTCTGTCTTTCTTCTCCGACATTGTCTCTTGTGCATTAGTATGACATTTTCCCTTGGGTGAAGTTATCGCCATCTGTGAGATTCACGGTGAAGGAAGCGCCCTAGGCTCGCAAGCAGGACAATTTCCGCCAGCTTCCCAGAGGCTGCTGGCCGTCTAAGTCAGCCGTGCTAACAGGTGCTCTCTCTCTCCCCCAAGGAATCACTCCTGCTAGGTACCGGGGAGGAAAATGCCCATTTTATTTTAGTACTGGCGAAACTCTCAGGGAAAAGGCAAGGAGGAGAACATACTCTGTGGTTACTGGTGAGCTGTAGGAATAAATGTTCAGCTTCCCTATAACTTACAAAATAAGAAGATTTCATTTTATGTAATTGTATCTTGAGCTTCTAGGGAGAATAAAAAGTGACATAGCTGAGCTGATCATTATTTGTTGACATTTCACGGTCTTCTAACAAAACGATGCTAGAAGAGGAAAATAAAATACCAAGTCACCTTCCTCGCCCTTGGGGTATGTCTTTGAATGACCGTATGCAGCCTTCCTTTTCTCCTTCAGTAATAGACATACCTGGGCTCACTCTGCAGCCCATTCCTTCCTGGCTTGGTGATCTCAGCCCATTACCTAACCTCTCCTAGCCTCTGTCTTCTCATCTGTTAAATGAAGTTCAAAGCCTCTGCCCCAAGGGTTGCAGTCAGGGTTGCATGTGACAGTACATGGAAAGCTGACCCTTCCTACACACTCTCTCCATACACTCTCTCTGCCTGGGAAATCATGAGCCCCCAGTATAGGTACCTCCCTCCTCTTACCCTTCCTGGCCCAACCGGTATGCAACTGTCTGCTCCTAAAAGGCAAACATGGCTGCCGCTCTCAGAGAGGAGGCAGTATCTACACAGCCTCCCACCTCCTGGAGCCCAGGCTGACTTGTTCTGCTGGCTGTGACCCCAGGGTCCCATTCTGGAGGCACAGCCCCTGATGCTTCTGTCTTGGACATGGTCCAGCCCTAGGCTGGGGTCTCGCTCAGGGAGTGTGGCCAGCCCTCCAGGCTCCCTCCCGGGGACTAGATGCTGTCTTGAGCTTCAGCTCCTAGACAACCCTCCCTCAGGCTAGCTGCCACTGGGTGGCTCCGGAGGCCCACACATCCCCAGCTGGTGCTCCTTCTGTTCTTCTGTCCTTCTGCTCCAGAGTGGCACAGGCCCTGCTCCCCTACCTGAGCCAACTGCCAGCTGCCGGCTAGAGTGCAGGCCGCTCTGGCCTCCACCTGGGCTGCGGCCTGGAGACCGTGCTGCCCCAGGGCCTGGCGCATCTACCCCGGTGCACAGAAGGGGCCAGGCCGCAGCTTGCTGTCAGCAGCATGGTGGGAAATGTGTGTTCTGGCGGTGAATGGACCTGAGTCAAATCCTTGCTCTACTACCTGCTAACCAAGCCATTTCAAATGACTGCTTCATCTCTGAGGCTCAGTGTTGCCATCTGTACACTGGGGAGAGCAACCCAGGGAGCCCGCGGTGATGGCTAACTGGGCTCACACATGTTTAGAAGCTTTAGGACAGGGGCACCTGGGTGGCTTAGTCAGTTGAGCTTCTGACTTTGGCTCAGGTCGTGATCTCACAGTTCATGAGTTCAAGCCCTGCGTTGGGCTCTGGGCTGACAGCTCAGAGCCTGGAGCCTACTTCAGATTCTGTGTCCCCCTCTCTCTCTGTCCCTCCACAGCTCATGCTCTATCTCTCAAAAAAAATGAATAGACATTAAAAAAAAAGTTTTTTAAAGAAGCTTTAGGACAAAACATGCAGGTATTGCTAAGTAAAAAGTAACCTTTTAACAGGGTTATTAACATTACTATCAAATAACCAATTTATTGTTTATTAAATGTTCTCGACCTGACACTCTCCAATGCTTAATAGTTTTTAGCTGTCTTCCATAACTACCCAGGGCTTGATATCAGGTGACATTACATCACTTCCAAGAAGTGCGGGTGAATTTTCTTTTCTCTAATGTCCTAAAATTTTCATGTTAGGACATTAGGCTATTAAGAAAGGAAAAAAGAAATGCTTTTGGATTAAAACAAACCAAACGTTAGGTCATTGGTGTTGGTGGTGACTCTGAAGCATGCCTCTACCAAACTGCCTGTGTGTGGGGCGCCCAGGTGTCTCAGTCAGTTAAGTGTCCGACTCTCGGTTTTGGCTCAGGTTGTAATCTCACCATTCATGAGTTTAAGCCCTGCGTCCAGCTCTGCACTGACAGTGCAGAGCCCACTTGGGATTCTCTCTTTGGCACTCTCCTGCTCACTCTTTCAGTACCAATCAACTTAAAAAAAATTTAAAAAATAAAAGCTGCCTATTTGTGGAAGTGGGTATATGCATGCGTGTAACTGCATGCATGTGTGTGCACACATGGCTCTCTACAGGTGCAACTATGCAAATGCTCACGAGCGTGTCTGTATACACATGCCAGGGTAAGTGAATGTGTGCGTGCAGATACGCATGTGTGTGGAGTATGGATACCCGTGCCCTCTGCCAGAAGCCAGACGCTCCATCCTGAGCCAGCCTCCCATGGCTTCTTACCTCCATGTTTCTGCAGAAGGTGGCATTAGTGCCGAACAGGATCTGGCACTGCTCGTCGGCGCTGTAGTGCATGCCTGGCAGCTTGTGAGGGAGACGCACCGCATGCTGGCTCCTGGGGTCTGTAACCAGCAAACACGTGCTGACTTTTGACCTGAAACAGCCAAGTGGCAAGTTGACTTGCAAGACTACTTCCGGGGTCTTCGTTTTGATTTGTCACTCAAGAGAAGGGGAGGAGGATGCATCTCCAAATTATGTATGGGAAGATGACCAGGCACTGGACATGTGGACTGCGCTTTTTTAAGCTCTTTTTCTACCTGGCCAAATGCAGATCTTTACTATGAAGACAATGAGGGCTGAGCAACTAGGAAAGGACCTGGAAAAACACCCATGAGGCTAATGTACTTTTCTCAAGTTTGAGCTTTCTTGGATGAAAATCTATTTCTGAAATAGATTCCAACGGTATTTTCTTAGACTACGTCTTTAAGGGGTGCCTGGGTGGCTCAATCAGTTAAGTGTTTGATTCATCATTTTGGCCTCTTGGTTTTGGCTCAGGTCATGATCTCATGGTTCATGGGTTTGAGCCCCACATACGGCTCTATGATGAAAACTGTGATGCCTGCTTAGGATTCTCCCTCTCTCCCTCTATCTGCCCCTCCCCTGCTTGCTATCTCTCTCTCCAAATGAATAAATAAATGTTAAACAAAAGAATACATTTTAAAGCAAAATTGTCATGAATAAAGAGAAAACAGAAGTTAGGGTCATTTTTGCTTTATTTTGAGTGAAAACAAAGTGCTTATTTCAAACTGCAGACTCTCTCAGAGGGCTTGTGTCAAGGCTGTGGCAGCTGATGGGTCTAGGTTCCCACACGAGCACACCTTCTGCCCTCGGTAAGAACTGGCTGGTGGCACCATCTGTAAAGGACGTTGGGATTTCAACCAGGATAGAAATGTTTAGAGATGTTGAGAACAACTCTGAAAGACTGAATTGGGGGCTGGGAGCCTGTGGTTCCCTTAGGAGGTTAAATCCTTGAATGCTTTTATTTTTCAATTCCCAAAAGCATGGCAGATGGTGGTAGAAAGGAAACCTAGCCTCGCCCCAAGATTCTTAAAGAAGAGAGTTGCACACCAAGTAAACACAGGCTGACATTGGCCACCTCCCCCAGGCTCAGACACACACAACACTATAACAAAGGCAGTGGGACCAGCAACGTGTATATGAGCAAACAAAAATATCCTCCCTTGTTTCACCCTTCTGGGGAAAATGAAACAGTGTCAAGTGGCTGAAAACATTTCATGAAGATTCTGTGATAACAAGTACTGAGGAAGAAACAGACGCTATTAAAACCAATGAGTCCGTTTTTAAGCCTTGTGTAGCATACAATTTCCCCACCCACAGGAAATATCATGAAAGAAGAGCCAGGATGAGGACACAAGGCAGAGTGATGTCTGGCTGCTCCATCCCGAATTCACTGGGTGCTCAATGTGTTATTGAACTGCAAAACTCTATAGGCAGGTAAGACTCATTGAGTCCCTGGTCCCTTCCATCACCAAGCGGTAGACAGATGAATACAACTAAGTAATGAAGTGATCAGGGTCTACCCATAAATCTGTAAGTTTATCCCTGAGGTCTTGACATGAAGGGATCCTCATAAGGACATAAGCAAAGACTTTGTGTGACAAAGGTCTGAAATCAGACGGCCAGCTTTTCTGTAGAAACCTGCAAGTGGAAGGGTGCAGGTATGTTCTGGAAAGTAGGTAACAGGGCCCATCCCTACATGTGAGGGGGGAGGAGGGTGAGCTCTGCCCAGCGAGTTGCCTGCTGTCAAAGGGAGCAGGCTGAGCATTAAGGAAGCACCTTTTTCTGTAGCAGCTGTGGGACTCTGCTATGGTGGTGTCCACTCCGAGTCAAAATACTGCAGAGAAATGAAATGGGGTTCCTTTCAAATCCTGGTCATTGTGTTGATATTCAGTCCATCCACAACACATGTACGGGTAGCAGCAGGGTGCCCAGCATCCTACCAGATGCACACTTGGGTGGAAGCTTTGGCCAGATACAGGAGACTGTGCACTGACCGCTTTGTTAGCCCAGATCAGAGTTCTAGGTGATTCACTTCTCCTTCCCACACTTGCTAAGACTCCAATTATTGTGTGTTCTGGAAGTACTCTTTAAAATTTTTAGAAAATATTTTTATTCTCTTTTTTTTTGAGGGGGGGGCGGAGCCCAAGGCGGGGCTCCATCTCATAGCCGTGAGATCGTGACCTGAGCTGAAATCAAGAGTCGGAGGCTTATCCGACTGAGTGCCCCAGGGACCCCAGAAATACTTTCTATTGTAGCGTTTGTAGAGCATGATTCAAGGACTTACTTGAGGAAGTTTTCCAGGTCATCTCGGCTGCAGGATGACCAAGAGAGGTCACTGGGGTTCCGACCTTTCACCCACTCTCCTGACATGATGTGGGATCTGCCTGCGCAGGACGAGTGGTCATCATCATGGTTCATCCCCAGGCTGCCCGAGGGAAAGGAAAAGGAGAGAGGGATACTTATGCTACAGGCTTTCATTGGCAGTGCCAGCTTCTAGCACATCGTGCTACCTCAGATCAGGTTTGAAATACAAAGCATGACACAGGCTGAGACCCAGTACTCTGCTGTTCTCAACAACGCAGACCAACAACCATGAGTGTACAGAGACATACGGCAGTGACTTCCTTACTTAATGAAGACGGATAGAGCAGACACCAGTAGCATTTGCTAAATAAATGAATAAATGAAAAAAATACATTACTATGCTGTGATATTAGAGTCCTTACACTGTAAACTTCTGATGGTGACACTTATTTTTGACACTAAAACAGCCCAATGTTAATGACCTAGGTGTATTGTTGCCCTAAGGAGAAGTCTTTATGTGAAGGTCTAGTGGGAACCACCTAGGGCTTTGACTTATGTAATAATATCATGGGTGTAAATCTTCAAATCAGTGGAAAACGAGGCTTTTCTGTCTTTCACATCATCATACCTGGGTCCACCAACATCGTACCTGTTGCTTTCTGTTGTCACGTTGTACCTAATAGACTAGGATGCCTGCCTAGATGTGTGTAGCTGACCATGCATTAGAAGCCGAACATTGATCTTAGTTTGCTCACATGCTGTCATTGGAGTAACTTGAGGTACAGAACATATGAGATCAGATGGCCCACACTTTGCTGACCTGTGACATCCAGGACAGACATTCACTGTGCAGAAGGATGCTCATCCTTTGCCAGCAAGCACAATGGAGAAAACATGTACTTCCTTCCATTCAAAAATATTTACCAGGGGTTTCCCAAGTGCCAGCTGATGGACTACAAAGAGAACATATAATGGTGCACAAAATGCCATCCCTGACTTCAGATCACTGCCTGCCTGGGCAAGGAGATGACACAAACAGAGAGAATTATAAAAAGAGGTTCTAAAGGCTTTTCCAGAGCCACGTTTTCCACTTTCCCTCATATGTTTCTGACTGTCTTCTATCAATTCCCCCTGCTTGCTGCTTAATCCTGGGGTCTCTGGACAGGGGTCCGCCTGTGTTCTTACTCTGCACACCCTCCAAGCCACTCCATACTCTCGTCCATGGAGACCCTCCCTTCATTCCACCACCACCATGTGGAGCTGGATTAGCCAAAGCCATCTTAGTCCTTGGAAAATACAGCACACCTGTAACGCATGCTCTTCAATCCCTGGACTAGCAGGGCAGTCTCTGATCACCCTCATATGTCTGCTCCTGTGAGTTAAGGGTGTGCTTATCAAGACTTAACTGTATTTATTGTTAAGCCTTGTTATTTCAATTAATACGTGAATGAACAAGAACAAAAGTAGCTGTTTTCATGAAAACTAACTTAGCTCACTAAAAATAGACCACTGTCAAATTGGATGTGGGCAAGACAAGTATAAGAGATGAGGGGAAAAAATATCATAAAAATCTGGTCCAGACTGCTTCACAAGGATTTTTTTATGTTCCACTCAATCTAAAAAAGAAGAAGAAACTGGAATTCTAACTCATTTGATTATACTTGTGGTTTGTGTGAAGAGGGTGATGTGCAAGGGCTATCGGCAAACAAGTACCCTCAAAGAAAAAGCTTTCACTCCCACTGCAATATTGGTGAAAACATTTTCATGGCTTAAGCTTAAACTGAATGTTTAAGGCACCTAAGTATAATTTTTTTTGTTTCTCCACTTGGACCTTTTTTTTTTTTTTTTTTTTTTTTTTTTTTTTTTTTTTTTTTTTTTTTTTTTTTTTTTTTTTTTTTTGGTCAGTTGGTCAATTGACCAACTACTATCCTGTCAGAAGAAAGCTTATCTGAGGTGCCATGGACCCACATGTTGGTGGTCTTGTTTTCCTGTGGTCCAGACCACTCTACTAGACCTTATCCTGAACACGACTCTCTCTCTCTGCATTTCTCAAAAGGCTCTTTCAACTCCCCAAGGCAGCCTTCTATCCCAGTTTCTCTACCAGGGACTGGCACGGAGTGGGGACTCTGTGAATATTTATTGAATGAACTAGTTATTTAACACTGGGGAAAGCACCGCAAAACTCAGAGAATCCACATCCACTACAGGGCTGCTAAGTCGAGTGCCGTGGCGGCCTTCTCTGGTTAGACTCAGTCTTGCCCTCCTTCCAAGAAGCCAGGTATCCATCCAATTCAAGTTAAATGAAGACCAAGAGACTGTCCGATAAATCTGACCAATAGGAGTAATGTGGATATATTTCTATTGGTTACTTCACTGAATAAAGTGAGTCCTGTTTTTCAGTGCCATTACTCAGCTTTTTAGGTTTTTTTTTTCCTTGCTTGTTATCTACCTATACCAACAGGTGTCTACAGCTATCTATCTGTCTATCTGCCTACCATCTCTTTGTTTTGTGTTAACTTTTGAAGGAACTACTGGTTTTTCAAGAGCTTTTAACAAAGGATGCTAAGAGTCACCTTAAATTTAACTTAGGGTTTTATGTGATATCTTTAAATAAAACTAGGGATAGAGCTTTCAAAATAAATAGATCTTCTGACAATTCTGATGGATTTCAGTGAACTCTGCTACATGTGTACAGGTTCCAGAAATAAAATGTCTCAAGAAAACAGTGGCTCCGTTCCATCTTCAACAAGGTGTAAGCAAGGCACACAGACCAGGTGAAACTGCTTTGTTTGTCACCCTTGGGGAATCCAATCCTACGGAGAACCAACCTGTAAGTCAGTTTTTCTTCTAGCTTTGCATTTTTATAAGCCAGCTCCCATCATCCTGGGCTGGGATCCCCTGAGCGGCCACCAGATGGGTTTTTTCAAACAACAAGGATGTTGTTTGGGAAGCCACAACTGGAGGAGATCCAAGTCCTGGCAGAATGGCCTCACCACATATGGAGGAACATTTCGTCTGTGACCACTTCTAAGTTTTCTCTCGTGGTTAGGTTGGTTGTAAAATGAAAGAGGTTCCTTTGCTCACACAGCCAGGCTCTGCTGGCCAGAGGGCCTGGTCTCTCAGGAGACAAAACTATGTTTAAAACAGTGCTCAGAAAAGCTAACTACGTCGCCAATAACCATATGCCTACACAGTGTGCTATGTTAGTATTTCACTATGCCGGCCCCACAGAAGGACTTCCCCAAGGAATGTTCCAGTCAGCAAGATCAGCCAAGAGTGGGATTCTTGGATTTCTGGAGTCTGTTTCTAACACAGATCACGCTTGATCTGGTTTAAAATGTTCGAATGCTAACTAAGTGCCTCATAAATTTACAGTTTGATGAACTAGCATTGGGCTGGGAGTCTTGATATTTGGGGTTTACATAAACTACTGTTTAGGCTATTTTTAGATTAAATTCAGGATTACTTGACTGAGAAATGTATGTTGTTTTAGGTTTATGTCCCAGGGCATCTATTACTTCTGGCAACATTATATTTAACAAAAACAAATAGCATTAAGTGCAAACAGTAATTCTAACTCTAAGTAATGGTGGGGTTAAGCACAGACAGGCCCCACATCACATGTGACAGAGATTTATCAGACACAATCACAACTTAATGGCCTTGAGTTGATTTTATCTTAAAACAAGTAACACACTGCTTCTGTATTTGCTTCAGGAAATCCAATATATACCACGCAGGGAGTTCTAAGAGAATCCCTACAATGCTCTACCCTTCCTAGCTTCACCTCAAATCCTGAAAACCATGGAGAGGGTTGAGCGTTTTAGGGCCGGTGTATCTGCCATTCTTAAAGCATTGGTTTTACTTGGCTCTGAGTCTGTGTGTTTCTCAGAAGGTTTGGGATTCCAACAGCAGGTATACAATCAGGTCCCACTTCCCCTCAAAGTAATCTTGGCTGGGAACCTGGGGAAATGGCTCGCATGATGTAGCCTCTCCAATGACGGGGTTGCAGGCCAGCCCAGGCCAACCCTATTAGCTCTGTGGTAATACTGACAGTCCATTTTCACTAAGTGCTCATGGATGCTGCAGTAATAGGGATGGCTCATGGCAGTTTCTGGGAAATGATAGGTAGACTTGTATTAATTCATATTGCTTGACATGATAATAACTAACACACTTCCAGCTTTATATTGGAAGGAAAGTTCTCAACTGTCAATACTTCTTTGACAAGAACCACACTGTGCCCTCAATCTTCAGCTACGCAGAAATGTCACTTACAAGTATTAAAAGTCACCAGGGGTAACAGGCTGAACTCATTTATCCAGTTTAAATAGTCAAGATCATCAATAATCTCATTGAGAGGGAACAAAACAAGTAGGCAAATAACATCAAAATCCTCTCACCCTGGAGAGGAGTTTCTGTTTGTTTCTGTTTTGGTCTAAGGAAATGAGCCTATCAGCTTTCAGGAATTCAGTAGCAATACGACCAACAGAGTAGGTCTGGGATCTCTACGGACTCAGCTTTGCCTCCTACACACACAGGATCATCATGGTAAAAATGATCCACTGTCACCATGAAGTTAGGATCACCAATGGGTAAATAAGGATCAATACAGCGTTGGTGTTAAGTGCACTTTGCTGTAGTGGATTATATCGCAGTAGGTGACAATTGACAAGACACATACGGTATAAATTGTCTCTCTTCACTCGCCAGAGTAACAAAAACACTCCAAGTTCCTGAATTTATATATAAGGGATTTTGAAGTCAGGTATATGAGTCAGGCCTGTCTTCTCCTTCTGCCTGGGCTTGTGTATTGTGTGTTTATTCATAGAGAAGATTCCCATCAAATGGGCTCTTAACTTTTCATTTAACAAAAATGCAATTAGCTGCATTGAGAGACAGGTAAAGAGAGAAGGAGCATAACCTGAGTGATTCTGGCACTCACGCTGGCCCCTGAGCGTGTACGTTTGCATGTGCAAGAGTGTGTATCCCCTAAGACAGTGTGGCATTGTGACGGCATTGTAGATCTGCCCTTCTCTCAGGGGGTTTCCGGGGCGCTCTTTGTAAGCACACCATCACGCTGAGGGTGATACTGGTGTTCACAACACACATTTTTCATCCAATATGGGCACAAGGTTTGAAGGCTTGACAAGTTAAGTTTAAATTTTATCCAATGCTTGAAGAAATGGCTGCCAGTTCCAACACGGGCAGGAGGATCAGGTGATAGACTTGGTGTCTGGTGCCTGAGGTGGTGCCTCTGAAGAGTGATTTTTTTTTTTAATTTTTTTTTATTTTTATTTATTTATTTTTTAATATTTTTTTATTTATTTCTAGGAGAGAGAGAGACAGCGTGAGCAGGGGAGGGTCAGAGAGAGAGGGAGACACAAACTCCAGAAACAGGCTCCAGGCTCCGAGCTGGCAGTCAGCACAGAGCCCGACGCGGGGCTCGAACCCACGAACCTCGAGATCATGACCCAAGCGAAAGTCGACCGCCTAACCGACTAAGCCACCCAGGCGCCCCTTTTTTTTATTTTTTAAAAATGTTTTATTTAGTTCTGAGAGAGAGAGAGCGCGCATGCGTGAGCAGGGGAGAGTCAAGAGAGAGAGACACACAGAATTCGAAGCAAGCTCCAGGCTCCGAGCTAGCTGTCAGCACAGAGCCTGACATGGGGCTCAAACCCATGAACCATGAGATCATGGCCTGAGCTGAAGTTGGACGTTTAACCGACTAAGCCACCCAGGTGCCCCTGAAGAGTGATTTTTTAAAAGGTAATGTTGATAACTATTTTCACCTTTTACTCCTGTTTAAGAATCTCATTCTGCACAAACAACCGCCGTATCACTGCACTATCATTTGGCCTGAGAATCTTCATTTCTATTTCCACTTATATCTTTATAGCCTCCAGATGAAGCAAATGCTTCCTTCATTCTTGATGAGTCCCTTTGGGGGCTATAAAACGAGAGTGATTTGCTTCAGGTCATACACCAGGCAAACCTCCTTTTTCTGAAACTATCTTTCCAGGCCAGGTAGACCACAACAGGTACCGTGGCTCTCAATGATGAGGCTTCTCCTCTTCCACACCTTCCCCTACAGACTCCTTTCTGCTTCGACATGCTGCACACAGAGAGGCTGGCTCTATGCCCCAGCTGGCTTCCAATTTTCTGATAGGTTTAATGAACATATGTAAACAAAGAGATACTAATTCAAAGGGATTCGTGCAGCTCTAGGTTTATAGCAAAATTATCGACAATAGTCAAATTATAGAATAAAACAGAATAGAATAGAATATTATTCAGCTATAAAAAGAATAAGAGCTTGCCATTTGCAGCAACGTGGATGGAGCAAGGGAGTATAAGCAAGGGAGTATACGTGAAATTAGGATTATAGAGAAAGACAAATACTGTATGATTTCACTCATGTGGAATTTAAGAAACAAATGAACAAAGGGAGAGAGAGAAAGAGAAAGAAAGAGATAGAGAAACCAAGAAACAGACTCAACCCTAGAGAACTGTTATCAGAGGGGAAGTGGGTGGGGGGATGGGTGGAATAGGTGAAGGGGATTAAGAGTACACTGATCATCATGAACGCTGAGTAATGGACAGAACTGCTGAATCACTACATTTTGCACCTGAATCTAATATAATACTGTATGTTAACTAAGTTAACTAAACTAATGAAACTAATTTTATTAAAATTAAAAACTTAATTTAAAAAGCTACGTGGAAAAAAGTTTCTGTTGCAAGCAGATAGTTTATGAGTAGACTCAATTCAACCCTAGTAGATTATGTAAGCGTAGACATGCCAAAAAACATATACATTCAGTAAAGAGTATCAAGAATTGGATTTTTCCCAAGAATTGTCAGAATGAAAGTCTGTGAGTGTGTGTGTTTAAGGGGGGGTTGCCATCCCATAATTCGCTTTAAAGGTTTTGGGAATAAAATGAATTCTGAAAGAATCTGCTAATAAGGTGATGTTTTCAATAATAACATACCTTAGAGAAAAAAAGAAAAAGAAAGAGATGATAGGAAACTCCCTTCACACGCAGAAGCAAGTTCTATATTTGAGGGTCCTGAGTTTGGGGTCATGCAGACCTGTGCGAAGATTCCAGCAACTCTGAGCCTCCATTTCCTCATCCATGACTCAATGGGGATGAAATCTTAATGTCACTCATTTATTTGTTCCTTCATTCAACAAACATTTGTCAAATGCCTTCTACAAATAGAAGTCTGGCAAAGGTTAGACACCTGCCTTCGTAAAATCTGTATTTTAAAGGACCAGAAGTGCCTCACATGGGAAAACACATACACACACTTGGGTGAAGGAAGGCTGCAGCCCCCAAAATGCAAACCCCGTGCCCTCAGAGAGCCGCAAAGTTAACGAGGGAGGTGGGGAGACGCCATGGCAAAGGGAAGGTGGGCTCCTGGTGAATGGAAAAGGTGTTATTCTATCAAATGCCTTTAAATACCATTTTTCAGAGCATCTAGGTGGCTTAGTTGGTTGAGCATCCTACTCTTGGTTTTGGCTCAGGTCATGATCTCACGGTTCATGGGATCGAGCCCTGCATTGGTCTCTGCTTGGGATTGTGCAGTGCAGAGTCTGCTTGGGATTCTCTCTCTCCTTCCCTCTCTCTCTGCCCCTCCCTGCTTGTGCTGTCTCTATCACTTTCAAAATAAAAAAATACACTTAAAAAATTCCATTTTTCTTTTGCAGTGAGCTAACTGAATAGAACAGGCTTATCCTGGCAGATGTGGTGCAGAGACCAGTGTGAGACCCCTGAGGAGCAGCTCTGCAGGAGCCTCAGAAGCCCAACTATTCTTGGGAGGCAGTCATCGTGTCCAAGACTGCAGATACCCCCCAGGATGCCTATGAAGGGGAATTACTGATGACCACTGGTCTATACCACTTGTTGCCCTTCATAGGAGGTGGATGAAGATGGGGGCCCATGGCACAGCCGCCCATTTCTTTACACCTCCAGCAGCAGATCTAGATTTGAACACACACACAGGTCACACTCTTGCTTGTTTCTCTGTGCATCCAGCAGCCTGGAGTTGGTGAAGGCTTGAGGCACCCAGGCGCAGAGGGCTGAAGCTACTGCTATCTTAGTGAAAACTGTTTCCTGGCTCTGATAACTCCTACTGGCTCGCCGGCTCCTGAGCTTCTGGTCCTGCCCTCCCCTCCCCCACCCGCACCCCCACAGGTGTAGGATGGTCCTTACACCTGTGACATGGGCCACTCTTCCCTGTTCCACCAGCTCTCAGGCCGGGGCTGGGCACTTCGCAGTGCTCAATAAATGGCTACAAAAGAGAAGTAGCACATGAACATCTAGCTCACCAGCACACAGAATACAGGCTACCTGTGGTGTCCTTCCTCTGCCTCATTAACATAAGGCGACTCCAGGATGGCTCCCAACACAAACACATGAACAAATGAGAGGCACCTTCTTGGGACGCCCATAGCCTTCTGCGTATAGTGTGCCCTCACCGCCTAAAGCATTCTGTGACTACGTCCAGAGCGAACGCTTACACAGACTTCAATCAAATGATGCTTGAAAATTAAAAAAAAAAAAACTATAAAGGTATATTGTTCTGACCTGAAAAGATATTCTATAAAAGGGGAGAAGGGTATTTGAAGGGGATTCCTGGTAGACATTCCAAAGAAACTGAGAAAGGCAGTTACATTGATGGAATAAGGATCTAGCCTCCCAAGGTGACTGCTTAGAGGTGACAGTACTGATTCAGATGGAAAGGCTGCAGAGTGTTAAGAAAAAACTCTATCTGTGGGGCGCCTGGGTGGCTCAGCCAGTTAAGCCCCTGACTCATGATTTTGGTTCAGGTTATGATCTCGTAGTTCATGCAATGGAGGCCTGCATCAGGCTCTGCGTTGACAGTGAGGAGCCTGCTTGGAATTCTCTCTCTCCCTCTCCCTTTCTCTCAGCCCCTCCCCTGCTAGAGCTCTCTCTTTTTCGAAAGAAATAAACATTAAAAAAAAAGAAAAAGAAAAAGAAGCTCTACCTCTGACAAGGTAAGCAGACTAATAAGCCAATTCTCCTTCTTTACTCTGTGTGTGTATATGTGTGTGTGTTCAGAATTATCTCAGATATTTTAAGAACTTTATTCCTATTATGAGTTTGGCTTTTCAAGTTCCACAAAAAGGCCTTTTAATTTGGGACTGCACTCAATGAACTGATTAATTTGGGGAGAACTAGAATCACTGAAGTTTTGAGTCTTGCCATTCTGGGACACAGGCACGTCTTTATCTTCTCAGGCTTTCTTAAATGACCTCTGGCTGAGTTTTATTTTGTAAAGAAAGGTATTACATTTCTTATTAGCCTCATTCCTGGTTATTCCATATCTTTGGCAGATGTGGTGAAGGAGGTCTGCCTATTATTCTTCTGTAACTGATCTGCCTATGTATAGGAAAGCCATAGATTATTCTATATTGGTCTTGTGATTTGCACCATGATGAACACTTAATGGTTGCAATAGTCTGTCAGATGATTTTTTTAAATTTAAAAAAATGTTTATTTTTGAGAGAGAGAGAGAGAGAAATAGCGAGTGAGCGTCAGGGAGGGGAGAAGAGATAAGGAGACACAGAATCTGAAGCAGGCTCCAGGCTCCGAGCTGTCAGCACAGAGCCTGACACAGGGATCATGACCTGAGCCAAAGTTGGACACTTAACTGATTAAGCCACCCAGGTGCCTGTCAGAAGATTCTTTTACAGCATGCAGATAACAACCACTCTTGACTCTTCCCTTTTAACATGTATACTTCATTTCTTGCCTTATGAAATTTGGCACACTCCCAAAACAATGTAAAATATTGTTATCACGTGGGCACCTTTACCCTGGTCCCAAATCAAATGGAAATGCTATTAAAACATGCACACTGAACACATCTGCTCTAGAGTGGCTCAACTCAAGGACATTTTCTTCTAAAATGAGGAGGACTTCTTCACTGCCATTTCTAAGTAAACACTAAGACAGTTTACCATAGTGGACAGAGTGATGGTCCAAGGAGAAAGAGGTCATGGCTGGTGTTAAAGATTTTCCCCAATTAGTTTGGGGACCTAAGACAAGGCTCCAACCATATCAGGCCTGCTTTCCTAGCTGGGAAGTGAACCAGATGACTATTAAAAGGTTTTCCAGTTCAAGATGTAACCATTTCATGATTCTTAATCTATAGGACTGAACACAATTTAAGGTAGAGTTGGTATTCACTCTTTCAACAAGAGCGGATTGAAAATGATCTTGTACCAGTTTCACAGCAAAGAGTGGCACACATAGGCCCACCTGCAGAAATCCCACAGTCGGGCAGGGGCCACAGATAAATCAACATGCTCCGACCCATGCTGTCCAATGAAACTTTCTGTGATGAAGGAAAAATCTCCATGTGTGCTGTCCAATATGGTGGCCATGGACCACATGTGACTACCGAGTGTTTAAAATATGCTACTGTGACTGAGGAATGGAAATTCTGATCATATTAACTTTTATTTAAGATAAATTTAAAGATCCATCCATGGCTAAGGGCAACCTCATTGGACCATACAGCTGTAGCCACCATTGTGATTGCACTACTTTGAACACCACCATTGTGATAAAAGAGCTGTGGATATCATACATTGTGGTAAGAGTGTATCCATGCCCCACAAATTACTTACAGACTTACAGATTCTGGGAGAAAGAAGACAACCCAATGATACACCTGGAGAAGAATTAGTGGCCAGGTGTAGATATCGGGAGCCAAAAGCCTTTTTAGAGAAGGGAAACTTCCACACATTATCTCACAGTGACTTTTTGCATGACCTAATTTATGCCTAGTTTCTCTGCCTGCGGATGGTTATGCTGCTGGTACCACTGTGAAAAGTTCTCCAAATCCCTGGGCTGGAGTGTGATGTATTATTCCTCTGAAAGCTTTTCACAGCCTCCAAGAAAATGAAAGAACATCATCCTAAATCAATTTAGACAGTAAGGTGCCTGAAGAGCAAATAAAATCTCCAACAGCAAGAGGGATGCCTCATCGCTGCAATTAACTCTGAGACATTCTCAGTATCAAATCCATTTAATCAAAGAGCAATATAAGAGAATGTGCCTTTGCTGATTAAAAAAGTGAATGGGGAGATGTAAAGTTCTGTGAGGTTCTCCTTAGCTTTTTAAAAGGAAATTTATTGGGGCGCCTGGGTGGCTTAGTCGGTTAAGCGTCCGACTTTCGCTTAGGTCATGATCTCGCACTTTGTGGGTTCGAGCCCCGCGTCGGGCTCTGTGCTGACTGCCAGCTCAGAGCCTGGAGCCCATTTCGGAGTCTGTGATTCCCTCTCTCTCTGACCCTCCCCTGCTCACGCTGTCTCTCTCTCTCTCCTAGAAATAAATAAAACATTAAAAAAAATTAAAAAATAAATAAAAGGAAATTTATTGGGGGAAAAAAACCATTATTTTTATTTCAAAGGAAGACGACAGAAGCATGGAGGTCTTCCAAAAATAACCAGACACAATGACTGCCACCCTGGCCTCAGAGCTGCTGTCCCTTCTGTGGCCTGATCTGGGCCTGGAGTGCAGAGACGTGCCCAGCCAAGGCCCTGGTGGGGCCTACTGAAGCCTCGAATGCCGTGAAGCCCATGTAGACACCATCAACTCCAGAGGCCAGCAGCATCAATAAGGCTGTGCTCCCTGTGATGTGCTCCCCCAAGCCCATCTCCCAAACTGCACAGTGGTTTCCTGGGTCTCCTGTTCTCCTTCAGGTCTATGGTGAGCCCTCCTTTGGCTCAGCTATATTTGCTGGAGTCAGGCATGGGGCATGGGAATGGGGGAAATGGAAAGACTACATTAAAATCTGCTCTTTACCCCTTTTCCTGCTTCTATTCTTGCCAGGACTTGAACCCTCAGCCCACTTGACACATACCTCATGGTGCAAATAGTGTCTGCCTTCCTTGTAAGGGACAGGGAGTTAATGATTTCTCTAGAGCAAGTAACATCTAAGGAGGGACCAGGTGAGAATGACTGGACAAAGCTGCCATGTGGCATGTCTGCCATTCCAGACCACTAGTGCTAAATAGCTCAACGAAGCCAAGAGCCCTGGCTCCAAGGAATAACACCTGGGCCCTTGTCTTTGTTCTAACTGGTTCCTGGATGCCTGAGGGACTTTGCACCAGACCTTCACCCTCAGTAAAACCCCCCAAGTCCCAAACAAAGACAAGACTTGTGCTCTGTTCCTTTCTGAGTCTCCCAGATGCTCTGTATCTGCTCTCTCTAAATCTTCAATAAACTCTGTTCTGATTCCTGTTTGATTTCCATCCTGCATAAAGTTAGGACCCCCTCTGCGTCCGAGCACCTGGCCTGCTGGCATCAGGAAGGGTTCCGAGAATGCAGGCTGATGCACTGTAAGTGGGTCTCAGCTCCACTCCCTTTTCCCGGTCTGCCAAACGGGCACTGTAATGATGGGGGAGCCAACGCTGAACTTTCGTTCCCAGCTGGCTCTACAAGGAGACCATGAGCCCAGCTTAGCAGGTAAGAACGTAACAGAAAAGTTGAGTACAAAGTGTTTCTCTTTTGATAAATGTGCTCCCCGGGTCCTGCCAAGGAAAGACTGCACTGTCCTTATCAGGGCACTTACTTATTGAAAGGAAACCGGGAGGTTGGGTGAGAATGAGAAACACATGCTTTTTGCTTCTTGGTCTAAAGAGTAATTAGCCTAATGGGGCTGCAGACACCGGACTGGAATAGGGCAGGAAATGGAAGGACAGCTTAAACCTTCCGAAGATGTAAATTCAGGGCTAATCCATCCTACCCTCCAGACGTCAAGAAGGAGCTTGCAGTTAACAGTGGATGGCAAAACTGACGTGCAAATGGAGAGTGCTATCCCAGTTTTAGGGAAATATACAGCCACCCCCAATCCTACATAGCTGGGCTCTGCGCAGTGCCATAAAGGCAAGCACTTCAGGAAGCCAAGGTCAAATCTCCTGGTCCCTCTGCAGAGGGTCATATCTCCACTGCCCAACTCCACAGTGAGGTAGAGAAGGGAGAAGGATGTGATCCTTTCCCTTCCCATGTCCAGTATTGGGCACCCAGGGTTACCTGTCTGCTCCTCTCCTCCTTTAGTCCCTGATTCAGAGGAACCTTCCCTTCTCTTTCCCCCAGAGCATGATTTCTCAAGGATGGTTTTTCTCAGCCGATAGGAGAAGGCCTGGTTTGGAGTAGCTCAAATAAGTATACAGTAGAAATTTAAAAGAGACAAAGGGGTAGGAGATGAAAATGGAGTCTCCCCTCCCCCACAGGAGTCTCCTAGCCCCCTGCTGCCCATCCCCCAACCCAGTGGCAATCTCAGTCACTAATTCTTCTAGAGGCTGCCTTTTTAATGGGCACTGGAAACCAGCTCCCAGCACTTCCTACCCCCTTCAAAGGCAGTGCAGAGGAGGGGATTAGCTGACCTGCAGGAGGGACCTGCTGCCCAGAGAAAACCTGCAGCTTCTCCAAGTTCAAAGACCCCTCAGGGACATCAAAGGGCACAGGATGCTCCAGGCAGCAGAAACCCTAAGGATAGGCTGCTTCCTGCTCCTAATGACCATCAAACCCTTCCTTCCCTTAAAAACTACACATCAGGAGGGGCTTTATGGCCTAATTATTTGGACTCTGCCTTTTCCACCTTGTCTAGTGTTGGGGGTGGGGGTTCAATGGAGAGTGTGGGGGGGAGTGTGTGTATTTCCCCACCCTTCCTCACAGAACTGTGAAATGCATGCCAGGGTCAGCAGGCCTGAGAGGGGTGTAGCCCAAAACATGTGCAGCCTCACAGCAGGCACTGTACGACTCCCATAAAGACCCCAGGACCTTTACTCATGCCCTTCACCTCTCTGTGGATGCCCCTTCCCACTCTCCCTACCAGCTGAAATTCCCTGCTTTCCCTAAGGCCCAGATGGCAGGTAACTGCCTCTCTGTAGCAGCCCTTGACCCTGCCCAAGGATCCCTCCAGCCTGAACTTCCAAGCACCATGGTCCTTCTCTCAAGACTTCCTGAAAGCAAAACTTGTCATTCTTCTTACTCCTCAAAACAGCCCAGAGCCTCCCCACAGTCTGGCTCAGTGCCAATCACACAGAAGGTGCTGATAAGTGTTAGTTCATGGATAGAATAAATTGAACAAAATCAAGTTGAATGTACCTAAGAGTTTCTCCTGAGAGCTTTGACTCTTGTGGATCTAGGGTCTCTTTGCTATATTTAGGTAGCAGGGTCAGTCTGAGAACATCACCTCGCCACAGAATTCTTGGAGGTCTTTTCTCCTGCAAGTGTAATAAATCAGAAGCAAGCCGCTACACCTTCCATCCGGAAGGAGCAATGGGGTCTCTGTCATCCGTCTCCAGCTGTAAGGCAGGTTATGTCCTGCCTAAGGAAATTGAGCACTAGACACAGACTTTCAGAGACAAATTCTAGTCTTACGGCCAAGAGGAACCTGGCTCAGTTTCTGCAGAGCACTGGTTCTCAAACAGCCACACAGCGGAACCTCCTGGTCATCTCTGGAGAATGCTGCCCCGGCAGCAGAGGTGTCCACTGGGATGAGGAACGACCTGAGCATCAGATTTTTAAAGGCTCCCCAGTGATTGCCAAGTCCATTAGGACCGCTGCCTCAGTGTTGACCAAGTGGCTCTTGATGAGGGTCCACCACCCCTCCACAGTGATGTGGGAAACAAAGGAGAAGGAAAGGGCAGATAGAACCAAGTTTCCTTAAAAGCTGCAGCCCATTGACAAACACTTGAGGCAGGTAGAGTTAAGATGTTTCTTAATCTCCCTACTGTCTTAATGTTTTGCTAGAGGGAAAAACAACCTTAGCTTGACAAGAGCTAGGCCTCCAGTGTGAGTCTTCTTTAGCATATGAAAATCTCGCTGGACACTTCCCCCGGACTTTACCTCCCTCAACCCCATAGCATATAACCAGTCTCTCCTCCTGGTCCCAGGGCAGCTCTTCTTGCCCTCGGGTCCTGTCCCCACCCTTCAATAGAGCACATTTTTGCACCAAAGACATCTTCAAGAATTCTTTCCTGGTCATCGGCTCTGGACCCCACGAAACCCATTATCACCCCCCAAAACCACATCAGCTCTCAGACTTCAGTGCACACTAGAATTCTCTAGCAGGGCCTGTGAAAACTCAGATGGTTGGGCCCCACCCCAGAGTTTCTGGTTCAATAGGTCTAGGGGGCCTGGGGGTGGGGCAACAGGGGGCGGGGATAGGGATTTGCATTTCTATTAAGTTCCCCAGGGATGCACAGCTGAGAGCCACTATTGATGGTTTTACCAAGTGTCCCGCATTGGCCACAGGTGAGAATCACCTGGGAAACTTTGAACAAACCAATACCTGGGGTCCACCTCAGACCAAGTAAATCTTCCTGAGCCTGTGGCAGGCACCTGTAGTTTTGAGAGGCTCCCAACGGAGTCTGGTGTACCTTCAGGGCTAAGAACGTTGCCTCTAGAAACAGGCTGTCCATTAACATGGCAACAGGGGACCACACAAGAGCTTCTTCCTATTCTGAGTGGAGATGGGCCTTCCTGCCACTCCCACATCCAGACCCCATGCCTGCCTTCTCGGTGAGCACTGACCGGAACCCTCGCTCTTCGTGCTATGACGGAGTCCAAATATTTGAGAGCACACTCTTGCCTTCCTTTGCTCTTCCCTCCTCTTGCCCACACATTCCAGGGAGAAGCCTGTGTTGATAACAAGGAGCAGGACTTCTCATCAAGCTTTTGGCCAAGCAAAAAAGGGTTTAGGGACAAACCCTTCTTGGTTAATCAAAGTTAAAATCCTAACTATACTTTATTTCTGCCTGGATTCCCAGATGGGAGGCAAGACCAAGGAAGGGCATCACTGGTAGTAGATTCTGGACACACACACACACAGTACAAGGCTCAAATGTTTCATCTGCAAATTCGACCCCGATGGTGAAGATACTAAGGAACAGAAAAATTTCGGGAACGGGACTCCGCCAGTTGCTGAAGCATTAAATGGTAGTTTGTGTGACTTTCCATTAAGTATTCTGGGTACTGTATGTATAGACTTACTGTTTCTCTAACACCAAGGGTTTGTCTGAGAAATTTCAACACAATTGAGACCTTGGGGGCTTTCTGACTGCTATTTCTCCCTCCCCTTTTTTTCCTTTTCAAGGCTCTTCTTAAGCAATACTTTTTATCTTAAGAAAGAAATCTTCGCTTCCCTTAGTATAAATTATAGCTTCTTACAGTAATCACTACTGCTTAACTGGCATTCAATTTACAGGATAAAAATATATTCTTTTGCCGTCTTAACGACTGTGTATACAGCTTGTCCTCAAACCCTCTCTGAGTTTTGGCTCAGAGCAGCTATCCTGTTAAGAGGATGGAATGCGGTTTCAAGCAATGCCAGGAGTATTGCATAAGCGATAATTGATATTTTTACTAGCGGCAACTTTGTAGTTGATAATGGGTTATTAAAACAGGAAAAGAGGCCCTCCCCCCCAGAATCCCATCTGAGATGTAAAAGGAAAGGTGTTCCAGACAAAAAGCCTCCCGGTGTCAATAAAGGGTGGTTCTGGCAGGTTCCATATCTTCCAGAATGTGCGGCCCCAGGCTGAAAGCAGCAGAGAAGAGTAACTCCCTTGTTTCAGGGTCTCTCGGGCCGAAGCCGGGGCAGAGGCTGCCCGTCGCCTTCCCCTCCAGCCACCCGTGACCCGGCTCTTGGTGGGACGCTGTCACGCTTCTGGAGGGAAGCGGGGAGACAGAAATAGCAAGGGTACCAGGGTCCTGCCATCCCTGTTCCTTTGTAAAAAAAATAATTTTTGACACTGGCTTTTATTTAAATGTCTGCTTTCAACCTTCCTGTCAACATTAGGGATCGGCGTCAAATCTGGCAGCCCCGATAGGGCGGAGGCTGATTGGTCTGACACAGGAGCTGTCAAGGATCAACCGCCTGTCCTCATCTTTGGCCATTTCCACCACCCAAGCCGTACCCTCCAGGTAGGATGTCGGGGAGGCTTCACCTAATTGAAGGGAGCAGAAGGCTCATCCATTACAAATACCATAAGTTCCCGCGTCCCGCCCCCTGCATTCTGAGGTTTTCAAGAGAATCCCAGTTCTTTATGCAAAGGAACAATGCACTGATCCTTCATGCATCCAAGGAGGCTGAGGCACAGAGCAGCAGCTGCCCTGAAGGGAGGTGAGGGAAGATGTGCCAGGGCAGGATGGAAACACTAGACCTCAGGGGTCACCTCTTTGTCACTTCATTCTCACTCTCCTGAAACCACCAGCTCAGCTCAGCCTTCCTCAGATTCCAGCTGGGGGTGTGGGGTGGGGAGACACACCACTGTCTGTGTGAATGACCCCCCAGGAAGGCAATGCAGTGGCCCTGTTTGCTGCTTTGCAAGATTTCATATGTTTTCTTTCCTTTCCTCACCCTCCAGCTTCAACACAGACTCAGACGTGTCAGTGTCACAGGCATAGAAACACCTTTTTAAGTTTATTTATTTTGAGAGAGAGAGAGGATTTCAAGCAGGTTCCACACTGTCAGCTCAGAGTCCAACGCGGGGCTCGAATCTGTGAACTGTGAGATCATGACCTGAGCTGAAATCAACAAGTCAGATGCCTAACTGACTGAGCCACCCAGGTGCCCCCGAAATACTTTTTTGTGACCAAGGCTTTTCTTTATAGGGCACTGGATGGAAGGCAGCTGGGAGTGGAGGGCAGAGAGAGAGAGCGCACCCAAGGTGGTGGAAACACTGATAGACTGACCTGCCGATGTAAGGATTCCCCCGATGTAAGGATTCCCGGGAACAAGGCTGTATTAGCATCTAAACAAGATAACAGGCCCCACATAGGTATGAACTTTTTCTGCCTCTCCATCCTATTGCTTTCTGAGTCAACCCAAGTGTTCAGCAGAACTGCCTAGAGGCTGTGTCTGTAGCTGGTGAAGTCCTGGGTCCTAGGGCCCACCTTCTTGCTCCCCATCCCCTCTACTCCATTATGGTTCCAGAAGGCACCACAGCAGCAGCACACACGTGTCTACACCATAAAGGACCATCTCCGGGTAGAAGGAAGAGATGTGAGAAACCCTAAAGACCACAAAGAGCGAAGGCTTTCCAAAGCCAACTCATCCAGACCCCTTTCTGGAAACGTAGAGAGCTCTTCACAAGTGGGGAATGCACTTAGCAACAATGTCCAGGTGCCTTTTCTCTGTCACTACAGGGAAAAGTCAAAGGGACAGCATCTCACCAGAACTCATGACAACCGATGCTTTTTCAAAAGCAATGTCACTGCATACGAATGAGGGAGCCACCTGTCCACATGGGGAAGGCCACAGAACGATGGCAGGGAATGCAACAGAGCGGTTATCACTGACAGCGAGGAATGGATGCAAGGAGCTTCAAACAGTGCGCATCACAGTGCAAGTGCTCTCTTCCTGCAGCCGCCACCATGATGACCGGGAGGAAAAAGACAATAACGACAAGTGCTCACATCAATGAGTACCAGCCCCTCAAACTTGGCTGTTCATTGGAACAACCTAAAGAAGTTCAGAAAAATACCCCCCTGCAGGAATCCTGATTTAATTGGCATGAGGTATGGCCTGGATATCTGCATTTTAAGAAGATCCTTAAGACATTCTCTCTCTCTCTCACTCTCTCTCTCTCACTCTTATTCTGAACTTTAAAATTTTGAATTAAAGGTGCACAGGCAGCCAAAAAGTAAAATGCAGGAAGGTTCTGTGTACCCCTCACCCCGCCTCCCACTATGGTAACATCTTGCATAATAACTGCAGTGCAACGTCAAAACTGTGGCGTTGACCTTCTCCAGATCTCACCAGTTACATACGCACTCTCTGTGCATGTGGGTGGGTCTGTGAAATTTCATCACGCAGGCAGCTCCCCGTAACTACCGCCTCAACCGAGAAATCAGAGCAATGCCACAAGACTACCCTTTCATGGCCATACTCACCCTTTCCCCCATCCCTTTAAACCCAAACAACCACTAGTCTGTTCCCCATCTCTGTAATTACGTTATTTCACAAATGTTATGTAAGTAGGATCATGCAATATTCATCCCTTCAAGACTGGCTTTTTTTTTCCACTCAGTATAATTTCTTGGGCATTCATCCAAATGGTTGTATTATTATCCATTCACTTTTCACTGCTGAGTAGTATTCCCCAACATGGAGGCTCTACCATTCATGTCATCATTCACCCATGGAGAGACATCTGGGTAGTTTCAAGTTTGGGGCTACTAAAATGAAAAGCTGCTATAGACATTCATGTGTAAGTTTCTAGGTAAAAGTAAGTTTATTATTTTTATTTACTTATTTTAGAATGAGAGAGCATGAATGGGGAGAGGGGCAGATGTGGGGAGGGAGGGAGGGAGGGAGGGAGGGAGGGAGGGAGGGAGAGAGAGAGAGAGAGAGAGAGAGAGAGAATCTCCCGCAGGCAACACTCAGCACAGAGCTCAATGCAGAGCTTGATCCCATAAACTGGGATCATGACCTGACCCCAAATCAAGAGTCAGACCCTCAACCAACTGAACCATCCAGGTACCCCAAAGATAAGTTTTTATTTCTCTGGGATAAATCCCCCAGAGTGCAATCGCTGGGTTGTATAGTAAATTTTAGAGTTTTTAATGTTTATTAATCTATTTTTGAGAGTGGGCACAGAGAGAGGAAGACAGAGTCCTAAGCAGTATCCTCACTGTCAGAGCAGAGCCTGATACAAGTCTTGAACCTACAAACCATGAGAAGATGATCTGAGGCAAAATCAAGAGTCAGACACTCAACTGAGCTTGATGGTGGTGTTCAGTTCATTTATATTAACTTCTAATTAATTGCTGAAACTTTTTTATGCTTTAAAATTGTTGTCAGAGGGGCGCCTGGATGGTTCAGTTGGTTAAGCATCCTACTTTGGCTCAGGTCATGATCTCATGGTTCATGGGTTCGAGCCCCGTATTGGGCTCTGTGCTGTTAGTGCAGAGCCTGCATTGGATCTTCTGTCTCCCTCACTCTGTTTCTCTCTCTCTGAAAATAAACATTAAAAAAAATAAAATTGTTATCAGATATTTCCAACCTGTCTCACTGGTGTCAGCTGACTGACTTCTCATTCAAGGTGTGGACTTCCTGGTTCCGGTAGGATGGCTGATTTTCATCAACTGTGCCCTGGACATTGTGGCTCTGGTGTTAGGTTAAGTCTTATCTTATTTAAATCTTCTATTTTAGCAGATAGTCACCCTGCTGGGGTTTACCTTCAGGTCCTGGCCTACTATTGTGAGCTTCGGTTCCAATGACCCTTCAGTGTTGAGGACCCTGAAATGTTCTTCTGGTCTGCCCTGATTTCCTGGTGCTGCTGGGGCTCCCATTCAGTTCCTGGTGGTGATGTTCACAGAAGTGGAGGGCACTGCTTAATGTCGCCTGGTGTCACCAGGGCACCTTTTGGGGGAGAGGGATGTGGGAAGGAGGAGCTGCTGGGCCTAGGTCACCTGATGCCATTAGGAGTGGGGGACAGGGGGACAGGGCTTCACTCCGGCTGCCAGCAGGTCCTGGATGCCCACCCATGTCCTGGCTGGGAGACAGGACCTGGGGTGACCTCAGGGGTCACTGCTGCAGCTGCAGGTAGATCAGCCAGCCCACTGCATTCTGTCTACGGGGTGGGCGTGAGGGCTCCCCATGAGCCCTCTGTTTGGCTTTGCCTTTCCTAGCCCACTGGCCACAGGGGGCAGGCTGTTCCTGGGTGTTGTGTGGTTCCAGGTATTCAGTCCAGGAGATGGGTGTGGGAGGCAAAACAAAAACAAAAACAAAAACAAAAAGCCCAGGAACTCACTCTGTGTATACTCCTCAAGCACTAAGATTCGGCTTTCATAGCCTTTTAATTGCTTGTCTGTGGACTGATTTCCAAGGTATTTGGTTGTATTGAAAGGACAGGAGTATGGACGAGTGAGTCTGCACCATCTCATTCCAGTACCAGGAGTCACCACTGTCCCTTTTCATCCTCCTGACCATGCTGTGAGGAAGGAAAGAAATCAGCATGCCCATTATACAGATGGGGAAACTGGTGTGTGGGGGGGGGGGGGCAACAAAGGGGTGGTGACTTGCTTCACCTGTGACAAAGCTCCCTTCAGGATTCATACCATGAAAGCCTGAATTAAAGCTGCAGGCATGGGGCACCTGGGTGGCTCAGTTGGTTAAGCATCGGACTTCGGCTCAGGTCATGACCTCGCGGTTTGTGAGTCTGAGCCCTGCATGGGGCTCTGTGCTGACAGTTCAGCCTGTAGCCTGCTTTGGCTTCTGTGTCTATCCCTCTCTCCGCCCCTCCCCCCTCTGTGTTCTGTCTCTTAAAATTTTTTTTAAAAAGCTTCAGGCTTGGACTGCACATCTGGGCAGAACCTCTGAGGAGACTTTTATCCTCACCGGCTGACCTCTCTGCACTTGATATTTCATACTCCGCAAAAAATACCCTATTACAAACTATCTCAGTTCCAAAAGCACCCTAACATGATGGCAATTTTCTCAAGTGAAACCAGTGGCCTGTGAGAGCAGTGAGGGTGCAAAGGCCCTGTGCAAGGCTGGGGAACCAGGGCTAGCAGCGTGGGCTCCAAGGTCTGGCCTCCCTGTTCAAATTTGGATTCCACCAGCTATAAGCTTCAGGACCGTGGTGAGTTGCTTAACCTCCCTCTGCCTCAGTTTCCCTGCCTACAAAATGGGGAGAATGACAGTACTTTACCCCTGGGATGGTTGGGAGGATCAAATGAATGAACAGATGTAAAAACACTGAAAACAAGCTTGTTTACTAAACCGCGAGATTTGCTACCGTTTAACGGGGGTATAGATGCGCTATAAGCTTGGCCCTGGGGTCCGTGCACCACCCCATCCTGGTTCCTTTTGTCTCCTATGTCGTCCGAGGGTCACAGAATCAACCACGGGAGAGTCTAATGTGAGATCAGAGATCAGTTCAACCATCGTCATATTCCAAGAATCGCTCCTTCAACCCCCAGGCTGGAGGGCCAGCTCTATGAAAATACCAGCGTGAGGAAATCAGCACTTCCTCGCAAGTTTCTAGAGAGCTCGAATTTTAAGAACTTTCTTCCTTACACTGAGTTGAAGCCTCTTTCCCTGTGTCTTCAGCACACTGGCTCAGCTCTGCCCCGGGGGCCATGCGGAGCTCTCTTGTGTCCCGGCAGCCTCTCATGTGGCCCCCTCAGCACTGCTGTCCCTGCCCACACCTCTTCATCACAAACACGCTCTGTTCTTCCAGCTATTTCCTTCGTCATCCCCCTCCCTTGCAGGTGGACATGGTCCTGGCTCCTGATATCCTTCTTAAAACATATCACCTAACACTGAATGCAAGTCTCCGACCACCACTTAACTTCTGAAGGGCAGAGAGGAGTTCCAACAGCCTCCTTCATTTCTGGAGATGAGGTTCATGTTAATATGGTCTAAGGATGCCCTGGTTTTGTAAGCATGTAGCTAACCATAACCCCTTACATAGAGGAGATCTGTTTCATCTCTTGTGGTGAGCTTAATCTATGGGCAATGGCTGCCTACAGAATTAGGAAGTATTATGAGCTGGGACTCCGTGGAAAAGGGTCCTGGGATCAATTAGTAATGTCTGTCAGTGGAGTCCAACGAGGAAGCAAAGACAGACGTGTTTGTTGGCAGTGACTAGAACCTTTTCAAACATGCTGCCATTGGGCCATGTTTCTACCATCCCGTGCATTATGTCTGGTTCATCTGGGGCTTAACTCAAATTAAATACCATCTGGAAAGCTGTAAGGCATATGGTTAGTGCACAGACTTGAACACCGACAAAGGGCTTGAAGCCGCATTCTGCCACTTACCATTGGAAGGTCCCTAGGCCTCATTTTCCTCTCTAGAAAAATGTAAATATTATTTACATTTCCTATTTAGAAAATGTAAATAATCACAGTAGTAGAGAAGTGGGTGCAAATGAAACGCGACCATGCACTGCTACGTTGGCCACTTTTCCAAGGCAGTCATGGACTTTGTATACTCTCAATTTTTACACACTGTTCTCCCTCCCATCTTTGTGCCACCTCTATGACCAGTGAGCATGCTACCCCTCTCTGCACACAGGTCGTGACCGAAATGTGAAATCAGGGAGCGCCACGACAGAAGGACGCTTCTCTCCAGGCACACACCTCTCTACTAACCATGCCTTGAGTAAGGCTGTCCAGCAGTGACAAGTTCATTGGCAGGAGTACCCTGCCTGCAGTTCCCCAGACTTCTCACTTGGAATGTTAAGAGTTTTGCAGAAACCTTGGTGAAATTTACATTCCCTGCCTCTGCAGAATCTGTTTTGGGTATAGCTTGTTATCCACAGATTCTTGCCTGACTTCTAGGATTGCCGCTTTTAACTCTGAACACTCACAAATTCTGTCTGATGAGCCATTTGGGAATCTTTCCTGCAAACAATCTTAATAACAGAAGTCTAAAATGCATACCATTTGTCTCATTTCCCTTTTGCAAGATGACATTTGCCTATTTCAGTCTTTGGCACACCTTGCTTCTCCTCTATTGCTTCTGCACAATTATCAAAGTGGGCTGGCACGCTCATCTGCAAACTAGTTCCTTCGGTCTGAGCCAAGAGAGCGAAATCACGTGAAGCAGCTGGTCCATCTCCTATCACATCCTCCGTTATCTGGGTCTTCAGCTCCTCGGAGAACAACGTATATATACAATCTCAGGGTGTATGAAAACTGGGTGGGAGGCAGCAGGCAGTCAGGTCATGAGTATGTCCAGCAATAGAGGCAAATAAGTTACAACAGGTAGTATCCTGCAGGGTCTGGCTCTTCAAAACACAAAGTGCCCTTTGTTTTCAAAAGGGGTGTCTTTATAACACACTGCAAATCCCCAAGTTTGGAATTATGATTGCTTTTGTATGTGTTGGGCATACGGGGAAGGGGAGGCTCTTTAACTTTCTTTCCACTTGGGTAACCAACCACCACAGTGAGTCATCTTTCATGAAGAAATGAATTTTATTATCACTTTGTAGGAGTTGCTGTATGTAAAACAAGGACCAGAGAACAGTAAGTACCGAAGACTGATGCCAGGTGGTCTCCAGGGTCAAGCCCCCGGGGTGGACCGACTTCTCAGGATACCTGATTCAACCTGTCTTGCAGCAAGAAGGGACCAGGGTCCTGGGCTTTAGGGCTCGCTCTAAACCTTTGGATTCCAGCATTCCACAAAGTACTGGTCTTCTAGAGGTCTTCTAGGACTGAGTGATCACATGGAAAATGTGGAGAGAGAAAATGATGACTTTAATAACTGCCACCTGTGTAATTTCACCAACAGGACAGCCATGGGATGGACTCTTCACACATGCATCACTGGTGGCAAGGTTGGGAAGAAGCCGTCCTTGAGACAAGGACAGTCACTCAGGCATCTGCTTCTGCCACTGAAACCAAGGAAAACCTGAATGGGAGGGGGCAAGACAGGAGTGCCAGCATTTCCAAGTCTAGGGACCTTCATCTGCACTTTGAGCATGTCAAAGATCACTCACTGCCTTGGGGCTTTTAGGGAGAGTTTGACCTTCCTGTTCAGGGTTTCAGTCCTGCCTCTTCCTTCCATCTTTACAAGGTAAACCCCCCATTCCGTGAGCAGACCAAACTCAGGTTGACCAGTGCATTCCCCCAGAGGTCTGTTGCTACCCAAGAGTTGGACGTTCTGGAGGTTAGCCAGAAATTTACCAGATTTTATGATGCATCAAGTTAAATATTTATTTTTTTTTAAATGTTTTTTTTTTTTATTTATTTCTAGGAGAGAGAGAGAGAGACAGCGTGAGCAGGGGAGGGTCAGAGAGAGAGGGAGTCACAGACTGAAACAGGCTCCAGGCTCTGAGCTGGCAGTCAGCACAGAGCCCGACGCGGGGCTCCGGGGCTCGAACCCACGAACCGCGAGATCATGACCTAAGCGAAAGTCGGACGCTTAACCGACTAAGCCACCCAGGCGCCCCTCAAGTTAAATATTTAGACTGGAGTGGGGTCTCTCTCAACAGACAGGATGGGTGGTGGCCGTTCCAACCATGTCTTCAAAGAAAGCTGGGGTCCAAGCTCCAGAGAAAGCTGAGTGGGAACCTGGAATCCAGCTCTGGAAGCCAACAGAAGAGCCCTTGGAGTGGGCTGGCACGGCACAGGCGGTAAACAAAGCATGGGTGGAAAGGAAGGATCACAGAAGAAATTCCAAAACCAGGTCAAGAAGGCTATTCGAAAAACTGCCCCACGGGGAAATACGTACAAATGAAACACACACACATTTTCCCTTCCCGGCCAGCTGGCGGGTACAGCATCCAGCTAGAAGCAGCACCTACTAGGAAGGGGTCGGCAGACAGGGCTAACACTCTGATGTGTTGTAACCACCCTGTTCAACAGTCTCAAGTGCAGGAATAACCCAGGTACACGTGATCCCCACATCTCTAGCTGGCTCTCAGGTGGTACGATGCTGCTGGGGCTCAGCCCTCACTCTGAAGAGCAAAGCGCTGGCTAGATGCACTTCTAGGTGTTTCTCCAGCCTGTTCCTGGGGCAGTATCCTCATGGTGGGGCTGCCTCACACTTCTCTGCCAGATTCTGGACTGGGCATGGCATAGGGAGCTTTTAGGTGACAACTGTCAAGTCAGGAAGGACAGTTCAGGTTGGGATTGACAGGGGGAAGGAAAGGAGTGGGGTTTCTGGGAGCTTGCTCTGTTGACAAAACCAAGCTCTACTTGGACCAGACAGCCGACAGCAAGCTGGCCTCTCTTTCCCTCCTGCAGATGGAGCAGTTTCTGCCTCCACTTGGCAATCACAGAACATGTGCAGCAAAGATGAATAAGTAACGCATGTTCTCCCAACCCCCCCCCCCCCCGCGGGGCTGCCCACACAGCCAAATGTCAGTTCATTAGGTGTCACTTACCCAAGGATGCATGTATGCTCCTGTCAGGAAGGCTCCTCTGACCAGGAACCACCCTGCAAGTGCCTCTCAGAAATGCGCAGGGTTCCTGTAGTCTGTCCTCAGTGTGTTTAAAGCTGCCTCATGGTAGGTGTCCCACTGGACCTGCTACATCCTCATTGTAGGGACACTGTTATCAAGTTTGACTTGCAAAGACCATGACTTTCTTACCCTCCCTCCTTCTCTTTAACAGTCTACCCAGTTGGAAGCTGGGCAGGGGGTGGGGGGAGTTGTGGCCATGGTTCAGGCACAGGCTTGGCCCCCCCAAGTGACACATCCCAGGGTCCGAGTGTGCGACACCTCCCAGTGGCTATGCACCCACCTCGCCCTGCAGAATCATTATCTCAGGGGCCCTGCCAACCCCAAGATGGGTCCTGGCTCAGTTGAAAACCGGCCAAGCCACCTCCTTTCTATTCTCTCTCCTGATAATAATCGTAAGTGAGCATCAGCGAATCACCGGGCTTACTTAACACCTGCCCCCTCTCAACACCACGGAAGTGTGGCTATGATTAACAAGACGATGTCTTTGTAATGCTTCCAGTGACTTGCTAAGAAAATTATAACGGCCCTCCTTCCATATCCATCTATTTATGTTTTTTTTCCCCCAAGAGAGGCCGTTCCTGGATCCTCACATTGGCCCTTGGCAACTTTTGTGCTCTGCTTGGACGTCAGGAACAAGATGCATGATTTCAGGGCTCCCCTTGCCCCTTTCTGCTGGTCCTTTCTGACGCCACCATCTGGCAAAACCACTACTTCCATACCCACTGTGCCTGCAAATGGACAAGAATGAGAAGGGCTTTTTCCTAGAACGTGCTGTTGACAATGCTGGTGGCAAAGTTCCCAGGGTCTTAGAGAATGTGCAGCTGCCCTCAGGTCTTTAGTTTGGAATTTTCCATCAGCAGTGGGCAGTAGACAAACAAGGACTACAGGCATGAATCCAAACACCTTGGGAGAATGGAGGGCATCTCTTAGCCAGCTTGGGCTGCTCTAACAAAACCCCCTAAGTTGGGCAGCTTATCAATAATGGAAATTTCTCACAGTTGTAGAGGCTGGAAGTCCAAGATTAGTGAGGGCCCTTTTTAGGCTGCAAATGGCTGCATACTCTGCATCCTCACATGGCAGAAATAGAGGTAAGTAGCTCTCGGGTCCCTTCCTATAAGGACGCTTATCTCATTCACAGGGGCTCCACCCTCATGACCTAAGCACCTGCTAATAGAATCAGAATGGAGGTTAGATGTCAACCTATGAATTTTCAGAGGTCACAAATAATCAGCCCCTAACAGAACACTCCGTCTATAGAGAAATTTCTATCATATACCCCTGCCACCTTCCATGATCCTTATAAAACCCTAGCCATGTGAGCAGAGGTTTTCCTTCCAGGTAAAGGTGGGTAAATCCAGTTATCAGGAGACCCATGTCAGGAGGGCTGGGCCTCAGCACACACTTGTTCATGTGAGCAAAGGGCCTTACTCGACATCTCTGATTGGCCACGTAGAAGCATGGGAAGTGAAGTAACTCTCCATCGGCAAAATGAAGCTAAGAGGACTGTGGATGTCCGTTCTTGTTCTGAGAACCGGGAAAAAGCCACTTAGGTGAAGCTACCGGAAGCTGTGGCAATCTAGCAAGAAAACTGGATCTCATCCAATTCCCGAAATAGTCTGTAACATAAGGAAGTTAGGAAGGGATTTCGGAATCTGGTTCTTCAGCCAAAGTCAAGTTTCCTCCCTTCTCCAGCACCCTCCTGGACCACAGCCTCTTAGGTAAGGAAATCCACCTGACAATTAAATGCAAAGAATGCCTGGCACAGAGACAGACCCTCGAACAGCTTCTGTAGCCTCCTCCCTCTGCTCTGGGGGCAGTGGACGTCCCACATCTGGCTGGATTTTTCATCACAGTGATAACGTCCAGCCGATAGTGGCGTGGACTGGCTGCTCTGGGTGCAGGTAGGACCACATCTTCTGCTTGCAAAAGAGCTTTTAATGCTTTTCCTTTGTGTTCCCCTCCCAGGCTTGGCCTGGGCAGATCTGGGAAAGCTGTGGTCAAGGTCCTCTTAAGGACAGTGGCTCTGAGCTTGCCAAGCAACTGAAACAAGTGTTCTGTCCCTACATTTGACTCTGCGTCAAGGGCAAGACTGCAGAGGACATCCCAGTAACTTCTGTGCAATTCCTGTTAAGGCTGCGCAGTGAGAAATCCTAGCTCAGGGCAGAAAAGCCACATGAATCCAACCATCGGTTACAACATGCCTTTGCTCCTCTAGACACTGCACCTCCCATTCAAAATCGCACGTCTGGAAGGGGCCAGAAGGAAGTTCTGCTTTTATGAGAGATATACTCGGGGCCTGACTGAGTGGGCTCACAGAAGCTGTGCAGGGTGCAGGCCTGCCTTGCAGAGAGCCTCCAGCACCATGTCCTGTGAAGTCACAGGTCACTCCAGTTCGGTGAAGACGTGAGGAGAAGGGTGGCTTGTAAATTAATGTCAAAGACCCCACAGCTTCCAGCAGCAAATTTAAGGAAAATGATAAAATAAAAGGCAATGAGGCCTGAATGCTCTGTACAGCTCTGGAATTTGGATAAGACAGCCGCGCCCCACGGATGCTCACACACTGACTTTGATCCAGGGGCCAAACGCCGAGGAAATCGTACTCAGGAATCCCTCCAAGCTCTTCTGCGTGAAACCTGAGAGCCCTGAAACACTGCTCGCGCCACCGATTACTCTTCAGTCTGGAGGGGGAGGCCGCCGGAGCTGAGTGGGGACAGAAGGTAAGACCCAGAGA
The DNA here is from genome assembly GCF_003009895.1 of Hyaena hyaena. NCBI lineage: Eukaryota > Metazoa > Chordata > Mammalia > Carnivora > Hyaenidae > Hyaena > Hyaena hyaena. Next base: position 1,906,281 of record NW_024080727.1, on the reverse strand, counting down.
ACCTGCGACGAACCCGTCTGAAAACCGAGTGTGGGACGTGCCTGCTCTAGAACCAGGCCAGAGGCACCTGGGTATCCCGTGGACCTCCTGGGGGCACATTCTGCCACCCCCCCACCCAGGCTTTATGTGAACACAACCACCCTAACTCTAACTAAAACAAAAGCATACTCCCCCCTCCTCCCGGGATTTCTAAGCAGTTATGACATTTCCAGAATTCCTCTTTCTGCTGTGCCTTCTTTATAAGGCTGGCCCATCTGATGTCTATGCTGTGCCTATCAGGCTG
>NW_024080727.1:1450934-1905969 GCF_003009895.1 Hyaena hyaena | reverse complement strand
GCCCCCCCCCCCCCCCCCCCCCCCCCCCCCCCCCCCCCCCCGGCAAAGGGTTCAGGAAGAGCAGTCACTGCCGGTGCCGTCTGCGGGCAGGTGACCTGCTTGGTCACATCTGGCCTCCATTCACTGTGCGTCTCCCCCACACTGCACCGGGCAGCTCCCTCCTAATACAGATCACAGACAAACATTTCCCCTCTTCACACATCTGGATAATGGCTTTCCTTACTTCCTGTTCTGTGATCGAGACCATTCTTTTCAGATTGAACTGTGTCGGCTCCAGTCATAAGAACATTCCCCTCCCAACCCCCTCTTGGCAGAACAGCTCTCTCCTCCCTTTCCCCTCTGCTCCCCAGCCCTCCCTGGATACTCACCCCCTCTCTGCCCATAAGCCATGATTCTCAGGGATGGGATTCAGCTGACATTCTGCGCTGCATGCCAGGCGGGCACATCCCCAGGCACGTGTAAATGAGACATCCTTCCAACATCCTCTGCCCTGAACTCATTTGCACACTGTCACATTCTGGCCGGAAACATCCAGAGTGCCTGGATCTAGCTTTTCAAGGAATGTCTTTATTGAAGGCGACCAAACTTCACGCGGGACCAGCCTGAGGCCGAGGATCCCATTTGTTACTTCGGGACATGTGGTGGCATCTCACCTCCCCTGTCCTCAAAGGACTGAACAGGGGAACCAAATCCCTGATCTGTTCATGCGTCAACACTCCTTCCAAGTTCTGCCAGTCAGGACAGGGCTTCCAAAATGGGGGATGGGCATGGCTGTAAGGGGCCATGGGCTTGTGAGCAGGTCTGAGAAGCCAGCCGTGCCCTATACACTGCTGCAACCGAGCCCTTTATAACTGTTCGCATGCCTTCAGGTGCACACATGGCTGCTAAATCACCAATCGCTCCTTATCAGGACACTTGTATCCCTACACCTCAGCCCTGCGTTTCTCTTCAGTTCTGAGTTCTCATGTACTCAGTACCTCGGTCCTCAATGGGGCACAAGCCTCCCATGGGCCCCATCTGTCTCTCTACCTCTTTTCCTCCATTTCCAGGCTTCTGCCCATCACATTTTTCCCCATCATCGAGAGCTTGACGCTTTGTTCCAGGCCTTCACTGAGGTCACCCAGCAGGTGTCGGAAGGCAGGTAACAGAACTAACCCTGCCTACATACAGCCACTGTCAGGATGGTTGGGCTTCTCTTTCCCGCCTCCCCAGCCGTGAGTGCACATGGCTGGTGTGATGTTAGGGAAGCGGCGAAGGGTGTGGACTTCGGGGTGGCTGAGAGGGAGAGCAGGACCATATCAAGCACGATTGTGGCTCACATGAGGGTGGCCCAGAGAGACTGGAGAAGGGGGCAGAGACTGAAACAAGAAGGTGGAAGAGGCCAGAAAGCAAGGGTGAAGCTTGTGCATACTCTTATGAGCCAGGAATGCACCGGGAATCTCCTGGAGGGCCTCCCTGAGCTCTTTCACCCCCAGAGGGAGTGTTCTAATTGACCTCAGGTGCAGCCCAGGCTCCTGGCACTTATAAACGCTTCAGAAGCTGCTCCCCCCACCCCCACCCCGCCGCCTTGGGCAGCAAGGCCCAGCTGTCACTGTACCAGGTCCCCACGCCGCCCTGCAGACATTTTGCAGAGGCCACAACCTGAGCTGGCCAACCAGAGGTGAGGTAAATTCCAGAACGGAAAGAGCTGAGAAAGGCAATATGGAAGTCGGACAAAAATCCCCAGAAGAGCAGGTGGGGAGAACGCCCACCCGGAGAACAGGCAGCAAAAGCCCAAATATGGGGTATGGCTTCGGGGTCCATCTGGAGAGCTTTCTGTAGATTTACCTGGCTTGGAGGGGTCACGTAGTTTGGAATGACTCAAGGCAGGAACTGATCTGGCTCAGGCTTATCTAACAGAGCCTCCTAAATCCACCAGAAGCCGAGTTTTGTTTTCTGCAAGAGAAAGCTCTTTGTTTCTACATCTAAAGATATGTCCTGTTGTTTTTTTTCCCCTGTGTGTGGGTGGCCCAGTGTGCACTCTGTGGTTCCCCTCCCCTCCCTCCACTCCCCACCTAGAAGGGCCTGTGTTTAGACACTCCCTGAGAGCTCTCTGTCTTACCTGATTGAGGAGCTGCGTGCATGGCTTTCTGGGTCTCCTCAGGCCCCAAATGTCCAGTGAGACTCAGCTCTGTGCCCTCCTGGCCTCCAGCAGTGCTAGGGAGGGCTCTTGCCCGTTAAGTGCCTCCCCTGGGCCTAATCACACCATTTTCCTTCAAACAAAAGGCATTCTAACCAGCTGTCATAGGACCGCTTGCTTTTCCCTTCTACACTAAAACTTCGAAATCACAAAAAACAATATAGTCTAAAATTCCAGTAGATATACCCAGGTCTATACCACCTGAGCATGCCCAATATCATCTGATGTATTATACCTACTTAATATTATAGTAAAGCCACTACCAACTTCCTCCTTGATCTGTGAGGGTGTCCCTTGATTTTGATTTTGCTTTTCTCATAGGCCATTGGCATGGACCTGAGCTTCTAATCCTGGGTAGTGGAGAGTCCTTCCCATGGCTGATCAGGTTTGAGCCTCAAAAACATGAGCTTGCCCAAAGAGAAACAAACGCTTGCTTCTAGCTGTCTCTCTTCCACTTGAACACCAAATATTAATAAATGTCTTGGACACTGAGGTCTACCATAAGGTACCCTATCATGGGGGAAACCATGTGGGAAACACTGGCCCAGCTGGACTGTCTCTCTCAAGGCATACCACCCCACTCCCACTTCATCAATTTCAGTGGTAACCAATACCAGGTGTCAGCTACAGCTCTCTGGAGTAAGAGAGGTCCATCACAGCCATCTTCTAGCACTCAGGAGCTACTCCCCTCTCCTGGCCACTGCAGAATGAAGTAGGCCCTCCTTTTCAGCTGGGTTCTCAAGTAATCAAGATATGGCAATGACAGGCAAGATAGGGAGACAGATGCCTTCCCGGATGCACGCTACCACTTTTCCATTCACTAGGTAAACATACAGCTGCCTACCAGGCAGTCTTTCATGGGCAAGAAGGCAACTATGGTCATGAGGGCTAGAAAACCTCAAAGTCATGGTCATCACTGCTTTGAGAGGAGCCAGCCCATGTTCCTGGTGGAAGCACAGAGAAGCCCCTCCCAGGTTCTCATTCTCGACCTCCCACCAGAAATTACAAATCCTTCGGTCCTGATCTAAACCCAGGCCTAGAGTCTTTCCACCCCACTTCTTTACCAGGTAATAACCAGAAAGCTGTTGGTCGCAGCTACAGTACTTGAGATTTGTAGGGAAGCCCTTCTTGCTGACACATTGGCTTTCTTCTGCCAATTGACTGTCCCTTCTGCCTTGTTTGGCAGCAATCTGAAGGTGCCTTGGTTTTGTGGAGATGTAACAAGTTGTCTCCTATTTACCCTTCTCTTAGAACATGGACCCTTACTTTAGTAGCCCTGATGTAGGGGCATATTACCATAAAGGGGATCCTCAACCATTTCAAGTAGAGACTAGAAACTTTTAAAAGTAATACTAGTTTTCTAATCTATAAAAGCTAAATAATACCTACCCCACAGAACTGATCAATAGCATAATGAATGCACAGTATCCAACACAGGTGCTCCATATATGAGACTGGATTTGACTTAACCATCACTAATACATTATTAATTCCTGTCCTAAGCAGAATTATTGATATTACTATGGCAAGAATTTTTCATTTAATTTGTAATTTAGAACCTATCTGATTATAGATTGGATTGGAGCCAGTTTATAGTACCAACAAATTATTTCTGAACTACAATATATAAAATATAACCATTTGTACAAAGAGACACAAAAAGGGGGAGAAAACCACAATTTTGGGACTCGGATGAAAATAACTCTGAAAATGAGCCTGACATTTGCTTTGCATTTTCTGACAGCCAAAGCAGAAAGAAAATCAGGTTCACATATGCAACTCTTGTTGTCTGATAAATGCAACATGTAGCTCATATGGAAGGTATATCCTCCTAACATTCAGAACTGGGGTAACTGCTTGCACAGATCATCATATGAGGTATATTGGGTAAACAACAGAAGGGCCATGCTTATGTGTGCCCATGTACAAAGGCACACACCCCTCCTTCAGAAGACAAGTTTCACTTTATCAGTATTAAATGGTTAGGGGCCAGTGGGTGAGAGTCCCCTGGGGACTTTCTAGGGATATGCAGAAGGGTACTCTCACTTTCTAAAGCTTTCACTGAGAAATTTTCTTGAAGAACATGGACCAGTTCGCTCAGGTCCAGTGAGAACACCATCCTTTCCTTAGTTCACCCATACTCAAGGAACACGGAGTTAAATTACGCCACTGTATTCCAAAATATGCAACAGCTTCCAGGTTTCATATCTGTGAGGCTGCCTGGCCAGTGGTTTCACGGAGAGTGCAGGCTGAGCCCTCTTGTTTAGCCTCCACACAGCCTTGGCTGCAGCTCTGAGTCCGGATGACCAGAAGGGTCTGCAGATGGAGACAATGTGGCCTCATTCCCAGGGGGACCTGCTTCGCATTGCTTGTGAATAATCAGAGACAACAGACTTTCTCTGGGAAAACCATAATCACCCGACTAGGGGCAGGGCCAAATGCTAGCAGAATTTATTGGCTTTGATTAACAATAAGGTGTTTGTTTTTGTAGGTAATTAGAGTTCAATAACAAGCTATTAAGAGCCCTCCAAGAAATTTAAGCAGACTGTACCTAAAGGCTACTGGAGTATGACTAAATCTAACCATTCATTTCTGCAGACCTGTGCTAAGACACCAGTGACCCGGCATGATCGCACAGGCCATCAGGGAGAAAATGGTCCTCTGTGTTCTTACTGACCAAGGAGAAAGGCCTCTGTGCAGCACGTGCATGTTCACATGCCAGTGCAAAAAGCACTCTAGCATGTGCTCTGGATCCAAATGCAGTTCACAGAAATCTATTCAAAAGTCCATGACAACCCCCATGTTGGGAAACGTTTTGTCAACTGCATTCTCAAAACCATTAGGTAGTTGGTTCCTTGGAACTATGACAGGCTGGGTGGGTCACTGGATAGTGGGATGGCATTTGCCAAAGTTGTACTGATTTATACTTTTCTGTCAGCAACCACTCTTGGCTACAGTTGTTGTTTTTTTCCCCCACAAATCAGAAATATGAATACATATTTGATTACCATTAGTTTTAAAAATTATTTCCCAGTAGCATAGGTAAAAAAGGTACGGGCAACATGCTGTCAACAGTGTTTGAAAAATACCGTTGAGATGAAATATGTGTGTACTTAGTGGTAAGTGTTTATTTGGCATCTTTTGGCCAGTGACATGTTATTTCTGCCTTAATCCCAGGAAGTACACATAGGATTATTATCACTTATTGTACTCACATCATGGTACTCAATAGGTATAGAAAAGTCAACTGCCAAACCCATTTACAGGAGTGGAAAACAGGAGAATGGGACCATATAAACAAAACAAAGCAAAAAAAAAAAAAAAAGGAAGAGGAAGAAGAAATACACATCTATATCTATCTATCTATATATATCAAGCTATACTTATGGCTAATCCTAGAGGAAATTGCTTTTGTGCTCCTCCTAATAGACTAATTCTACTCCAGCAGAAGCTTGAGTTCACATTTAGGGTCCCAGGCAGCTAAGCCCATAGATCATTAGGAAACATTTACAGTACATCCCCCCTCAAGAACTAGATTTCCATTTAACTTTGAGTCAACCCAGTATAAAATTTCCAATTGTTCTTCATGCTCCAACTTCCTTGATTTACTTATTTATTTTTTAAGTTCTCATGTAGTCATACCACAATTTTTCCTTCAGAGAAAAACAAAACAGACACCTATTGCAGAAGAAGTAGTCAACTCTCAGTCCACAGTTTTGGAGTCGGATGGCTTTCTGCCATCTGAGACTTCCTGCAGGTGATCTCAATCTTAAGCCAGCCACACAACCCCTCTGACCTTCTGTTTCCTCCTCTGAATAGATCTTTTCTACAACATCTTTGGGCTCTGGGGTCCAATGGCTATCCCCTCCTCGAGGGAAGAATTTCCATGTACAAAGCAGTAGCTGAAGACACTGACATTCTACCTTCAGACAGCTGGACTTCATCTGTGAAGGTAAATCCCACTACTTGAATGATACACTTAGAGTGACTCAAAGATCGTGCTGGTCCAAGAAAGGAAATGCAACTGAAGACCACACTCTGAGAAAAACTTCTTCCCTCTACAGAATAGACATGAACATGAAATTAACATTTCAACTCTCAGAGACCATCTGTTCAGTAGTCACTGGGGCTCCCTGAAGGGCTGGGACCCAGGCTTGCTGACCTAGGTCTGTGTTACGAAAGAAGCAAAGGCTTAGAGCAGTACTGTTTTAGAATGTACAGAATTCAAGTGAAAAAAATACATATATTCAGAAAGGAATTGGAAGAGGCAGAACAATAGAGTCTGATACTTACTTGTGGCCCAGCTCATGAGCGATGGTAAAGGCCAAATTGAGACCATTGTCTTCGGCAAGCACACATTTCCTCTTAGCACTGCACACACCTCCTAAGTAAGCAATTCCTGCAGCAGAGACACAAAACACATCCTCTTCAGAACGTGGGAGGCCCTGACCTCGCGGGGCAAGTCCATACAGTCAACAGCACGCATGATCGAGAGAGGAAGGGCAAACTGGGATGATGAGGTGGCCCTGGGGCTGAAGCTGTCATTCCAGAGCTCATGTGGTAGATGGGCTTGTGTATACCGCTTTTAGATTCACCTAAAAGTAATTAATAATAATAATAGCCACCATGCAGATCTCCTAAGCATTTAAGAGGTGTCAGGCAACGTGCTGAGTGTACACACATTACCTAATTTAATCCTAATTACCCAGGATGGTGGTAGCAGAGGGAAATCCAGGCTCAGAGGGAAAAGGTAAGTTGGGTTGGCACCTGGTGCTGGGACACTGTCGAACTTCAACACCGAGAGCTGGGATGAGGTGAGGCTGGCAAGGCGCCCAGTGTGCAGAGCTGAAGGAGGATCCCCCTATCCAGAGCTGACCCTGCACCTGTGCGCCCAGAGAGGGAGGGAGGGAGTGTCTCCTTAAGTTCTGCACCCTGGGCACCTTCTTCCCCGCATCCCAGCCCCAGCTCTTGGAGGGCCAATGCTCTCAGGGTGTGAGCAGGAAGCAGAGGAGCAGCTGGGCTCACAGAAAGCAAGCCAGGGAGAGCTGGCCAGAATATTCGGAAAGATGTTTCAGGAACCCTTGGGAGAAAATGAAACGGGGGCCCAGAGGGAGGGAGAAGACCCTGGAAGACTGAGGGCTTAGAAATCATCACTGAGGATGCCCCCTAAGGACTAACTCACTCATTTGCACACATACCTGATTGGGGTCTTTAGGCCCCTCCCTGAGAAGAACCGAATCCAGCCAACTGAGAGGAAGACAGACACAGGGGAATGGGGTGAGCGAGGGACAGGAGGCTGCCAGCCTCTGGAGGGCAGATGGGAGTCTTCTAGGGAAGAAAGGTTATTCTGGCAGAAAGGTGTGTGTGGACAACAGGAGGGCCTCTGGCCAGGCTGGGCACAGCTGAGGCATGTACTGGCCGCCTGTCTGCAGGCTGCTGCTGCCCCACGGCAGCTCTCCACGCTTCCTGTTAGCGTCTGCTATCTCTGCACCCAGGACGGGCATCCCTTACTGACTCAGATGCCCCCAGGGCTTATCTCCACAAAAGAGGAGTTCATGGACCTGCACTGCCCGCCCCCCCAACCCCGGGGCTTGGGACAGAACCTGAGCGAGGGCTGGAAGCATTGCGGCATCTGACTCCTCTATATGCCATCAAATGGATGAGTGGCTGATGGCACAGAGTGGCTGGTGGGTCACATGCCCCAGGAGGCTCAGTGTTGCTCCTGCTGTGCATTCACAAAGAGTGTGGGTTGGCCAGGCATGTGCTGCCCAGTGACGCCCCCTGACTGGGTGGACGGAGGCTCTCCCAGCCGGACTCTGCCCACGCACCCTGTGCCCTGGGAGGGACTGTGGCCACCAGAGCAAGAGGCGCCGGTTTTCCACCCAAGACACCATCAACTGCCAAGCCACATGCTGCCCCATTCAGAGGGGCCTTTTCACTAACGTACGCAGGGTATCCAGGGGGCTGACACCGGCCTTACAGGCACAAGAGTTGGGGAGGGAAGGAGTTGGCAGAAGGTAAAGGAGAAAGAATGGTAAGGGGGGATTAATTAAAAATGAGCCTCTTTCCCTGCTCCCCCAAAGCTAAACCACTCCTCTTTGCTGACATCAATTTCTAACTGAGGTGGACCTCAGCCATACACGGGGCACCCCCTCCCTCCTCCTGATTGCCCCCCATGAGCTCCATAGAGGTACAGTGCCCACACCCCTATTCTGCAGGGAAATGCTTTTCCTGGACTCGGCTCGCTTTCGGCGCACCAAGCCGACACCAAAGCGTATGTCTATTTTTGTTTGGAAACATGCAATGTGCTTGGCCAAGGTTGCAGAATTAAAAAAAAAAAAAAAAAAAGGGAAAAAAAGGAAATGTTATTTGGCCTCAAGATGCTTTTTTTCACACGTGGACATCATAATCCGGCAATGCAGACTATTGGAAGGAGAAAAATGACAACCAGAAAGGACATGCTCTGGCTTCTCGGTGCCTTCAAGGTCATTATTCTGGTTTTGTTTAAAAATGCTTTGTGGGTTCCTGCACCAAGTCCAGCAGTGAGTAGGTGGAATGCTTCTACATAGCGCGGATGGTATGTGCGTGCAACAACACACGCACACACTCCAATGCACACCCAGCAGTGCTCTCCCGGCCGGGGCTGTGGCCTCCTGTGTCAATGAATCAACTGGAACAATCAGATGTGCACGCCCCCGGGAGAAGTCATCTGGTGAATGGGGAAAGGAGGCATCTAAAGCCAGCTGTGCTGAGCTTGCTGTCCCAAGAGCGTCTGCTGAAACAGCAGACTTCAATACCACACAAATGCGTCCCCTGGCCTCTGCGGCACTCAGCACCCAGAGCCGGCAGTCCTGACTTTCCACTGTAATTAGGTAACACGCGACATGAGGGAAATAGCTAAGCAAGGAGCCTTCCAATAATCGCATTTTAATTTTTCCAAGGCACAGATGATTTTTTTTTTAACTAGAAAACAAAGGATCGGTTTATTTACAAGAAATGTTCTCACGCAAAGGTGGATTAAGGTCTAGTGCTTTTAATGACGTCAGCCAATCACGAACAGCCTGGTCATAAAAGCGAGCAAGGCAAAGTGTGGAAAAGAAGGTGGTCCCAGATCCGGAGCGCAGGAGCCTTGAGCGTTTATGAGCCCACGGTGCGTAAGTGCTTAGAAGTCACAAAACAAAGTCTGGAGAAAATCCCAGGTTGTTGTGAAAGTAAGAGCTTCGGGAAATAAATGGTCATTGAGCCAGGAGCTCCCATAGGAAACAAAGCCATTGCTATTCCATGCTCTCTGGAAAGAACAGCAAGGTGGAGCAGAGGGTGTGCAGAAGGCCAGAGAGAGCCTTGTCACCTCAGGACACAAAGGCACAACCTAGAAAATCACACCAGCCCCACACTGGCACTTGTCAAGAAGTGAGGAAATACCACTTTTCTCTACATTGATTTCCTGTTAAAAAAAAAAAAAATGAGGCCTGTAAGCCCAAGTTCTGGTAACATCGATGCTGAAGGTGTGGGACCAGAGGGACCTTCCCAGGTCACTTGAATTCCTTACACAGACAGCAAGACCTTAAAGTAGTGCTTTTTCAGGACCTAAAATTCTCCACACACACAAAATCACAGAACTTATTTTTGAAATTTTAAAACCATCAAACAGATGGTTTTATTCCAGAGCTCCCTGGAATAAAAGGAAAGCAGAAAGACAAGTGGCGTTTCTCAGGGGCCTTTCTGTGGGCAAGCACTGCTCTGCACGCATGACCCTCCCTTATTTGACGGGTATGGTTACTGGCCCAATTTACAGACAGGGAAATGGAGGCCCAGTCACTGGTTATATGGCTGACCAGGCCCAGATACAAGTGCAGAACTCTCTTTTCTTCAACACTAGGATTCCTCCAGGCAAACCATGGACCTCCCTCACCAAAGCTCTGGTGACCAACAACAATGAACAATCTTCAGGGGTTTTAACAGTTTTCATATATCTTAACATGGCTTCTGCAGAGACGTGGACAGGATAAAATAAAGGTTTCAGGTGTTCAAGTCCAAATGTTTTTAAAACGAAAGCTAAAAAGACTCAAGGGATATGTGCAGCCACATTACCAGTTACCTCCAGGACACAGTGAAGTCATCATAAATCTTAAATTTTCTTCCTTTTTCTCATGGCTTAAACCTAAGACAATGAGTATGCCCTTGCCATGAAAATCAAAGTTCTTGGTTATATTCCATTTATCCAAGGTGACTTATAGCAGAGGCAGAGGTGAGAAAGACCCGCCCCCCCAACGTCTTCTCCTCCCCCCTCCAAAATACCCTCCATATTTTGATTCTGAGTATACAATCCTTTAGGCAGCAGATGTGAAAGGAGGTCACAGTCAGGCATCCCTGAGTGTGTGATTGTACCCTAATTGTGGCTCGCTCCATCTCCGCTGTGCCTCTGGCAGGTTAGGGAAGCAAAACATGCTTTTCAAAATCTGAAATGCGGGGCACCTGGGTGGCTCAGTCGGTTAAGCATCTGACTCTTGATCTTAATTCAGGTCATGATCTCATGGTTCATGGGATCAAACCCCACATCGGGCTCTGAGCTGACCGCATGGAGCTTGCTTGGGCTTCTCTCCCTCTCTGTCACTCTCCTGCTCATGCTATCTCTCAAAATAAACAAACTTTCAAAAATTAGATAAAAATGTGAAATGTTGATGGGCTGTAAAGAGTTTTTCTGATGCCTGGAGAAGTCTATCTGACTCATTCAGAAAAGCCTGTCTCCTAACCTCCCCTCCCTACCATGTCCATACAGTGTGGACATTCTTTCTCCCCTCTCTTCCTTTCCTTGGTAGGATCGCAATTTTGGAGAGGAAATTGGCTGAAGAGGTTTAATTATTTTCTTTTTCAGTAGAAAACTGCATGGTGTAAGCACAGAATTCTTAAACTCAGGGTTGACCATATTCTTTCTAGGTTTAAGGAGTAAACAACACATAACTGCATAAATTGATTTATCCAGCAAATTGTCACGTAAACAGTTTGCAGCTGTTGGCCTTGTTGCCCATTACTCAGACCTTCTTGGACTCTGCCTCTGAAAGAAATGGTTGAATTTCTTCTAACAACTGCTCAAAGTACTAACACCATCAGGGTCATCACTGGGACCCAATGCTGCCAGTTACGAGAAAGCAACTTATATCTACTCACTTGGCAATCACAGTGGTTGGGACAGAGTTGCACATTCAGGCTTGTGGACACGTCCTCATGCTCTTGTAAATATCGCTAAGCAGTTGGAGGCATGAGCTGAATCTGTGAACAGCATTTAAGAGCAAAAGTCTTGGGGCACCTGGGAGTCTCAGTCAGTTAAACATTTGACTCTTGGGGTTTCAGCTCAGGTCATGATCTCACAGTTTGTGAGTTCACTCCCCGTGTCGGGTTCCATGCTGACCGTGCAGAGCCCACTTGGGATTCTCTCTCTCCCTTTCCCCCAGCCCTCTCCCACTCACTCTCTCTCTATCAAAATAAATAAACTTTAAAAACATTTTTAAAGAGCTAAAGTCTTACAGTCTAGTATGTGACAAAAGAAAAAGAACTATAGTTGATTCTTGTTATCAGTGGTAGGTAGATTCTAAAAAGTCAGTGTAAACACCAGATTCTCAAGTATGCAGTCATTGCTCCCAGAGGACATTCAGGGTTAGGTTCCTATGAGCTTCTAGTCACAACATCTTTGCTAACTATTTAATACATAACCTTGTGTTATGAGTTTCTGTTCAAAGACACCTTATTTAATACATGGTTGATTCCTTCACTTTGAATTCATGGCCAACAGTCCTCTAACTCATGCCTGAATGAAGCTTATCTTGTATTTTCTCTGTTAGGCACATGGCAGCTTTTCTGTGCTTTAGAACACTGTACAGCACTTAAGCCCTATTCTTGGAAGCCATTGTAAACAGCAAAATCACACACACAAAAGTGGCACCAGACAGGCCATGAGAGAGGCGTCTGTGTACAGTATGAGATCTGGAACGAGAAGGCAAAGGGTCACTCTGTTCAACTTCATCTGGGAATGTGCCTCTTCAGTGACTCAAATACTTTGCTTCTCTGCACACGTCTGCAAAATGACCACAGAAGCACTACAAAGACTGATTCTGGAGTTATAAACAAACTTCAGCAAGTAGGCAAATTCCCCAAGGCAGAATCCTCAAATGATGACAATGAACTGTATTCTAAAACATCATGTCCTATTATCAGACACAGTGGTGTCTGCATCAGTCACAATCAGGAAACTCAGTCTACACTTAACTGCCGCATACATGTCCAAACTCTGTACTATCTACATTGTTGGATTAACTCAGGTTTATCCTCCTTTGCTATTTTGCTTCTGCCTTCCTTTCCATGGTGAATGGTCCACAGGGCCATCGCCTCCACTGTGAGTTGCTGACCTCCTAAATGGTTCTGCCCAGCGTGGAAGGAGCCTCAGATATGCTGAAGGACAGGCACAGCTTCAAAAAATTGGGGCAGAACATTAATGGCAAGGCTCTGGAGGGCTGGTAGGAGAAGTGGCCTGAGCGGCATGGCCCCGCTTCCTGGGACTGTGGAATAATGCCTTCCAATCTGGCCCTGCCAATGGCTCTCTGCTCCAGCTCAGTGCCCCTATGTCCCAGGAACACAGCTGGATAAACCCTCCCAGGCCTAGCCTTGTCTTAACAATTTCATTAGCAGTATGTATGCCCTGTTTCTTGTTTTCTGGATCCCTTGGGGTCAGCTATTATGGAAGGAAAATGAGTTAGCCAAGGTCTTTCTTTACTCCTACACCATAAACAGAGGAGGGGCCATGGCTCATAGAGGGACATTACTTCACTCTTTAAACATAAGCATTGCGGAGGTTGCCACTGCCATTAGAAAGTGCTGGTATCTGACACCTATTTACCGGGCAGGATGCCAATGAGTTGAAAAATGCAGCAACTTACTCAAGGCTAAAGGAAGCAGTAAATGCACAAAGAAAAAGGAATACCTTCTGAGTCTGATCACTAAAGGGTTCAACATTCCCAATTTGAAACTAACACAAAATTAATCAATGTATTACTTGAATAAACACAGACATTTAGATTGATGGAACATAACTGGGAGTCCAGAATTAAACCTCCACGTTTCCAGTCAATTGACTTTCAACAAGAGTGCCGAGACTATCCAGTGGAGAGAAAGAAGAGACTTTTCAACAAATGGTGTGGGACAACTAGACAGCCACATGCAAAAGATTGATGTCACACACCTTTCTTTATGTGGTACACAAAAATGAACTCCAAGTAGATCACAGAGTTAGATATAAGATCTGAAACTATAAATCTCTTAGAAGAAAACATAGAAGTAAGTCCTTCTGACCTTGGGGTAGGCAAAGCCTTCTTAGATAGAACATTGAAGGTACGATGGAGGAAAAGAAAAGCCCATGCCAGAGTGTTCATCAAAGCAGACACTTCCCTGGAACAAGAGAATAGCTGTGTGGGGCTGGGAGTGCAGTGGGGAGAAGAGTCACCAAAACAGGGAATGGATGCACAGACACATCCCAAGGAAGCTTCCCAGCCTTCCCCATGCAATATGGCTTTCTGCTAATTGGGAGGCACTGCCCAGCAGCCTTTGGGCCATGGGCTCACTTGCTTAGCCAGTCTAAATGTCATGTGAACTGCAGCTTTGAGAAAGGGAGGGGGGATGTCCTTGATTATGGTCAGATTCAAGGACAACCATACACTCTTATTCCAGTTTCCCAAGTGCCTCCAGGGTCCAGGACTTTGGGAAGAGATGCCACCCCTGGTGAGGGAGTTTCACAGCCAAGTCCCCAGAGCAGAATGGAGGGTCCCAGGGCTGGATCCATGGCTCCAACAACATTTTGATGAGTTAAGTGAGTAAGTGTAGGGGTCAACTCTCCCTGGGGGTTTATGAGTTTATCCCAACACTTCACTGCGTTCTTAGAAAACACAAGCGTGCTGGGACAGGGGAGGGAAGAGAAGTGACTGTTGATATTCAACAGACCATGACCATCAGGAGCCAAGTGCACAGAGACATCCTGCTGATTTTCCACCCTCCAGGCAAGATGGCACTTGTGTTCTGGGGGGCCAATCGCGTGGGAGGGGATCTCTAGGGTGTAGACTTAACAATCCTCAAATAAGCAAGGTGCCTCTCCTTGGAGGACCCCACGGAGGCTCAGGGGCTTCTGGAACAGGCCTGGACCCCCACCAGAAAGGGCCCCTAGGAGGCCCACCTCAGGACATCAGAGGAGAGGTTCTGTCCAGACATCCCTGAAGATCTCTTACTTTGACAAATACTTCATCAGGTGTTTCCTGGCTGCCTATACATGAGAGCTCATGCCAGGTGTGGGATCCTAGGTTGCACAAAAGCAGCATAGGCCTAGAGGGAAAAACAGCCTTGAGAACAATATCCCCGTAAAAAGACAGGGAGGCGGGTGAAACAGTGAGCAGAGATGTTCTAAGTCAAGCTCAGGGCCTGCAGGGTGGGTGCTGGGGTCGCTCAAACACACCTGCCCCGGCGACCTGAGTCCACATCTAGAGTGGACAGTGGAGACTGAAGCTTGCACCAAGTCCTGTGCTGCCCCCCGCGCACCTGGGATTACTCCCTGTGGGTCACTTGTCATTTCAGAGCACCCCCTCACAAAGCCATGCCCTCATTCTCACTTTCATTCACTCAGCAAACATTTCTGAATTCCTTGCACCATGGTTAGCTCCTTCCGTGGGAGTGTTTGCTGGCAGCACCTCTGAGTGCAATGCGTGACACAGGCTTTCGAGGTCCCCTTCAAAAGACCTCTGCACGCCTGCATGTGCTCCCTGAGCACGACAGGGACACCAACCCGTCTTCTAGCATTTGCCATTCCAGAAGCACGACCACCTAATATTAAGCCTGCTCAAGGTCCACATCTCTGTGGCACAGCAACCTTGCTGGTGTGTGTGGGCACACGTTAGTGTGCATGTGTGGACATGGTCCCAGGCAGATGACACAGAACAGTTTTCCTGTAAGCTGATGCCACAAGGTTGATGCCTACACTCCCACAGCAACAGTTGCAAATGAATTTTGTAAGCTTTCATGCGTTCTTTATCAACCATATTGCTTGGCATTTGTCTTTGCCAATAATGTAAGAAGGAACTTTGATGGTCCTGCTTCAATAGCTTTCAGACTTCTCTGTCTTCTCTCCCCCAGAATGTTTTCCCTTTACTGGTAGGTTAGAATGCTCTCCCTCTCCCTCTGGAAAGGTGGGGTTTAGGTGCAGGTGAGGCTGAAGGGACATGTGAGGGGTTTTGTCTAAAAATACCCCCTCCATGAGGGGAAAGAGACAGCTAAGGCTTCCACAGGGCCAGATGTCTCCAAAGGAGGAGTATGAGAGTGAACTGAAGTGCTCTCTGTGGGAACCAAGTGCTCCCTAGAAAGAAGAGTATATTCCAGACTCAGCCTTCTCAGGGTCAAAGGATGTGCTGTGAGTCACAGTCCCTCTCTACCATTCTTTTTGATCTTGTTCAAGGGTTCAAAGGCAGCACCACATGGGAGGCTAACTGGGGCTGGCAGTCAGGGCCACGAAGAAGGCAAAATGATTGGTGGCTGATAAGAGGGATTGCATGCACGTTTATCATGCCCAGCATGGAGGATTGCACTGTGTCCCCCCAAATTTACATGCTGAAGCCCTAACCCCCAGTGTGACTGTACCCAGAGATAGGCCCCTTAAAGATGTAATTAAGTTTGGGGCACCTGGGTGGCTCAGTCAACTGAGTGTCCAACTCTTGATTTCAGCTCAGGTCATGATCTCAAGGTCATGGGATGAAGCCTGCCCTCTTTTTTTCCCTCTGCCACTTTCCCCTGCTAACATGCTCTCCCCCTCTCTCTCTCTAATTAAAAAAAAAAAAAGATGTAATTAAGTTTACGTAAGGTCATAAGGATGGGATTGAAATATGACTGCTGTCCTCATAAGAAGAGGGAGAGACACCAGGGATCTCTCTCCCCATGCATGCACAGAGAGCACATGTGAAGACACAGTGAGACGGCAGTGTACAAGTCAGGAAGAGTGGCTTCACCAGAAATCGACCCTGACAGCACCTTGATCTTGGACTTCCAGCCTGAAAACCTGAGAAAATAAATGTTATTTAAGCCACCCAGGATGGGGTATTTCGTTACAGCAGCCTGATTGGACAAGTACAGCCGGAGTGTGACATGGGTACAGATGCAAGTGCCTCATGTCCCCCTTGCTCACATGAGTAACTGATAAAGACACTGACCTCAGGAACTCAACATCCTCATGTGCCAGCCGACACGAGGGATGCCCAACTTGCTGAGGGCCTAGGCTCCCTGTTTAGGACACAGTATGGTAACAGAGAACTGATCTGGAATGTTGTACGGGCCATCTAGCTGAAATAGCAAAAATGCCGGATGGAGAAGTCCCAGAGTGGCATGCTGGGAGTCAAGCAAGTATCTTCGGCTCTCTGTATTTAAAAGTCATAAAACCCCTCAACCAGTGGCATTTGGAGGCACTGACATCTCAGTCATTTGGCAGTGGGGTGCCCACGCGAGTTGGAGCTGGGCTCCCTGTCTGGGGAAACTTAGATGCCTGGGGAGAAGTGAGAAGATGAGGTTTTGCCAAATGCAGACCCACGCCATTCACAGCGTTGGCATCTCGAGATTGCCAATCCCTCTGAAACGCTCCCAAAAAAACTCACCAGCACAGCCTCTGAGGGAAGAGCCAGTTTCCAATGATGCTTGTAAAAGTTACACAGCACCAGGTCTGACGGGTGGGAGGCTCAAAGCTTCTCTTCAAATCCCCAGGGCCCAGGGTATTGCCAAGAATGCCAGGGAGAGGGGACAGGGAGATGACTCTGGGCAGGGAGCTAGGGAACCGACCTTCTGGGTCTGTGTGGGGACCTGGGAGCCTCACCAGGCACACAGCAGGCCCCCAAATTTCTGCCAAGCAAGGGAAAGGGAGCCTTGCTGCTGTTTCTTCTTAGTGACTCTCAATAAAAGCAGAACTGGCAGCAGTGGGCACTCCACGTGCACAGGGCCAAGCTCAGCAAGCCGGGAAACACAAATGCGGTTGTTCTTTTCACCTTGACTCATTCAAAAACTACGAGCGTACGAGCCAGGAGACACACAGGAGCTGTCGATGCAGACATCCAGACAGTGGTTATGTGTGGGAGGAGAGGAGCCACGACTGAGATGGGGCCCGGGGAGGGGCGTCTGCTTGGCGAACTCCAGAGGCTGACCCGGGTGGTGGTCACAAAGGCATTCCCTTTATCATAATTCCACCGAAGCGATTTAAAAAGTCAGGTCTGGTTACCCTGGAGGGAACAGACATCAAAGGGGCATGAGTGAGTCTTCCCAGGGGCCGGTGCTGTCAGATTTCCTGATCTGGGTTCTGGTTATACAGGGTGCTCAGTTTGCAGATATGTGCTGAGCAGTACACTTATAGAGACCTGTCTCTGTGTAAATTAGACTCCGACTGAATTTTTAAAAATATAAAGAGATGCTCACACAAGTGAAATAGGAAAGTATGAACCTGATTTAAACAACCAAAATTATAACATGGTGACTACCTTTGATGCTACTGTATTGTTTAATTGAAATCTGCTAATCAGAGTGGCACTTAAATGTTCTCACCAAAAAAAAAGGTAAATATGTGAGGTGATGGATATGTTTATTAACTTGAGGGGATTTCCTTTACAATGTATACATATATTAAATATAACATTGTACACTTTAAAAAATATCTTACAATTTTGTCTGTGAATGATACCTTAATAAAGCCAGGGCGCCGGGGGGGGGGGGGGGGGGGGGAGGATTGAGTTTGTATTGAGAGCGTTCAAGGGTCATAGGTTGATGAAATCATAGTGCTAATAATTAGCTAAGTAATCACAGAGGTGTTGACTAGTCAAGGTCAGATTTATCAGTGTCACCAGACCTCACCTGTATTACCTGCAGTTCTCAGACCATATGTGCTACTTTTAGAATTCACCTTTACTGTTTTGCGAGGACTCTTGCAACGGTATGTTCTTAAAACTCGCCTGAGACAGCCCTGATAAACAGCTTCACTCCCTCTCATACTAATAGCTGTATTTCCACAGGAAGAATAAAATACGAGGTCATGCACAGAAATATTTGCCAAGTTAGAAAAAAAAAAAAAAACCACAAGAAAAAGAAAATCTTTCTCAAAATAATTAGAAACCACATTTCCTGCTAAATGCTTAGCCCAGCAAAGTCACCCACTTGGGGATATGCCTTGAAATGTGAGTGAGACCCCAGGACAAGGGTCAACAGCAGCACCAAGGGCAGTTCCATACTGTGCTTTGTTCTAGGCCCCCTAGGGTGGGCCTGGCTCACCGGCTGTGCCGTGGGGCTGGGAGGTAGGGCACGGGAAAAGGTCAGGCAAGCCCCAGGGCAGCTCTGCATACCAGCTCCTGAGCCCAAGTCTGTAAACCCCTCGCTGGCAGGACACTACAGCCCCCTCAACTAAGGAAGATACCTAACGTGGAAGTTGGCTGTCATTTGAGTGTTGACTCAACATTCATGAGCTAGTCAACCTACCATGACAAGTCCTCCCCTCTGATGGCCTAGGGAGGCTTGGGTGGGGCTCTGTGTTGGCTGACGTCATTCCATTTTATTTATTTTTTTAATTTATCTTTGAGAGAGAAAGAGAGAAAGAGAGAGAGAGAGAGAACAGGGGAGGGTCAGAGAAAGAGGGAGACAAGGAATCTGAAGACAGGCTCCAGGCTCTGGCTAGTTGTCAGCACAGAGCCCGACTCGGGGCTTGAACCCATGAACCATGAGATCATGACCTGAGCCGAAGTCGGATGCTCAACCAACTCAGCCACCGAGGCGCTCCCGACGTCCTTCCATTTTAAAAACAAAACAAAATCTAGCCTCTTAACAAGGGACATTGACAGGAGTAGGGCCATGAACCATGTGTAGCAACATGGATGGAACTTGAGGGTGTTATGCAGAGCGAAATAAGTCAGGCAGAGAAGGACAGATACCATATGTTTGCACGTATAGGAGGATTAGGAGGAACTTAACGGAGGACCTTGGGGGAGAAGAAGGGGAAAAATAGTGGGGGAGAGGGAGGGAGGCAAACCATGAGAGACTCTTGAATGCTGAGAACAAACTGAGGGCTAAGGGAGGGTGGGGGAGAGGGAAAGGGGGCTGATGGGCATGGAGAAGGGCATTTGTGGGGATGAGCACTGGGTGTTATATGGAAACCAACTTGACAATAAACTATTTAAAAAAAAAAGTAGTGGCACGAAGTCAGGAGGGCACCATGAGGAAGATGCCCAGCCTCTGGCCTGGCTGAAAGTGGATGGTATAAATTCCCAGGCCCCGCCTTTGGGTTGAAGTTACTTTGCTGCTCTAAGCTTATGGACACAACTCATAACCAACAGGCTACAATTCTGGCCTGTTCATGCTGCTACAACAAAATAGCACAGACTGGGTGCTCATACACAACAGAAATTTATTTCCCACAGCTCCAGATCCAGGAGGTGTGCCAGTATGGTCAGGGAGAGCCCTCTTCCAGGGCACAGACCCCAGGCTTCCTGTTATATCTTCATGTGGCAGAAGGGGTTAGGGAGCTCTGTGGGGCTTGTTGTAAGGGCACTAATCTTAAGCGTGAGGGCTCCACCCTCATGGCCTCATCACCTGCTAACACCATCACCTTGAGGATGAAGATTTCAACATATGGATTGGGAGGCATGGGGAGGGACAGATATTCAGACCATCACTGGTACGCTGAGTTTCAGGATTGCCCCAGACAGCAAAAATAGTCTGAATGTCAAGTGTCTCTGTCTAAAATGTCAAAAGCAGAGAGTACGCAAGAGTTCTTCATCTTTTAAGCAATTCCACACATTTCCATGTCACTTTTGTGCTGACAAAGGTCCCCACACCTCATCTCCAGGATCAGACTTGGGGACTGAAGCCTCACTGTGACATTCTACCGAGGCTGGACAGCCTGGCCATCCCACACTTTCCCCCAGACTCAGCCCATACCGAACAGGACTTGCTACTCCAAACTGAGCCTTCTTGAGCTCCCCCATCACCCATTTCCAAGTTCAAAAGCTCCCAGACCCAGGGAACTTCTCTTTCTCTCCTTCCCCCACCCCATCTCAGAAGTCATCAAGTACTGCCATTTCCTGCTGCTCACAGACTTGGAGACTTATTCCTTTCTCTCTGGGCCCAAGCCCAGAACTTAGCCATCACTTTAAGCGTGGACTATTGTCTTATCTCCTCAGGGGTCACCTCCCTTGTGTCTCCCCACTCTACTCCTTGAAACCCTAGACTGGCGTGTGCCCTCCTCCTCTGATTCTCCTCCAATCCTGCCCGGGCACCCTTCTCTCCTCCTCCAGATGCCCAGAGCCCATGATGGTGCCTTCACTACAGCAGAAGCCTTGTCGTCATGGTAGCCCAGGTGTCTGAACAAACCTTGCGTCTTAGGTCTGTAGGGACACTGAGCAGCGTCTCTGGCCAATTTAACCTGCATGCCACAGTGTAGTCCTCAAAAAGTTCACAAATGGGGGCACCTGGGTGGCTCGGTCAGCTAAGTGTCCAATTCTTGGTTTCGCCTTGGGTCATGATCTCACAATTTTGTGGGTTCGAGCCTCACAGCTGGCTCTGTGCTGACAGTGCAGAGCCTGCCTGGAATTCAATCTTTCTCCCTATCTCTCTGCCTCCCCCCTGCTCACGCTATCTGTCTCTCTCAAAATAAACTTAAAAAAAATTTTTTTTAAATTTCACAAATGATTGAGCACATGGCAGCCCTACCAGCTTAATATAACACCAGCCTCTGATGCTTAGGAGGGTCGAGTGGAACAAGGAGGAATAAATGAGGAGGGGGATGAATGCTAACATTTCTTAAACACTTACATGTGTGCACCAGGCCCTGTGCTGCAGATTTCTGTGCATTAACCCCCTGTATGCTTATAATCACCTGGTGAGCTCCACACTATTATTCCCATGGTACTGAGGAGGAAACTAAGATCCTAAGAAGTCAATGATTTGCCCAAGTTCAAGCATCGAGTTAAGGTGCTGAGATTCAATCTCAGGGCTTTTGTACCATGGGCCTTGCCCGAAACTTGCATCAGAGGCTCCCAACCGGTGCCCACAGCAGGATCTGGATGACAGAAATGATGGACCATTTAATAAACCACAACGGCAATAGGTGATCCACAGGGAAACAAGCAGATTAAGTTCTCTGCCTTCTCATGCCATACACCAAAACCCTAAACAGACTACACAAGTGTGAAAACCAAACTTGTGCATTCTAGCATAAGGAAATGCAGGGTAATGTCATTATGATCTTAGAATAGTAAAAAAAAAAAAAAGTAAAAAAAATTAAAGCAAGAACTAAAGGACAGCAATCATAAGGGAAAAGACTGAGAAACCTAGCTAAATCCACACTGGACAAGTCTATGTGACAAAAGGCATCACAAAGTTAAAGACAGAGGGCAGTGAGGACGAAGTGACTTGCAGCTCGCATGGCCAAGCAAAAATTTAAAAGATGTCCCACCTCACCGGTAGTCAAAAGTGCAAAATAACCATTCACACTCAGCATGTTGATAAAACCTAGCAAGGTCATCAGGATTAAAGGCTCGCAGGTCCTGGAGGCACCTGGGTGGCTACGTTCGCTCAGAGCCTGACTCTTGATTTTGGCTCAGTTCATGATCTCATGGTCTGTGAGATCGAGCCCTGTGTGTCTGTCAGTGAGGAGCCTGCTTGGGATTCTCTCCTTTCTCTTTGCCCCTCTCCCCAGTTGCTCTCTCAATTTCTCTCTCCCAAAATAAATAAATAAACCTTAAAAATAAAAGACTTTCGGATGCTGTTAATGAGAGTAGATATCGGTAGAAAGTCCATTTCCCGAGAGCGATCTGGCCAGTCCAGGAAAGCGAAAGATGTGCAGGTGTTGAAAAGTGGCTACGCCCAGGAAGGACCAGGCTACATTTCTGCACTGGCTGTGCCCTACCCACTGGCCCTGGTGACAGGAATCTCTACACCACCCCCACACACCCGGGCATGTCCACACATGTCCACACGCATGTGCACAGATGCACAGATGCACGTGTGCACACATACAACCACCACTCTACAAAGAGATGCTATTACCATCTTCACTGACACATGAGAGAACTAAGGCACTCACAGGATAAGCCACTGTCCCAGGTTCGTGCTACAACAAGAAGAACCCACTGAACCAGGCAGTCTGGCCGTAGGTGCCTCCCTGTCGGTCCCCAGAGGACACTTCTGCTTCAGAGAACTAGAGGCAGGCTGAGGAGACAGACACACAGCCAGGTCTGCATGGAATGCATTCCAGGGGCTGCAGGAGAAGTCTGCCAACTACTCTTCAAAGTGCAGGGAGTTTTCTGTTAAAACATAAAAACTCAAAAGCCTCTAACACAGATGTCTTTAACCCTTAAAACTGCAAATTTTGGTGTGTGTTTCTTGCAAGAAGGTTTATAGCGTTGCTCAAATTTTCAAAGGGGTCTATAACCTCAAAAAAGTTAAAAACACTGAACACAGGAATCCCAGAATATAATCAAGGACATTCCCTAGGAAAAAATCTTCTCTGGACAGCCAAGTCAGACCAAAAGATCCTGAGAAAATTATCCTTTGGCCCTCAGGGACCACCAGAGCATTCCTCAGAAGGTGATAACCACCAACGTTTTGCAGAATGTGCTTTTCTTTGCCAGATCTCAGCTGACTGATTCATGGGGTAAATGAGTAAGGGTCAAACAGCCACTCTTCACCAACAATGTTACTTTTAAAAGAGTAGCCAAAGCAGTGCAAACATTAGAAAGTGGCTTTTGTCTATTTGGTGAGTGCACTTTATTGAGAAAACACTTTAAAATTCAAGTTATAATGGACACTGTGGTTGTAAAGAATTTAACAATGAAAGAAAAAAACAGCTAGGGGATATGCATGCACATGTGTATGACTTACAAATACATAGCCCAGAGTGTTGAAATATATATACGAACTTTTCAAAGAAACCACTGTTCTGTTTTGACAAGGCCCCTATCTGTTCCCCTGGGCTGCTTTTAACTATAGGACCTTTACTGTAACTTAGAGTTTTTTATTGGATCAGGGAATTGCACGTATGTGGAGTGGACTTTACACAGCAGAGTACAAGTGATATTTGTGAAAAACTGTCTTCGTTTTCTGCAAATCAGTATTTCTAAAAAATGAATTTGTTTTTGGGTTAATAACAGTAGAAACACAACATAAAAGCCATTTGTTGGCTTTGCTCTCCACTTGAAGGGTACTAACAAATTACCATTCTCATTCATAAAACTTATGTCAGCATCCGCTGTATCAGCTTCAAGGCTAGAGTCAAAGGAGCATTTATCTTGCTCCATCCTGTCCGCAGCACCCTCCACCAGAGCCTGCCAGCACACAAACAGAGCAGAGCGTTGGTTTTCCTTAAGTCCTCCTCCAACTTGGTCTAACATAAACAACCAACCAAAACTTGAAGACAAGGCAGGGAGATTCCCTCTTAGGAAAAGATAAGTCCTTCAAGACCATCTTCGGAGAAAGTATGAAATTGCACACACATTTTTAAGGCATTTCTTAACCACACTGCTGGCCTGGCCACCATCCACTCTTCCTGGTACTAGAAACCACAGAATGTTCTGGGTTCATCTGCCCAGCCCGCCACCCACATAGGATGCTGAAACCATTTCTTAATGCCACTTGTGTTACCTCCTTTAACTGGTCACTCCAATTCCAAAGATGCCACAGACTACCTCTGAGATGGGCTTAGATTATCACTATGGGAGCAACGACATCATGGAGATGTGGAAGAAACTGTCCCATCAAAAATTGTTCACACTCCTGCAAATGTCTCTTAGGGGGATAGAACTGCCCCATTCCATTCTATTGTCCCCCTGATCTTTTGAACCTCAGTTTGGTATCATGAAATAAATATTAATCCCAACCCTCTCAGTAGAAGATCTTCCATTCAAAAACATAATAACTCAAGAATGCAAACTGAAAATTCCTGACCCTGTACTGTGCTGGGCAGGCTCTGGCTACAGCCAAAGCCAGCCCCCATGACTGGTTTGAAATGTAGAGGCAATAATAAATCAGA
Source organism: Hyaena hyaena (assembly GCF_003009895.1). NCBI lineage: Eukaryota > Metazoa > Chordata > Mammalia > Carnivora > Hyaenidae > Hyaena > Hyaena hyaena. Next base: position 1,881,715 of record NW_024080727.1, on the reverse strand, counting down.
AGGACTGGTGAACACAGGGATCGAGCCAGAAGGTGGCAGGGCAAATTTCCCAGAGCAAAGCAAGAGGTTGATGAAGGATCAGCTGTTCATAAGATGAGGTGACAATCTTCCTGGACTCATTTTTAGATTTTTGTGTCTGGATCTTATCTAGAACATCTACCAAACTGATTCAGGCCCCAAATATCTGGCATGCCTTTTATAACACCATCCCTGTACCTGTCCCTGGGTCATGGTAGTGGGATACTTCTAGTCTTGATTTCAGGTTATGATGGACTCTCCCCCTTTATCACCTGAGCTTTTCCAGCACAGATAATGCCACTTGGAGTGTTTACACAATCATCAGAGACTTTGAAGACCTTTAGGACACCCATACTGGTCATCACTGCCCTTTGTAGGCCAGCTGTCCCTCCAGCTGATAGTCAGTAAAGTCTTTGACTGGTCTGGTGTGAGTGATCAAGGCGGTGGAGGTCCCTCTCTGGGTATAAAGGATGGTCCACAAGGTCCCTGGGCTACTCTATAGGTAAGGGCAAATGGACCTTCCTGAAAAAAGTTTCTAGTGCATTTCCATTCTCCTGCTCAAAGACAAGGCAGAATGGCAAATGAAACCCACAAGAGACCCAATTCTTCTGAAGATGGTTTTCAAACTCAGAGTTATAAATTTATGATTAAGAATATTGCCTGGCTGTCTATAAGAGAACCAGGATTATGCTTATTCAAGCAGGGCTGACTTGGAAACCACTGTATCCAACACACTCTTGGCCATTCTTGGGGATATAAACCATGGGTAGACTTCTCTCTGGGCCAGCTCATTCTGGGGCGCTAGGGCAGACAGTCTGGACTCAGGACTATGTCTGTCTCAACCTCACTCTGCCATTTAGCACCTGGGTGATTATGACAATTACTTAATCTCTCCAAGCATTTTTCCCCATTTGTAAGATAAGTCTAATACCTACCTAATAGTTTGAGGATTAAATGAATAATGCAAGTAAAGCACTTTTCACATAGTAAATACTGAACAAGTATTATCTATTGCTGCAATTATTTTTGACCAAGTCCAAATAAAAAAAGAAGTTTAACAAAAAGTATTTATCAAGCTAAAATTCTGTGCCAAGCAGCATATAACAATTTCTCAATTATAAGCTTTAGTTGCCAATATAAAGATGTGCTAAGCCTCTAAATGCTTTAATCAGCATTCCAGGGGGGTTGGAAAGCACCGTCCTTAGTGATCTTGGGGGGCACTCTTCTATATGCTCTGGGGGCAAGGATGCAACCTGGTAGCAAGAGCTTTCATGTGCCTTTCCACTGTTTGGAAACATGTTGTACTTCCTCACTCTTGCTCTGGGCTTCCTCAGCTGACCCAACATTGACCTGGATTTTGGAATGACTCCTTCCTTTTTTTTTTTTTTTAAGTTTTTTTTTGAGGGGGGGGGGAGGGAGAGACAGAGAGACAGAGAAAAGTGGAGTATCATAGACTCTGAATCTGAAGTTCTCTCTTGTCCAGCAAGAGAGTGGGATGCAGGATTGAAAATGTGAGAGAGGCTAATGTCTGGAAGGAGACAAAAGCCCCGAATAAGGGTTCTTAATCCCTTTTATTAAGATCAGAAGGCTTACAAGAGTGATGGACATGATGGATGTGTACCAAGAGACAAGGAAACTGCGAACATTAACTCATGGGCGTGAGGGAAAGGGGGTTTTGAAGATATGCGGTGTTAGGGGTTTGTATTGACTCAATACAAAACAAGATTCCGGTGTTGGGTGGAAGGTTGTTTACAGCAAACATAAGGCACCTCTGTTTACTTGAACTGGTCTAGGGGACAAGAAGGATAGAGCATGCTACCTCAGGGTCAACAAGGCACCTCCTTTCTTTTGCTAATTAGCTCCACTCTGGGCAACTTCCCCTACTTCATCTAATGTCTTGTTTACCTGTTTACCTATTTTGGTCCTTCCTTCCTGTGAAAGCAGCTTTCTGCTATTGTACTAAGTTGGGGAGCATTTCTACCCTGAATACCTAATCTTGTTTACCTCATCTTGGATGTTTTCATCCTGAGATTCCCTATTCCTAAACCTTTGTCCTATACTGGGCCTTTGCCCATTCACCTAATCTTATTTACCTAATCTTGTTTACCCAAACTTGAGTGTGTACTTTCTATGGCTTTCTAATTCTTTATGCCTTCTTAACCCATTGTTGCAAACACAGGGAATTCCTAAGCCTATTCCCCACAGTGGGGGAGGAGCAGAGAGGGAGGAGACAGAAAATCCCAAGCAAGCTCCATGCTGTCAGTGCAGAGCCCAAAGTGGGGCTTAAACTCATGAACCATGAGATCATGACCTGAGTGGAAGTCAAGAGTAGAACGCTTAACCAACTGAGCCACCCAGGCACCCCTGGATTGACTCCTTTCAAATACAGGGCTCAAAGAACTCCTTTTGGGGATACTTCTACCTGCCTGGACACTGCCTGTGTCTGTCAAGGTACCAGGATGCTTCATCCAGATGTTTCTGCAAGCCAGTTATCTACGTCCTGGTGCACCAGGCATGCCTGATAACTTCCTTGTGCTTCAAAGGGAAAGAGAACCCTTTAGAAAAACCTTCTCAGGTTTGGAAATAGGTGAATTTCTAAAACTTGAATAAAGATATTTACTAAGATTAAATATACAGTGCATACTGAATGTACTCCTTGCAAACATCATGTTCTGTTCTCTCTCTGAAGTCACCTTACCTCTTTGCTGTAAGCCTCCTATGTATTTGATCAAACACAGTTGTAAAAATTGGTAAAATCAGTTTTCTGAGGCATAAAATGCTATTTTCAAGAGGAAGAGTTGACATTAAACTTAGAACTAGACAATAGTGACTTGTCCTGGGGGCAAGTATTATACCTCAGAAGCATGTTTCTGAAAGGAAAAAAATAGGATCTCGTATTTCACTGGGGAAAATATCTAAAATATCTGTCTGGGTTTCCCACCAAATTGTCTTTCAGTCCAAGACAGTTCAGTGGAGGAAAGAGTAGTCTTTTCAATAAATGGTGGTGTGCCATCCAGAGATGCAAGAAAATTAATATTAACTTGCACTTTGTATCATGTTCAAATATTAACTCCAAATGATTCATAGACCTAAATATAAGAGATAAAATGATAAAACTTTCAGGAGAAAACTTAGAAGTAAATCTGGGTGACATGAGGTTAGGCAATGGTTTCCTAAGTGACACCAGAAAGTATGTGATAAGACTCATAAGCTGACTTTCATCTAAGTTGAAAAGCTTCCATGTTATACTTTTACTAAGTGACAAGGGTAGTGTCTGCTTTGGGAGTAAATATTTGCAAATTGCCCACCTGATAAGGGAGCTGTACCTAGAATATATAAAGAGTTCTTCCAGCTCAATAATAAAGAGGAAAATCCAATTTAAAAATGGGCAAAAATGCTGAACAGACACTTTTCTCAAAGAAGATTTGCAAATGGACAATGAGCATGTGCAGAGATTCTCTTCGTTAGCTGTCAGGGAATTGCAATTCAAAACCACAAGGAGATGCTACCTCACCTCTAGCAGAATGACAGTAATTCAAAAGACAGGTGTTGGCAAGGAGGCAGAGACATTAGAACCCTCACATTGCTGGTAGGAAGGTGAAAGGGGCAGACACCTGGGAAAAGAGTCTGACATAGAGTTATCTCACCACTTAGCAATGCTGCTTCTAATTACATGCCCGGGAGACCTAAAAAGCCATCTGCATAAAAACTAGTACATAAATGTTCACAGAAGCATTATTCATAACAGCCAAAAAAATGGAAATAACCCAAATACCCATCTCCTCAGGGTGGATAAGCAAAATGTAGTACATACAAGCAATGGAATATTATTTGGCAATAAAAAGAATGAAGTACTAATACATGCTAAAACATGAATGGACCCTGAAAACATTATGCTACGTGAAAGAAGCCAGACACAAGAGGCCCCAAAGTGTATGATTCCATTTAGACGAAATGTCCAGAATAGGTAAATCCACAGACAGAAAGTAAATTCATGGTTGGCTAGGGCTTGGTGGGGGTGGGGGGTGAGGAGGGAACATGGCCTTCATCCAATGGGTCCAGAGTTTCTCTCTACGTGATGGAAACATTCTAAAATTAAGTTATAGTCATGGTTGCACAACTCTATAAATACGCTAAGAAACACTGAAGTTTATAGATTGTAAACAGGTAAACGTTATTGTATGTAAATCATATTTTAATAAAGCTGTTTTTAAAATGTTATCCTGCAAAGGTTTTTTTTACTTTTTTCCTAATTAAAAGTTTTAACAGAGTAGACATTCTCAAAAATACTGAAGAACTTGGAACACGAAAATAAAAACCACTCACAACCCTGCCCCTACATAAGGAGGTAACGTTACTGTCCTTAGATAGGGCTTTCCCCATTTCAAACCCAGGGTCATGATGGCAGATAGAAGTAAACTGGCACCCAGCATGCCCAGAAGTCCTGCAACTATGTCTTTCAGGTGGCCTCAGTATTTGTCCTAATGTGGGTGTGGGTTGGGTGGGAGGCAGGTAAGGAGAGAAGCCATGGAGAGGTCAAGGCAGCTTTATGCTCAGGAGATGGCCAAGGGAAAAATAATTCTGACTTCCCTTGGAAGTCACCCTTCCAGGTGGAAGTGAATCCATTATCTGATCTTGGGGCGCTAGAGATCCAGAAGTATTCTGAAGCAAGATGGAAACCATTCAGCTAATTCCGCTAGCTACCCATCTCCCTCTAACCCTTTCTACCTTCCACTGAACATCGGTACATGACAACTTCTTAAATAATGTGTGCCAGAAATTGTGATAAGCACTCCCCACCCCGCTGCCTCACAATTTTACATGGTAGATGCAATTCTTATTTCCATTTTGCAGAGGAGGAAACTGAGATCTACATGCATGTCCTTATGTCCTAGGTGCATAATCTATTACTGAAGCACTTGCCATGATAATTTCTGATGCAGTCAGTCATACCACCAATCTATCCACTCATTCATATATTTAATCAAGCATGCTAACCCAATGAACTACAAGTATGGCCTTGAACACTCTTCATTAGGGACAACAGATGTGTGTCAAGGTCAGGCCTCTCTACCAGGAGACTCCTCAACCAGGGTCAGACTAACCCCAAAACAGCATTCAGTAGCTTGAGGGTTGAACAGTTTATCCTATGTCTTTTTTTTTTTTTTCAACTCAAATAAATCCGTCTTAAATGTGGGTGCCTCTGTGACTACAGTGGAAACACAGTTTTCTTATCTTTGCTTTCCCCGCCCAGACCGGTTCATTGTGAAAATCTTCAAACATTGAAAAGTTGAAAGAACAGTAATATGATCAGCCTTGTTCCTTCCACCAGAATCAATAACGGGTGACATTTTCTCCTATTTGCTTTATCTAGCCTTTTAAGATAGAATTTACATACCATAAAATTCAACTTTTAAAGTGTGTAATTCTGTGGGTGTTGGTATATTCAGAAAGTTGTATGACCATCGCCAGGATCTAATTTTAGAACATTTTCATTGTCCCGAAAAGAAACTGTACTAATTAGAAGTCACTCACTTCTCCCTATTCCCCTAGTCCGAGGCAACTACTAATCCATTTATGGTCTCTGATTTCCCTACTCTAGACATTTCCTCTAAATGGAATCATACAGCATGTGACCTTTTATGCTGGCTTCTTTCACTCTGCTTGACATTTTCAAGATTCATCTCTGCCATAGCCTGTATTCATACTCCTTCTTTGCTGAATAATATGGTCCATTGTGTGGATATACCTCAACTCGTGTAACATTTGGGTAGTTTCCACTCTTGGGGAATTTATGAATTTATGAATTCATACAGTACCTCCATATTAGATTTTTTGAAGAATAGAGGATACGTTTCTTGATTTCCAATTTCATACTGCCAACTGAGTGGGCAAATGCTTGGGCTGTTCTTCAAACAGTAGCCTATAAGATGTATACAAATCTTCTTAGTTAAAATAACACAACATAGTGTAAAAATTTTATTCTGCTTTTGTTGCCCTTTTGAAGAAACAGAAGCATTTCCCTGAGATAACAGATAACTGAAGGGCCTTATAGGTTTCCCCTTTAAATATTTTCTCGCTTGTTCTAAAACCTGTCTGGTCCCTGGCCGATCATGACTATTTGCCAAAGACCCCGTACATGTTCCAAATTCCACATCATTCTCAGGGGATCAAAAATCCTTCCAGAATGTTGTTTCCCAACGAGGTGGGGAAAGGGTGTCTCTGTGTAGGGGTTTGCGGGATGGTCTGAGGGCTGGTATAAAACTGTCTGGGATCCCATCCACTTCCAAGGACTCTAGGTTTGTGCTTAGGGAAGGCAGGGCCCAGAGACTTCTTCCGCCCTGAGCTGGCACCTCTGCTGACAGTGGCTTGGGGTCTCCAAGAAGCACCATGCAGGCACCACCTGAGGGCCTTGGAGATGCTCTTGGCTCCACCACACGGGGCCTGGTTGACACTCTTACAGCCTGGGACCTAGTCAGCCACGTGGGTTAGCACATGCCCCAAACTCTTCTAGTAAACTAAACTGTGCCTTAGCCTGAAGACTGCTTGATGGTGTCTGACCTACCAGTGCAATCAACCCATCAACTTCCACTGCGACCATCTCCTCACAGCCTCTACAGACAAATCCACATGGAACAAGGTACTCTAGCTGGGGTGTACACACTGAAATAGATCCTGGGAAGAAGCAAAGGGTCAGGTAACCACAGAGGAGGTGCTATTTTGTGCAGACAGTTCTCTGCCTTAAGTCTGGGCATCCGTCTGGCTTTGGATCGCTGCTAATACCACACTGGCAGACAAGCCAGGCGCTCCTGCCAGTGCAATTGAATCAAATGGATTGTGGCACGTTTGAACAGAAAGGTGTGATAAGAACAATGTGGCTTTGTTGTGCTGCATCTTCTGAGAGGCCGGTAGCCTGCTGCAGGAGGAGGCAGCTCAGAGGGCCTTGGCACTGAGCCGGGGGAGCCCAGCGTGTGGGTGACTCCCGCACCCGGGCAGCCCACAAATGCTCCCCACACCAAACTCCTGGGCTTGGGTCCGTCCACTCTGTCCACAGCTATCCCAGGGCACAACCTTCCATGTTTTTCCCCTTCCAGGATGCAGGCCCCGGAGGTCAGTGTTTCTCCACCTGGGGAATATTCGGAAACACTGGGTTACAATGACTGAGGGGGCACTCGTGGGCAGAGGCCGGGGATGCCAAATGCTTCCGAGCACACCGGACAGACCCACACAACGAGGAGACTACTCTGTCCATGAGGTCAACATGGCTGCAGTTGAGAGGTGGTCCTCTTGGGAGATGGGTCCTATACTTGGGGGGCACCCAGATGGCTCAGTCGGGGAAGCGTCCAACTCTTGATTTCGGCCCATGTCATGATCTGGTGGTTCAGGGGACTGAGCCGTGCATCAGGCTCTGTGATGAGAGTGCAGAGCTTGTTTGGGATTCTCTCTCTCTTTCTCACGTACATGTGCGTTCTCTCTCTCTCTCTCTCAAAATAAACTTTAAAAAAGAAAAAACGGGTCACCAACTCAAACACTAGTAAAGACCAGGTGGGTATCCCACTGGTAAAACAGGCTCCCTTTAATGGTCTTGTAAATTGTGTTCTTTGGACACAAACACACTGTGCTGGCCTTTTAATTACCAAGGGGTGTTTCCTGTGATTTAAGTCTTCCAAAAAATACAATAGTTCACATTTTTCCCCCTCGAAACGCTCAGGTTTACTGAGCCTTTTTTTCATTTTCCCACCTTTTATAAAGATGGAGGTAAAGGAACATTTCAGTTTCCTCTTAACTATACCACAAGGTAAGCAATCACACAAATTTGCAAATGAATGGTGAGCGCCAGAGACACAAGAGGTCAAGGTGGACACTGTGGCAAACTGGAAACTAAAGGGGCAGCTACTGCTCAGCTCGAACAGAGTGCTGTCATCCAGGATGTGGGCCTGGAGTTGCCGAACCTATCCAGAAAAGCCGGGGGGTCAAGGAAGAGAAAAGCACGGTGTGGTTTTCTTTTTTGGTAAATATTGGAAAACTAGTAAGAAAAGCTAAACAAAACATGTTTGAGGTGAGAGGCAGCCCCTCGGTACCTAGTTTGCTATTTCTGCACGGGCTGTATGATCGTACTTCATGTGCCGTCCACCTGCGCTGGCCCTGAGTTGCTCTCACAGGGCCAACGGCTGGACCCTGCCTTCCCAGGAGGTCAGGAGCAGGGCAAAGCACTTCTACCAAACAAGGAGACCCACAAGAATCACAATGACTTCTGTTCCAGGGATCCACATGTGCAGGGGTGTCTACACTGGCCGCAGCCCTCTGATCTTGCTCAGCAATTACACAGCAGAGATACATCCAGTGCAAGTGTCCGAGGGAGGGGAGTGCAGTGGGGAAAGTGGATGCACCCAAGGGGGGCTGCCACGGACGAGGACATTTTCCTGGGTGGCGATTTCTTCTATTTGTCAAGATCCCAGGGCAGGAAAACTGGCTAAGATACAGACATAGTTACTCTGTCATACATTACTCGGTCACCACAAATTCCAAGGAAGGAACTCAAAAGGATTTGACTGGAGATAGAAAATGCTTGCAATTGAAAAGAGGCAAAAAGTTATCCTTTCTTAGATGTCCCAGTTCTTTACCCCAAGTGCAAAGGCCAGGAAAGGCCATTGTTTTCCCAGCATCCCCTTGATCTGCCTTAACGTTCCCCAGGGCTTACGTTTCCCAAAGCAGCCACAGAGGGACACAGAAAGCTCTTTGTCCCACACTGGCTGCCTCAGGCACTGACATTCCAGGGAAGGGGCCTCCGTTGGTCCCAGAGAGAGCCCCACAGCGGGCACAACCCTAGGCTCTGGATAAATTCTGTTCTTTGTCCAGGATGGGGCCATCCACAGGTTTTGGTGGTAAGGAACAGCAAAGGAAACTACAGAACTGGGCAGGCAACCTCAAGAATCCCACAGATGTCACCAACAAAGTTCTGCTTGGACCTAGGAGCACCCAGAATTACCAGGTGTCCAGGTGCGGTGCAGGTCTACGCAGTAGTCTTGCTGGAACCCTGCATCCTTCTTACGTCCCTGCAGGGAAAATCCACCACCAACTTCACAGCCCTGGGGAATGCGTCCTTTGCAGCCTGAGTTCCATAAGCTACCAATTTTCTTCCATTTGCAACAAAGCCTGCAGCCACTAATTGCTCCATTGTTGAAAATGTATCTAGCCATCTTGGCAAAAGCCTTCCAAGGGACAAAAATTTCACACGAGGATCTAAAAAAAAACATATACATATCTTTTTTTTTTTTTTTTTTTTTAAGGTTGGGGGAGGCATACAAAGAATTATTTCTCTCTTGTGGCAGGAAGTGCCTGTGGTTTCATTAAAACAATCAAGTGCCAGGGCATGGACAAACTAGGACCTAAGAGGGTACAGAGGGGACCCAGAAGAGTCCCCCAACCTGACAGCTGCTGCACCTGAGGGGCAGAGAGGGGAGCTGTGTCAGCCCATGGGGTATGATCAAAGACAGAGGAAGATGCGGGTCCTATGTCTCCAAAGACAAGTAGGGAATCGGCCAAGGGTGGAAGGCTGCAGGGCCTTTGCAGCTTGACCCCCAGAATCATGAAACATGGAAACAAGGGGAGTTTGAGGGACCATCTCACCACTGGAAGCAAAAATTGGTTTCACAGCTAGACCGTCAAGTGAAGAAAAGACTTCTGGTGCAGCTGAATTTGTGATACGAAGAAATGCATAAGAAAGACAAGATGCTCAAAGGAAATATGACCCTGAAGAAATCCTATAACCCCATCACCATGTTTGCAAATCTGGGGCATGATCTGGAGAGCAAAGTGCAGAAGCTTCTGCCAACAGAGGGGTCTCTGGAGAGGCAGGTGAGGGGTGGACAGTAAAATTCCTTGGAAGATTCATCTCAGGTGGGATTTCACCCTGGGAGCGTGGAAGAAACCAGGGGCTAGTTTTATGCATAAGAGTGACAGGAATACATTTAAACAAAAAATAAGCCATGGTACACTGGTCGGTTTGACCTAGAATATCTAGTACAGACTTGGTATCAAGAAATATTAGGTTGAACTATATGAAATTGTGGATAGTCAATGGTATCGACATATAAAAATGACAATGTCACTTGGTTCAACCTAATATATGTGAATTGATGCAATTAAGTAACAAATAGGCAATGTTTATCATTTAATGACTAACAACATAGGGAGGGAGGATCAGCACTATCAACAATAGCCAAATTATGGAAAGAGGCCAAATGTCCATCGACTGATGAATAGACAAGGAGGATGTAGAATACACATACAACGGAATACTACTTGGTGATGAAAAAGAATGCAATCTTGCCATTTGCAACAACGTAGATGGAACTAGAGGGTATTATGCTAAGCGAAATAAGTCAGTGAAAGACAAATGTCATATGATTTCACGCATATGTGGAGTTGAGAAACATAACAGATGAACATAGGGGAAGGGAAGGAAAAATAAGATAAAAACTAAGAGGGAAGCAAACCATAAAAGACTCTTAAATACAGAGAACAAACTGAGGGTTGCTGGAGGGGAGGTGGGTGGGGAGATGGGTTAAATGGGTGATGGGGATTAAGGAGGGCACTTGCTGGGAGGAGCACTGGGTATTATATGTAAGAGATGAATCACTGGTTCTACTCCTGAAATCAAGACTACACTGTGTGTTAACTAAGTTGAATTTAAATTTTTTTAAAAAGTGGGGGGTAGGGCTGATCAGAAGAAAGGGAGAGGTGTCTGTGCTGGCCATCCCCTCACCCCCCTGGCTCCTCCAGGTGACCTCACCCCTTCCCACAGCTGCAGTCCTCTCTGAGTGCTAAGGAGCCCCAAATGCCATCTCGGCCAGGTCCCTGGAGCCTGCCTCTTGGATACTTCCACCTGGATTTCTCATGGTCTAAAGCTGGACCTCAGCCTCAGATCCAGCTCCAAATCAAAAGCATTTCAACTTGACCCACGTAACAACTGTCTACCACACTGGATGCTGAGCCAGGTGCTGGCTGGTAAACAAGACGGTCATCCTTCATCCTTCATCTCCTGCTTGCCATCTACATTCTGTCACTCCAAAAGCCCTCACTAGCCCCTCTCCATCCCTCCCCATTCACCTCCAATTCATTATGAAAGCATTTCTATTTGGCTATCTCAGATAACCCCTTTCCTTCATCTCCTCTGACACATAAGTTAGGATGCATTTAGCTGCGAGTAACAAACAAGCTAGCTAACTGTGGCTCATGCATAGAGACAACTACTGCACAAAACCGAGGTCTGGAGGTGGATAGTTCTGGATTGATTAGACAGTGGGTGGTGGCATAGCTCTGGATGGCCTTTCTCTCATGGCCCCAAGATGGCTGCTGCAGCTCCATCCTTACATAGCAGCTTCTCAGGGAAGAAAATCTTCCTCTAAAGCTCCCAACAGGCCTTCCTGTAGGTTTCCCTAAATGTGGTCACAGGACCACTGCTGCAAGGGAGGCTGTACAAGGGATTATCTGGCAAAAGCAAATCTCCTGCCATTACTGGATCATCCCTAGGGTGGGCATAGGGGCAGGTGAGGTATAAGGGCGTGGCTGTTAGGCACCAAGCTAGTGGTGTCTTCCACACTGGCCATCATCTTAAAACAACCACTTCCTCTTGATCACCACTCCACCCCGACCCCTTAAAAGTAAATCAGGTCACATCATTCTGCCTGTGGCTGTTTAACAATAAATCACTACAGGGGATACAATCTACAGCCTCCAACAGCACCTACAAGGCCTCATGTGGTATGACCTCTCACCTCCCTCCTGGCTCATCTGTCACCATTTGGCTCCTAAAATTGTCCTTCGAATGCAACAAGCATTTTCTTGCCTCAGAGCCTTCAGAAGGGGCCATCTCCTCATCTAGAACATTCTTTCCCCAAACCTTTACATGGTGAACTCTTCACATTTCAGTTCTCAACCCTCATATGACTCTCTCAGAGAGTTTCTGTAAGTACGCTAACACCATGAACTTTGCCTGCATAAACCATAGCATGGTTTATAGCATATACCTACCTGTATGACTATTTCTTTTAGGTCGGTCTCCTCAACTAGAATGCAAGTGTTCTGACATTGGGAATCTTCCCTGGTTTGCATACCACTGTAACCATGGCATTACACTCAAGAGCCTGACAGGTAGCATGTGCTAATGAACACTACTGAATTCACAGCTGGTTAATTAGAGAATGAACAAAATAGCCCTTTGAAATACAGACTAGCCCAAGGGGAAGAAGGTGGCTCAAGGATGATAGTGGAAAGGATACTTTGTGCACGAAGGCAAGGTTCAGGACCCTGGTCGGCCAAAGTGGAGGTTTTGGTGTGAGATACAAAAAACCACTGAATGCATAAGGCAAGCAGAGGCTAAGACCTTTGACTGCCATGCTCAGTGTGGTCTTTTAGGACCATGATGTTCCATCTGCCATGTTTCCATGTGGACAGACCTCAGCCACAGTAAGGCTCTATCCAGTAAGTGGATGGTGGCTGGCCTGCCCAAGGGTCTGGGGGAAAGAACTCACATGCTCACTAGCCTTTCTGGCTCTCTTTCCTGCCTAATGAGAATGAGGCCCTGACATGGGCTTGTCACTCACAGCATGGCCTCTCCTTTGTCATGACAGCTACAGGGGATGAAGCTTGGTCATTCTTGGGCAAAACACTAAGTGACATTCAGGGCTCTTTCCCTAGTCACCTTCATTAGTAAGAGCTGTGACTGCCACTGGCTGCAAGCTTGGGAGGGGAAGATGGCTACTATGTGTTAGCCCTGAACACCCCCCAACTCAGCAGTTCACCATTTCTTTTTTAAAAAAAATTTTTTTGAGAGAAAGAGAGAACGTGAGTGTGCATACACAAGGGAGGGGCAGAGGGAGAGACAGAATCCCAAGCAAGGTCCATGCCCAGCACAGAGCCCGACATGGGGCTCAAGCTCACAACCATGAGATCATGACCTGAGCCAAAATCCAGAGCTGGACACTTAAGTGACTGAGCCACCCAGGCAGCCCAGCAGTTCACCATTTGTTCCATAGACAATGGCTATCAAAACATCTTCCTTCCTCCTAAGTGTCTCTTCCCACCCATTCCTGGGGCTGAGTGACCTATGAGTGTGGACCCAGGTTCCCAGTCCCACTGTCTCATGTTCTGCCCTACTCCTCCAACCTGCACCGTGCGTCCTGACGGTTCTTTGCTCGTGTCCTGGTCTGTAGTGCAGTTCACTCTCAGCTTGGTGGCTTCTGCTCTCTGAAGTACACAGTCCCTCCTGTTCGCCAGGGCACTGATCTCATGTGCCCAAGGACACTCCATGGCTTGAGAGCCACAGTGAGGCCCCGTAAATTGAAGAGGCCCCATTGCCCTGGACTACAGTCCAGAGTCCACTCCACGCTGACTGCACAGAACCATACGACATCCCAGAGGCAGCCACTCAAAAGCCACATGTGCTGTTGAAGCTCCTCACCCCCAACCACACCAGCAGAGTCTGGAGAACTCAGCACAAAGCTCTGTCCATCTGAGCAGAGGCAAAGGCATTCTGCTGAATGTGAGGGAAATTGTGTCAAGGGGGTGGTGTACTGGGCTACAGAGGGCAGGTGCAAACAGGGCTGAGAGAGAAGGCTCACATTGGCCTCCCAGCTGGCGGGAGATGCTGCAGAGTCATAAGCAACTGACACAAGGAAACCATGACTGCATCAGCCTCCCTCACTGGAGGAAGCAGACAGGCTGGAAGGCCTATCAACTGACTTCAAGGGCTTCAAATCTCCCTGCTCTGACCTCCAACCACCCAGCCCATATGAAGTTTTAGAAGCTTCCTGGTCAAGCCTAAATGAGCATAACCAAAATTAGCAGTTAAGGAGAACCATCAAATATTAATGGAGAAACCCTTCAGAAACATTAGCAAGAACACTCATGGTGGGCCGAGGCTGCCTGGCCTTGCTGGCCACTGCCTTCGGACATCTTCAGAGTGATCTCCACATTCTACAGAGCCCACTGGATGGTAGCACTGATGGTAGGCTAAATGGTAGCAGATTCTGGTGTATAAGATAACTCTTTCCAGATATGATAGAGTTGGAGGAGAAGCAGTCTATGCCAGGGATATATGTGAGTGAATTCCAAACCCATGGGTGATGGGGGTGGGGAGGAGAGGCTTATTACTGAGGCCAGCACTGGCTCAAGAGCAGATAGAGGTGTAGAGGAAACCGGTTTGGATTAGAATGGTCTGAAGGTAGAAACAGCATGATCGTTAAAAAGTTCCTGAAAGACAGCAGATCTGACTGTCCAGAGACATCTTCGTGAGACATCTTCGTAACGTCCATCTCAGACCTAGTCCCTGGGTTAGCCCAGGAGAGACTGATACTGAACATTTCTACCAGGTTTAGCAATTTGGCAAAAGGTTAGTAAGTCCTGGCTTAACTGTTTACATGAACAGTGCCTCGTGGATAACAGTAACACTAGGAGCAAAGATAATTACAAGAGTAAATTTAAAAATACACACACACACACACACACACACACGGAAACATATCTTAGGAGTAGAATCAAAGCCCATTGTTTACACTGAACACCACCACACAGGTGTTTTGACTCTGCCTAGCGATCCAATTAAGAAGGCATCACTCTGTCTCCCAGCAGCTAGGGAACAAGAACCATCTGCAGGGAGGAGGAAGGGAGGGTGGGAAGTAGGAATTATCTCAGCAAGGTAAGTCCTGGAAGGCAGCCACTCTTTCCCCTTGGGCACCGAGAACTCTGTTGGCACCAAAAGGAATTTTAAAGTTGGAAACCCTTCCCATCGGAGTGCAGATAGAGAGCCCGCGCGTCCTAGGGGGGAAATAATACAAAGTAGGCTTTAAGATAAATACTTCCATCAGGGTAATTTAAGTGCTTTGTATCTAGTGATGGCGTGCCTCATTATCTCCAGCGCTGTGTAATATTATGGCTCGTGTCGCGTTCAATTCTGAACTCGTTCCATTTATCAAAGACAAGAAAATCCCAAAGGCACAACTACTTATCATCAGATAATCCAATGGAAAGTTTAATTGAGGCTTCAGTGCAATGCCTCTTGGCAATGACCCTTACACGTCTAACTCTCTGGCTAATTCTCGTTTCATTAAAGACATTTCCCAGTGTGCCTGAGCTTCTTACTTCCTAAACCGGCCACTGGATATGCACAGATGATGATCATTTTCTTACGGGAAGGAGCGGCACCTCTCCACTGCTGGCCTGGTCGGGATGGAAGACGATCAGATCACCGGTCCTGTTACTGACTGGAGACCTTGCTCCCTTCTCCAAGGACCACGTGTAATCAAATCATATTTTTCTGAATGTTTCACCATCTGGCCTCTTAGTTGGGATTAAAAGGCCTTCTCCAGAGCTGATGTCACATAATGAGTAATTTCCCAGCATGCCGCTCGGCTTTCTCGGGGCTGGAGGTCTTTGGAATCGCTTGCTTGGCTGGTCAGGTGCAGGCTCCCCCTGAACTTACTAAATCCTGTCCAAAAAGGTCGACAGTCTGCTGCCTTCTTGAGAGCTTTGAGTATACATTTTCTGGCCTTCGATTCAGCCAACAGATTATATTATGTAATCTTGTGGTAATCCCCCAGAGACTTCAATGATGTATAGGAATTCCTTGTCAGTTTTCTTCTTTTGAGCCCAAATTTGGACGGAGCACAGAGACTAAATCCTTGGCACCATTCTCCTTCATTAGTCTCCACGTCTAATTCCTTAACCTTCATTCTGCTTATAAATTACAGTTACTCTAGAACTCAGCAAGTCAGCAAAAATGAATCAAGGAGAACTTAGCCTCACTTGAATTGCCTTCAGGGTCAGGAGTTGTTTTCCCTCTGCTGAAGTAATGAAGGGATTTATGCTCAGAATAAGATAAGTAGAAAAGCTGAGTTGGGCTGGGGATACCTGGCCAGGAGGCAGCTCCAAATTTCTCTGCAAATTTCAGAAGGCAAAACATTCCCCAATGGGGCCAAAATAGCCCCAAACTAGCATGGGAAGCCAATCCCTCCAGGTGGGACCCCTGCCTGTGGTGTGGAGTCAGGATGGGGGGTGGTGGGGACTCACCTTCTCCCCTGTAGCCACCTCCCCACCCCCAATCTGCATCATCTCCCCAAAGGCAGAGGTGACATTCAAGTCCTGGGTGTGGACACATCCATGGACTTTGGAAGCCTGAGGGAGATGAAAACAGTGCCAAACCCAGAATGAATTCTCTGGTATCCCTGACACTAACATCAAGTCACATGGAGAGGTTATACGTGCTCCCAGTAAGCCTGTTCTCTTCTTAATCAAAAACATGCCGGTGGGACACAGATGCTACTTTGGCTGTGCCCCTCCCTGCTTATGCTGGGAAACCCTGTATGGCCATGGAAGGCTACGTGGGCAAGTATCAGGCCCAGAGTCACCAGAACTGCATCCGCCCTATTGCTGCATACTCCCCCAGCCCACTTCCTGACCGCCTGCTGCCATGGAGCAGTTAGGGTGATGCAGGCTACCACAGATTGAGCAGGCCTTGCCTGCAGACCACACAGCCCAGCTTCATCTCGTTTCATACAACACATCTGTGCACAGACACCATTTCCCTTGCACGTAAGATCTCAGGCAGCACCCGTTCAGTCAACTGCCCACAGTTTCACAGGTAGAAGGACCACCTCAGGGACATTTCTCTGGAGGTGCACCCTGCTTAACCTCCAAGACCCACTGCATAGTTTTAGTTCTTAAATGTAGAGCTACCTAAATATTTAACAAATAGCAGTTGCAGCTGAAGCTCCTTTATGGAAGATTAACGCACTGGAAGGTTACATCGGGTATCCTTTTTTTAAGATGGTAAGCTGGAATCATAAATGGGGCTGAAAACTCTCTTGTGGTGGGTCATGAGCCCCTAATCTCCGCAAACACCACTACCAATTTATCTGTTCAACAAATTCACTTTAATTCATTCATTTGGTTATGCAATAAACGTTCATGGGGCCATCACGTGCTGGGGCTGGGAATATAATGAGGACATGGAGACAAAGAAGGGTCTTCTCAGGGCTTGCGTTCCTGCTGCAGAGGCTGACAGCACACAGATACACATGTAATCTGGGGTACTGATTAACTGAACAGGAAATGGAGAGGCTGTTTCTGCTTCTCTTAGATGCTATTTGAACAGGGACCTGAAGGAAGGGAGAGAGTGAGCCATCAAGATGTCAGGGGGAGAGCATGTGGGGCCCAGTGACAAGTGAGAAGCCCTGAGACAGTAGAAAGCTTAGCAAGGGAGGAAAGGATGGAAGGCATGGTTGAGCAAGGCCATGAGCACTAGGAGGTGATGTCAGTAAGGGAGCCATGGGCTATGTGTTCTGGGCCTGCAGGTCTATGGATTTTATCCAAAGCCTTGGAGGAGTTTAAGCAAGGAACTCCCATGATCTGTGTTTTCAAAGGAACCCTCCAGGGGTGCCTGGGTGGCTCGGTCAGTTGAGTGGCCAACTTCAGGTCATGATCTCATGGTTGTGGGTTCGAACCCCATGTCGGGCTCTGTGCTGTTAGCAGAAGCCTGGACCACAAAGGGGACAGCTGATGTGGTTAAAGGAGGCCTGATTCAGAATATATTTTGAAGGCACAGCAGGTGGGAATTGCTGGTGGGTTAGAGGCAGCAGGCACTTTCTGAAACAGACCACAGGATGGCCAGTTGACTTCCAGAAAAGACTAATAAAGATCATAGCCACCATTTTCCACAAGGCAGGCAGGTCTAATGCCAATTGCTTCACATCTGTTCGCATCTTCAATCCTGACAACACCGCCAGGCCGGCAGCCACCCCCATCACGATTCCACTGCTGAGGAGGGTGATGGGAACAGCCCACGGTCACGCACTGGTGAGGAGTGGAGGTGGCTTGCAGTGCTAGGGCCCCTCCTTCTGCTCTGCAACCTGCCTCCTTAGATCACAATCCCAAGTTCACAGCTCTCTCCGACTTTTACACGCAGGCTGTGCAAATCTGGGCATGGAGGAAAAGACTGCTTGGCTCAACACCGAGACTGTCTTATGGATTTCCTTTTCCAAGATAAAAACCTCTTGGGGTTTCCACTTTATCTCAAAACTTATGTTTACCTTGGCAACCCGAGCTCTGTGGCAAAAGAAATGCTGTAAGCAGCCGGCAAAGGCCGACCTGAGGCTCCCGTCGTTCCCCTTGCCCGGCCTCTCCCAGAACCCTTCCATTTAATCAGCAGCCCGGCCAAGGTGGAGAGCAGCGGGCCATCCCGGCTGCCCCCGAGGCAGCCCCTCCACAACCCGGGCACAGCTGTTAGGTCCTGTTTGATTCGGCAACCATGGGGTACAGGTGACAATAAGAAATATCTGGAATAGTATGAAAGCAACCAAGAGGAAAGCAGTGAGAACTCGACAGAGGAAGCATGCAGTTGAATTGGCTTTTCCAAAAAAACAAAAACAAAACCACTAATCATTTTCATAGAAAAAAAAAAACAAAACCCCAAACCCTGGAATGCCGTGGGAAAATGAAAAAAGGAGCTGCATGCTATATAAGCAGCACCTTTTGGCAATTTGAGAAGAATGCCCAAATGGCTCCACAGTGAGGCAGGAAGCCAGAAGATTCTCGGGGGGGGGGGGGGGGGGGGGGGGGGGGGGGGGGGTGGAGAAGGAGAAATGGTATAATCGTGTTTAGGGAAAGTGTCTTCTTCAGCAGCGATAGGACCAGAATTCTATCTGCCAGAATTTTGGAGCCTGCTCTGGGAAGGAAGCCAGCAGCGCTGACACTGGGGAGGGGGTCCACAGTGCTGCTTCCCCGGTAACTTAATGCAGCTGCATTAAGCATCTCTGTCTAGGTTCCTTGAGCTCAGATCCCCTGTTCCCTCCCACCCTACACGCGCGCGCGCGCACACACACACACACACACACACACACACACACACACAACCAGTAGAATTAAGTCCTCCTGTTTCTCCAGTACTGCCAAGGCTTAATCAGTGCTTCTCCAACTTGAGTGCACATCAGAATCCCCTGAGAACTTGTGAAAACACAGACGGCACAGAAATTCTAATGCAGAAGAGCTTGGATGGGGCCAAGACTGTGCACTTCTACCCCCTTCCCTCTTCCCAGATGCTGCTAATGCTGGGATTACCCTTTAGGAACCATTAGCTACAAGCATCTCTTTTCCTGAATGGCAGCACCAAGGACTTCCGGGTCCTCTTCTGACATGCGTTGGGTAGGGGGCACTGAAACAAGACTCACAGAGTCAGTGCAGATGGTACATTTATTGTGAATGCTGGGCCCTCTACCTACCCCGTCTCATTTCCCTTCCACAATCACCACATAAGAAGGAATTACGATCATGTCCATTTTACAGACTAGGCAAGTAAAACATGAGGACAAGAGGCGTGCCTGGGTCTCTACTGTTAGCAGATTTGGGCTTTGAATTAGGTATGGGGAAACCAGAGGCCATGCTGGAAACTTCCACTTCCTCCTGGCCTGGACTCAAATCCAAACTGGCAAGCTGGGCTCCCTGGGTCCCCGAGGCTCAGCCCTGGAGGCAGCTCCCCACTTTGGCAGAAGCACAAGTTGGGTGTCAGGCTGGCCTACATTCACCCGCTGTGCAACTTAGGGTACTTCAGCCCCGGTTCTCCATCTGTCCGTTGGAACCTTAGCTTGGACATGAGGTACCAGCACAGCACCTGGCTCACTCAGCTGTCCTTGCTCACACAGTGACTCCTGCCTGAGGACCTGTCACCCTGACTTGCTCTGCCCCAGCACCCTTCCCAGAAGACCCACGGGGCGGCAGGATGAAGGCCTGTAGCCAACTGCAGGGAAGCAGACAAGATTTTCAGAGCGGTCACCATGGTTAGGGTTCCTCACAGGCACTTTCTCATGTGGTGCTTCGAGCAGGCCTGCAGGAGGATGTTGAGATCGCCTACAAACGGGAAAGTGAGGACTGTTGAGCTTATTAAGTGACATGCCCAATGTCAAGTAAACAGCAGTGTGAGAATCCACGCCCACATCTGACTGTGGCCCAGAAGCAGAGCCAGGAGTCCTGCATAAAGCAAGCAAAGGTGGAGTGGGCCAGGGGACACCCTGCTTGTCCTCACTGGGGGACGGCTGCTCACCCTGGGGACCCTTCCTTTGCTCTTAGGGAGTAATACTGGTGGCAATAATTAACATCAACGCCTCTAGAAGCCCTGGCCTGCCAAGCAGATTATAGGTGACAAGTCTGATTTTGGAATGTCACCCTCTGTCCAAAGTCTTCAGCCACTCCCGCTGAAATCTGAAGGCCCACCTCCCTTCTCTTTTTCTTCTCTTTCGATCACCCCTACTCCTACTGCGAATATGACTTCTAGATCACACGTATCCATCTCCTCTGCTAAAAATGTCCGTGTCACAAAGACAGGGACCTTTGCTTTTTATACCCATGACCCCCAGAGCTGGAGCAGTGCCAGGCACACAACAGGTACTCAACGAATATGTACAAATGCAAAGCCCGGAGTAGCCAAGGGTCTGCAGGACGAAGGTCTATTCCGAAAACAGTGCATGATAAAGACAGGGGGGAAAGGCCATACTGGATAAAAAATAATGATGGACAATCGATACTTGCAGAAAGAGAAAACCGAATGGGCAGAGGTCTGGCAAGAGAGATAGGAGTATTAAACCCTCAGGCTTTCCAGTGAGTTCCTTCAATGCCAGCTGTCACTCATTAATCTCAGATAAGAAATATATCCTTCTGGGGACTCAGTGTCCCCATCTGCTCACAGGAATAATGACACATCACTTCATGGGTTACTGAAAGGCAATATATAGTTAAATTTTTTTTTAATGTTTTTATTTATTTCTAGGAGAGAGAGAGAGAGAGACAGTGTGAGCAGGGGAGGGTCAGAGAGAGAGGGAATCGCAGACTGAAACAGGCTCCAGGCTCCGAGCTGGCTGTCAGCACAGAGCCCGACGTGGGACTCGAACCCACAAACCGAGAGATCATGACCTAAGCGAAAGTCAGACGCTTAACCGACTAAGCCACCCAGGCGCCCCAAGGCAATATATAGTTAAAAGACTAGAGCTGAACTGTCTGGGGTCAGGTGTTGGCTTCACCCCTTACACACGGCGTGTGGCTCTGGGCAAGTTAGTTATCGCCTTGTACCTCAGTTTCCCCATATGTAAACTTAGCAGCACTTCCTCAGAGAATCAGGAGGAATAAATGAATTAAAAGCATGAAGGATCTGGGAGCTCCTGGGTGGCTCAGTTGGTTAAGCGTCCGACTTCTGCTCAGGTCATGATCTCACAGTTCACATGGGTTCAAGCCCCACATCGGGCTCTGCACCGATAGCTAAAAGTCTAAGCCTGTTTCCAATTCTGTGTCTCCATCTCTCTCTCTGCTCCTCCCCTGCTTGTGTACACATGTGCTCTTTCTCTCGGCCTCTCTCTCTCAAAAGTAAATAAACATCTTTTTTTTTTTAATGTTTTATTTATTTCTAGGAGAGAGAGAGACAGCGTGAGCAGGGGAGGGTCAGAGAGAGAGGGAGACACAGACTCTGAAACAGGCTCCAGGCTCTGGGCTGGCAGTCAGCACAGAGCCCGACACGGGGCTCGAACCCACGAACTGTGAGATCATGACCTAAGCGAAAGTCAGACGCTTAACCGATTAAGCCACCCAGGCTCCCCAATAAACATCTTTTAAAAATACAGAATAAAAGCATGAAGTATCTGATGTCCAAGTTCTCAACAAACAGTAGTTGCTCCTAGCTGCAGCTCCGTCACCACCAGACGACAGGATGATCAGCGGCACGGACGCCATCTGGCCACCAGGGTCTGGTGTGTGAGGATATAGCAGAAGGCTCTGTTGAAAGCAAAGCTCTTCCACATTCCAAGGGGAAGTTCAAAGAAGGCTTGGATCTTGGCACTGCTCCCAGGCTCGTGAAGTGCTAAACTGTTGCCTGCTGCTTCCTGCTACGGACTGCATGTTTGCATCTCCCCCTTCCCCATTTACTGAGGTCCTAACTCCCAGTGGGATGGCTTTGGGAGGTGATCAGATTTAGATGAGTCATAGGGGTGGAGCCTGTATGACAGGATGAGTGTCTTTGTTTTTTTTTACGCAGTTTATTGTCAAGTTGGTTTCCATATAACAAACAGTGCTCATCCCCACAAGTGCCCTCTCCATGCCCATCTCCCCCCTCCCCCCCCCCACACCCATCAGTCCTCAGTGTGTTCTCAGCTTTCAAGAGTCTCTCATGGTTTGCCTCCCTCCCTCTCCCCCACTATTTTCCCCCTTCTTATCCCCCTTGTCCTCCATTAAGTTCCTCCTAATCCTCCTATACGTGCAAACATATGGTATCTTTCTCTGCCTGACTTATTTCGCTCAGCATAACACCCTCAAGGTCCATCCATGTTGCTACACATGGCCAGACTTCATTCTTTCTCACTGCCATGTAGTATTCCATTGTATAGATAAACCACATAGCTTCTGCAAGGCAAGGGAGACAATCCATATAACTAATAGACAACCGACGGAATGGGAAAAGAGAGTTGCAAATGACATATCAGATAAAGGGCTAGTATCCAAAATCTATAAGGAACTCAGCAAAACTCCACACCCGAAAAACAAACAACCCAGTGAAGAAATGGGCAGAAGATATGAACAGACACTTCTCCAAAGAGGATGAGTGTCTTTGTAAGAAGAGGTAGAGAGACCAGGCTCCTGGCTCACTCTTCACTAGCAAGGACACCTTGCAGTGGTCACCTGCAAGCTTGCAGTATCGCTTGCAGTGGTCACCTGCAAGCTGGGAAGCTGGACCTCACCAGACACAGAATTGGCTAGCACCCTGATCTGGGAGTTTCCAGCCTCTAGAACTGTGAAAAATAAGATCTATATTTAAGCCTCCCAGTCTATGGTATTTTGCTATAGCAGCCCAACCTGGTGACCAACAGGAGATATGAGAGGACATAAAGAGCTACAAGAGGCTACCTTTTGCAGACATGACCCGCAAAAAAGAAGGTCCCTCTCCAGCCTTGGAGGAGGGAGCCCCAGAGCAGTGCCCTAGGACCACATATGGATGTTTACTGAGATACTAGGTTCCTTGACCTGTTTGGTGCTATTGGACTGAGGGCCAGGGCACTGCAGAGAGAAGGCCAATGTGGCCAGGAGGAGGATGGAGAAGGGGACATCCCCTTTACTCAACTTGACAAATCTGATGTGAATCTCACCCATCAGGGTCTTACTATCCTCAGAGCAAGAGAGAGTAAACCCTCTGGGGAAATATGCCCTGGCCTCATGATCAGTTCCCAGCCCCTGGCCAGTGAAAGAAGAGGTGATCTCCAAGTTAAAACCATCACTGGATATCTCTCTTCACCCTCAGTCACAGCATGCCCTAACCCTAAAGCCCTAGGTCATGCCAGCTCATCAGTGAATCTGTTCCCCTCACACTGGGTGGTCCAGTTGTTATAGGACTCCTCTCAATGCCCACCTGCTGCCTGCCAGACACATGAGGGGCTCTGGACTCCACCTCCAGCTTAAGACTGGTTCCAGACTCTCGATCAAAGCTGGGAAGACGCTGATCCACACTTAGACCACCTCAAGAGACAGAAGCTGTTCAGCACCTGTGGGCTCCTGAGCCCTCAGTACTGTTCTCAAGGAGCAGGAAACTTTGTACTTCTCTTCCCCCCTCAGCCCTCAATACCTTCAACAAAGGAAGGAATTTCCCCAAAGATCATGGTGACATCTGAAGGGTCTCAGAATATGCCACCCCAAAATGTGCCATTTGGGCATAAGGATTATTTTGAGCTGAAGGCAATTAAGAAGCAGTTACAAGAAAATCTCTGTCCTTCCCCCATTTGCCTAAAAGCATAACATACATTTGTAAAGGTAGCTTCCTCTCGTCTCCATAGAAGTTAAGCACTGGAGATAACCCTAGATGCTTATTAGCCCAGAGATGGCACCAGAGGAATCTATATATCAACAAAGGCTTAAACCAGCCCTTATCAACCATAGGTCTTCCTATAACTTGTTACTACAGAAGCCCAAAGTCCTTTGTCCTGTCCTGTCACTTCTCTAAAACTGTATTTAAAAAAAAAAAAAAGATACAGATAAACCTGAGTTCTAATCACCCCTGGAGTTACCCGTTATTGCACAATGCTCCCACGTGCATGCGCATTGCATGTGTTAATAAACTTGTCTGCTTTTCTCTTGTTAGTTTGTCCTTTGTCAGTCAAATTTACAGGCACCCAGCCAATGAACCTAAGATGGGTAGAAGAAAAATAGTTAGGTTTTCCTCCCCTCCAACTCCTTTTTAAATTCTTCACGGGACATGTGCTCAAGGTTCTGGGCTCTGTCCCTTGTCCTCACCACACCCCATGCCAGACTTGTTCCTTCCAGCCTGAATGTGGAGACAGTGCAACTCTCCTATCAGGGCACCAGAGACAGAGGTCCTCACTGTACTGGGACTGCCAATTACCTCAAGGACAGAGTCTTACACACACTCAGACTCTGGAATTTCTGGTCATCAGAGGTGAGCGCAGTAGCAGGCAAAACTTCAAATTTCAGAGTCTCCACACACACTTGACTTCTCACTCACATAGCATCCAATGTTTTAGGGCTCATGGCTGTGGCTCCCTGGGGGACCTTTGCCAGTCATCCAATGGAGAAAGAACCTCTAATACTATTCACAGAGGTTTGTCAGGTCCATAACTGGAAATCACTTCTACTCTCCTTCCCACTAGACAAGGCAGTCATTTAGCCACACTACTGCTAGGCAGGTGGGGAAATGTAATCACTCAGAGAGAAAAAAATGTGTGTGGATATCAGCTAGCAGTCTTTCCATAACACCCTGGACTCTGTTGACAACATGTCCTAAAAAAATTCAGTTGCTTCCTAGCCAGGGCATAGCTCTCCCTAACCATGACTCAGCTCTTCCTAACTAGGACTCACGTCCCCTCCTAACCAGGATTCAGTCCCTCCTAACTAGGATTCAGCCCCTTCCTAATCAGGATTCAGTCCCTTCCTAACCATGACTCAGTCCCTCCTAACCAGGATTCAGTCCCTTCCTAATCATGGCTCAGCCCTTTCCCAAACAGGACTCAGCTTCTTCCTAACCATGACTCAGTCCTTCCTAACAAGGACTAAGTCCCTCCTAATCAGAACTCACTCTCTTCTAACTAGGACTCAGCCCTTCCTAATGAGGACTCAGTTCCTTCCCAACCAGGACTCAACCCCTTCCCAACTAAGACTCAGCCCCTTCCTAACCATGACTCTGTCCCTCCTAACTGGGACTCAGCCCTTTCTAACCAAGACTTAGCCCCTTCCTAGCCAGGGACTCAGCCCCTTCCTAGCCAGGACTTAGCTTTCTGATGTATCAGTGGAGCCCCCCACACCCACCCCGCCCAACAGCACTTGTCAGGAATTTCTGATCCAAGTTGTCCATGCCAGTAATTCCAAAGGTTGTTTGAATCCAAACCCTAAATAACAGCCAGGCCCAGATCTGGTGTCTGTGCAACAGAACAGAACAACAGGATGGCCTGACATAATCTCCTCTCCCTGTCCTGAAGCACTCCTAAGTCCTAAGCTGCATATTTATAGAAAGTGAGCTAGAAAATTCAGAGCCAACTTTCAACTTCATACAGGAGAACTGGGGGTCCTTCAATTTAAGGAGCCCATAAAGACCACGGGATTCTGGTAAACTACCTGAAATATACAAGCAACAAACAAACATTCTTCCCCAAATTATAGTTCTGCCTCTGGAAGGTCACACACATTCTACCCTGTGGTTAAGTCTGAGCACCAACCACATGGCTTGAGTGTGACCAACCCCAGCACTGTACACCATGAGTCCAACTGTTGAGCAGTCACTGAGAAAGTGAATTCTTGACTCAACTATAAAGACAAGACTTAAATGCCAGACACAGACAATTATGGCCTCATGGTCCAAAAATATCAGCAATAAATTCACTAAGTCTCAGAGCCTGCATGGTCCAATCTGACCCTGGAATCTAAGCCAAAGAAACATACCTAGCAACCAAAGAAACTTGCAAAGGGTCTCCTAATCCCTACTTGCATCTCTCAAGAATATTAAAGAAAGCACGACAATTCAGCCCCCTAGCAATGCTGTTCAGAATTCTCTCTCCTCTCTTCCCTCTTCCCCCCACCTAAAGCCTCATCCTGTTCTGTCTCATCACCTCCCACCCAGCCCCCCAGGGAGGAGAGCACAAGAACCCCCTTCTCTGAGAACTGCAGTTCTCCCATCCTGATCGATTTTTCTGAAAAGAAATCCTTGAGAAGAAGGGGTAGTGAATAAAATTCATAACTTTGCTCTTTTGGTCAACTCACTTAAAAAATTGTGATAAAGTATATATAACATAAAGTTTACCATTTTAACCATTTCTAAGTGTACAGTTCAATAACTTTAAATGCATTCACATTGTTGTGTAACACTGTAACCATCACCACCATCCATCTTGAGAGCTTTTCCATCTTTCCAAACTGTAACTCTACACTCAGCAAACACTAACTCTCCACACTCCCTCCTCTTGAACACCTGGCAACTACAATCCTACATTGTCTGTGATGTTGAAGACTCTAGGAACTTCACATAAGTGGAACATACGTTCTTTGTCTTTTTGTGACAGGCTTATTTCATTTAGCCTAATGTCTTCAAGTTTTATCCATGTTATAGCATATTTCAGAAAATCCTTTGTTTTTAAGGCTGAATAATATCCATGTGTCTGTTCATTGTTCAAAGGATACCCTGAGTTGCTTCTTTGTGAATAATGCTGCTATGAACGTGGATGTACAAATAACTGCTCAAGTTCCATTTCTTTTGGGCGGAATACCCAGAAAAGGAATTCCTAGATGATATATTTTTATTTTTTGAGGAACTGCCATCCTGTTGTCCATAGCAGATGAACCATACGTTCCCTCTAGCAGCATACAACAGCTCCTGTCATCTTCACCATCACTTGTTATTTTCTGGGATTCTTTTAGGCAACAGCCATCCTAATGGGTGTGATCCATCATCTTGTTTAACCTTCAGAATTACTCTGGGTACTATTACTCCCATTCTACAGATGAGAAAACAGAGTTGGAGATTTTAGATGACTCAAGCAAGGACACTGGCGGAGGCAGGACCCGAGCCAGGGTTTAGCTACAGGGCCAATGCTCAGACCATCACACTAAGCCAACCACAGTCCCTGAGGATGGTTCAGTGCTCACTGTGGAGATGATGGGACTTTTGGGGTGGTAAAAGGGACCACCACAAAGGTCACACTGTAAAGAAAGTAGCAGTGGGAGCACGTCTCCGATTCTTTGTTCTCACTGGACCCACTGCAGATGTAAAGCTGGGCTCCTCACCTCCTGCTCACTCCTGAGGCTTTCAAAGAGCAGGAGGCATGCAGTCTCCAAGAGCGCTTAAAGATTCACAATCATACAAAAGGCATCTCACAAAGACCTCATTTCCTGTTTAAGATTCTACTCCTTGTCCCTTCCCCCTTCCCCCCGCCCCCTGCCCCCATTCAGAGAGGGTTTTTGTTGTTATTGTTTCTCACAAAGTTAATAAAGGGTTGGGACTGAGAATTGCATGACTTGAGGAAGAGCAGTACCATAATGAGATGAAGCATCCCACTTTATGCCAAGCTAATCATAAAGCACTCCTTTGGCCATGAGAAATGGAAACATAGGCAGAGCAATGGAGACAGCCAGCCTCTGTCCATATCATGCCAAGACCCATGATAAATGACAGGGTGGCAGACTGTGGCCTGACGCCAATGTTACCAGCATCACGTGCAGGTGAAAGGCCACCTAACTGGAAGGGCATCTGTTTCAGAACCCCCTTCAAGCCACCTGAGCACAGAACCTGGGAAGGGGCTAATTAGCAGTCTTGGGGAAGGACACTTTCCACAAGCGGGAAAAGTACCCACTTTCTGAGCTGAACATAGAAGAGGATCCCAAAGCCTACATTTGAAGGGCCACAGCTGGAAACCCTGTAGGGGCCAGGCTTTTTCCTCTTCAGCCCTCTTGCTTTCCAGCCCCAAAGGCAATCAAGCATGGCTATGTGTTTTGTTGGTCTCTGTGTAGCTCCAAAATAAATAGAGTTGCAATCTCCAAAGGGCTGGCAGAAGCCTACCCCACGCAAAACAGACCCATGTATTTTCACCATTTTAAAATGTATTTCGGCCATTATGTAACCTTGAACATGACCCTGGCACAAGAATGAAGAAAAGTTGAATTTGGTCCCCTGGGGCAACTGGTTTCTGCGTGGACTTCCCGCCAAGTCCCAAACAGAAAGCTCCCGCCCTGGCTTCTTGTGTTATCGCCAGGGCAGGCAGGCCTTCTCAGGGCAACTCCCTTCTGGGGAACTCACAAAATTCTGTGGGCACAAAGGAAGCCCCTCCAGGCTTCAATGTGCAAGAAGTATGTACACACACTTCTACCATACATGCATGCAGTTAGGCATATGTTTCAAGGCATGTGTGTATACACACACACACACACACACACACACACACACACACATTCATTCACCTTTTTATTCTCCCAGTCACTATTTTCAAGTCACACCACAGGATAGCCATGCAGAGGTAAACAGGCAGGAAGCTCCCCAGGGCCACCTTGTTCTTGTCTCCTTCTGTTCTCCTTAGGCATGGCAGCTCCTAGGAAAGTCTTTTAGAAGACCCTCTCCAACATCCAGCCAGATACAACTTAGTTATCATTTTTCAGAAAATGCTCTATGCCTACATTTAAAGCTGAATGGGTGAGAGAAGAAGCCAGATTACTGAAGTATATATTATTTAGCTTTCCCAGAAAATCCAAGCTGAATTTCTGGGGAGCAAAGCTCTAACATTAACAGAATGCAACTTTCCTAACCCTCTTAAAGGGATGGACTTTTTTTTTCTTTTATTGTATGATGAGGAAGGCAGCACTTGCCCAAACAGTCTGTTTCCCTGATTGCTAGATGCAAGCATATTTGATTTCCAAAATTGAAACCTTTCATAAAACCTCTAAAAAATCACATATCGTGGTCAAGAGCCTAACTATAAATACCAATATAACTTCTAAAACACAGATGAATTTGCTGAAGACCTAAGGTCATCTGATTTAGGACAACTAACATGTCATTGAATAGTATGCCTTCTCCTCTGTAAGCCTCTCAGAGTAGACACAAAGGACACAGTGTGGGTAAGCCTGACATTGAAGCAGCATGTGCCCAGCATGGGGTGGGGTTATAAGGAAAACACATAAGAACTTATTCATTCAATGGGGTAATCAGAGGCAATCATCTGAGACTACTTCTGACAAACAGTTTTGTGGAAAATTGAACCCTAACTTCTGTAAGGTCACAGAGAGTAACACAATAAAGCAAACAAACCCATAGGAAAGCTCTCAGAAACAAAGAAACCCAAAGCTTAAGTCTTATGAATAAAACTTTTTTGTATTTTTATCTCAAACAGTACTTTCCAGCCTCATTTGGCAAACAGAACCTTGAGATCTCTACAATTCAAAAACACCCTCATAGAATGAAGACTTAACACTACCACGAAAACACACAAAAATGACTGTGCACTCTGAAGGAAATGCCACAAAGTTGGGGGTCGGGGGTGGGGGGTAGGAATCTATATACTTTTTTCAGCCCTAGCCCCAGGACTGGAATAACCAAAGGTCTTCCAAGGTGATGAATGTGGAGCAGATAAAGTATAGCCATAGAGATAAATTTTGATGTTTGTTTTTATACATACAAAGTGGCATAACTTTCTTGTCTAAGCCCTGATGACATGGCTCAGAACTTCCCCTCCTTGATGCACTTAATAAGAACCCAACAGGTGCAGTGTTAGGACATTAGCCCCACCCTACCTCGTCTCTCACCGGTTCCCCAGCACATCTTCCTTCCGTGGCCTTGTGTAGGCTGGACTGAAACAGACTTCGAAGCAGAAACATCATTCCCCAAAACCTTCATCCTGGTGGGTGATGCTCCTTTCTGCCCTTCCTCCCTCATTGACAGAGCTGCTATGTGGAGGTCAGTGGCCATATCCATGAAGCCCCCATTGAGCTGCCCAGACCTATCAGGGAGTTTAGCACTGGTGCTGTGGCCCACACAGGGAAGGGCTCCTTCCTCCCATGTCCAGGGACAGCCATGGGACCCTCAGTGCAGAGCAGCAGGGCCCCAGAGCACAGACCAGTCTTAGAGCCCCTCAGTAGCATCTCTCTGGCCTTGTGTATGAAACATTTCACAAGCCGTCAAACATTTCCATTGTCCTTTGTGCAGGATTATCACATCCCTTGACTTGGCAGTGGTGTTGGGTTAAGGTGGCTTTTCCATTAATTAAAAAAATGAAAGCAAATGAGGAAAACTATAAATCTCAGTAATTAAATTAGTGAAGCTTGAATAAGGTGATTATCCAAAAAAAAAAAAAAAAAAAAAATCACCACAGCTCAGTTTACAGCTAAGTGTGGGAGCAGAACAAATGCCATGGAACCGACATGTGTCTGGTCATCCAGGCTGCAGAGGTGTGTGTCGGGAAGAGGACTGTGGGAACGTGGATGTCCAACAATGGCTTCCAGAGGTCTTACCTATTCATACACCTGAGCTCTCCTCACCCCTTCTCACCTAGGACAGCATTTCTCAGGATGCTAGCAGCAAAGCCAACGGCTCAAGGTGAAGCAATTCAACAGAGGAAAAGCCCACCCCCCCACCCCCACAAAGGCAAGGTCTGTAATGTGCAAAGTAAGGACCCCCCTCCTGCACCAGTGAGGGGCACAGCTACTTCCCTTAGGGATGAAGCTGTTTTTCCAGATCCTCCTGCCTTGAGCTGTCTCCTCTCCTTGTGTGTGTCCTCCTCCAAGGTAGAGATCAGCAGAACCTCTATGGTGCCATCCCCTCTCCTTCCAGAGCTGGGAGGGAGGGTCCATTAGGTATGATGGTTTTAAAAGCCTGTTCACTCAATCTGTGTAGGCAAATCCCTACCCAGTGTGCTGGAGTTTGGTGAGCCCCCTCTGGGGTCAGGACCACCTTCGTTAGGGCCAGGAAAGCCTCTCTTGCCTAGCTTAGTAGGACCCTTGTGATGTGCACGAACAGTAAGCTGCAGACATGCTGGTTTCTCAAATTTCAATCTTTACTAAAAGGATGTAGTAGACATTGGTGGTTCTGGAATTCCCAGCATCCATCCTTCCCCTCGGCTACAGCATGCTGACCATCACCCCCTCCCCATGGAGAACTCCTTCCCATGCATTGTTGTGGGAAGCACTATTGCTTCCCCTATGGAAGCCCAAAGAGTCAGGGCCCCCCTCATGCCCAGTGCAGATGACCTATGGCAGACCTGGGAGCTGGTGACAAGCAGGTGGCTATGGGGAGAGATGGAGGCCATTCCCCGCAGGCCCTGCCACTGACCTCCACATGGTGTCTATGGGAGGTCACCTTCTGGGGCTGCCTGGGTTGCTGTGTTGCCACCAGATCTGCCACTGTCATGGGCAGCTCCTTTCTGATGAACACCCTTTTACCCTGCTCCTCACATTCAGGGTCCTTGTCTGCTGAAATGGGCTAATGCAGTCTGAGCAACATAGAGGGGAAGAATTTTTAATTTTTTTTAATGTTTATTTATTTTTGAGAGAGAGAAGCACAGAGTGTGAGTGCAGGAGGGGCAAAGAGAGGGGGAGACACAGAATCCAAATCAGGCTCCAGGCTCTGAGCTGGCAGCACAGAGCCCAAGGCAGGGCTTGAACTCTCGAACCGTGAGATTATGACCTGAGCTGAAGTCAAATACTTAACCAATTGAGCCACCCAAGCACCTTTTTGAGGGTAAGTATTTTTAACAGAACACCAAATTCCACTATGAGGGACTCTTAAAGCGATCATTCAAATTTAATAGATAAAAAAGCTAATCTGTTTAAGCTACTTTACAGAACAGTAATCAAAACATTTACAACAGTAAGTTACCTTTGGGGGCAGGAGGGAAACTTTGAAGGGGTCAGATGACATTCCACCTTAATCTGTGCAGTGTTTTTGAGAGTACAGACATATGATTGCATAACAGTGTGGGTGTACTTAATGTCACTGAAACACACAGTTAAAAATGGCTAAGATTTTATGTACAAATTTTATGTTATATACATTTACCATCATTTAAAAATAGGTTAAAATAGAATTCAAAATGCAGCTTTAAAACTATTTTAACGAATACAAAAAAAGCACAGACATAACTTAAAATTTCACCAAGATTTGCACCCTTTCCTGTAAATTATACCCTAATCAAAACAAGAAAGTGCACACACACACACACACACACAAAAACACTATAATATGCCAAGTTATAAAACACTGGCGATGCCCAAGCTTTCCTGGTTTCTCAAGGTACCGCATTATCTCATTTTCTGCAGAAGCCAGGGCACAGCCCCTCCCGCCAGAGCTGGATCCTGAGATTTCAAGGCAGCTGTTCAAAATCCCTTAGCACTGGCAACCCACATATCTATGTGATTCAGATTATTTTTTCCATTCCGTGGAATCAAAACAAAATACAAAACTAAGTCGGATACTGGAATGACAAAATTACAGAGATGGAATACAGATACATGGTAGCCAGGGGTTAGAGAACCGGAGGGATGGTGAGGGAGGAAGATTCTATAGGAGCAGCCCAAGGGGGCTGCTTGGAGGTGATGGACCGGTTCTGCTCCTGACTCTTCCAGGGATTGGATGAGTATCTATATATGTGATAAGATGTCATAGAAGCATATGTAAAAACATACCCCAAAAGGGGTTCATGCAAAACCCCTGTGAAATCTGAGTAGAATCTGTAGTCTAGCTCATTGCATTGTGCCTATCAATTTCCTGGTTTTGGAAATAACACTACGGTTACATAAGATGTAACCATGGGAAGAAGCGGGGTGATAGGTACAAGAATTACTCTGGCAACCTTCAGCTATTTTATAATTATTTCAAAACAAAAAGTTAAAAAAGCACAGAAACAGATCAAATGAGACTGCTAGAAGCCTGTCCTAAGCCCAGCTTTCAAATTTTTCTCTTCATGGACTCACCGCTGTTCTTACGAACTGACTTAATAGTACAAATAAATTATGACACATTAAAACAAAAGCATCATGTAACTATTTTTTTTTTTAAAGGAAGGGATTCATTTCCTTTGTAAAAACTGAAAATCACTGAGGTATTGGAAAGAGCATGCAATAAGGAAGTAAGAGACAGGGCTAGTTCAGCCCTGAGCTAACCGGCTGTCACATAAAGAATTATTACAGCTGGTCCGTGCAATTAAGAGACTTTGTGGAGGAAATGAGACACGCACATCTGGGAGGTCACACAAGGACGTAAGATTTCCCCAGCAGCATGCACAGTGTCAAGGGAATAGTGTTGTGGATTGTATTATATTGCCCCCCGCCCCTAAATTCCTATGCTGGAGTGCTAACTCCCAACGTAAATGTATTGGGGGACAGAGGTTTTAAAAGGTAATGAAGGTTAAATGAGGTCATGAGAGCAGAGCATTAATGGAAGATAACTGGTATCCATGAAAGAAGAGGTGATCAGGGGTGCCTGGGTGACTCAGTCGGTTAAGTGTCCGACTCTTGGTTTCGACTTAGGTCATGGTCTCATGGTCCTTGAGTTCGAGCCCCACATAGGGCTTTGTGCTAACGGGGTGGGGCTTGCTTGGGATTCTCTCTCTCTCTCTCTCTCTCTCAAAATAAATAATTACCTTTAAAAAAAAAAAGGCGATCAGGACACAGACACACACAAGAAAGTGCAAGTAAGGACACGGGGGAGAAGGCAGCCATCTGCACACCGAGGGGAGAGGCTTCAAGGAGAAATCAACAGGGCGGAAACGTTGATCTTGGACTTTCAGCCTCTAAAAGCATGAGACAATAAATTTCTGTTGTTTAAGCTGCCCATCTATGGTACTTTGTTAGAGTAGCCTTAGCAGATGACTGTAAGTAGCAAGGTGATGTGGTTTAGGAGAAGGAAGACAGAACTAACTAGCTGTCTGCTCTAACAGAGGGCCTGAAATAGAGTACATAATCACAATTGATGGTTGATATAAAAAGTTATATATTCCAAAGAAAAAGAAAGCCAACTATAAATCATATGAAAGAAAACCATGCGATAAAATGCATATTATTTGGAAATGCTGGAATTCCTTCATCTGCATGCATGCATGCATGCATGCATTCATTCATTCAACTAACAGTGGTGACTGAGCCTTGAAAGCCCTGTGCCAGGCACTGAAGGTCACACAGATGAAGGGCAGAGCTTAGCTCTGCCTGCTGCAGAGTCTTCTGGGAAAGACGTAAAGGCAAGAGCAATGTGAGGGGTCAGTATCTCCTCAGAGGCTAGCACAGGGAGTGGGAGGGGCCTGGAGCAGGCCCCCACCCCCACCCACCCCCTGCTGGGCAGAAGTACAGAAGCTGATTTGTGAACAAATGCCTGGAAGGAACAGCCACTCTTTGAGATAGTACATGCTTTTGCAGCTCAGCCAAGGGAGACTGGTCTTCCTGAAGCCCCAGCGGGACTGGGACTGCAATGGGTGTCTGCTAACCCTCTGTTGGAGTCGATTTCACGATACATTTGCATAGTGAGTCCTTTATGGAGACAGCCCCGGACAATGAAGCATGGATTGGTGGGTCCGTTTTTCACACCTGTCTCCCAGATTTATTTAGCCGACTGATGGAATAGAACATAAAAAAAAATCATTTTGGAAACTCTAAAATGTAACATGTCTAGCTATCATTATACTAGATTTTATTTTAATGTTTATTTATCTATTTTGAGAGATAAAGAGCACCTACACACAAGCAGGGGAGGGGCAGAGAGAGGGAGACACAAAATCAGAAGCAGGCTCCAGGCTCTGAGCTGTCAGCACAGAGCCCAACAAGGGGCTTGAACTCACAAACTGTAAGATCATGACCTGAACCGAAGTCTGATGCTTAGACTGAACCACCCAGGCACCCCTCATCATACTTGATTTTGAAGGGCCTTTTAGGCCACCTAGTTTAAAATGATCAAGGTCAGCCAGCTCATATTTGGCAGAGCCAGAGCAAAGGCTCAGGATTACCCACCGTCAGGACTCCCTAGGAAGCATGGGTTCTTAAACATTTGATTTCCACAATAATATATATATTTGTCAATCCTATACTGTTTCCCTACAATTCAAAGCACATCAAGGTCAGAATCTTGCTCTTGGTGGTGCAGTATTTCAGCCTCCTGGTGGATAAAGGTTAGTGCTATAGCAGTCAAAATCGGAAACTGTCTTAGTGTTTCCTCTGTTAGCCACGTGCTGTATTTCTAAGCCCAAAGACTGGTTCCTGTTTGAAACCTACGACATGTCAACAACAAGCCAGACACAACTGAGGAGAGGAGAGAAAGGAAAACGGCAAAGAAAAAGCTGGGGGAGGAAGCAAAAGTGGAGGAGGGAGGGAAGGGGAAGAAGAAAAATGTGCCTTGCTGGTGCCACGTGTTGGTCTCAGTATCATTTGACCAGAAATCAATGAGCCTGGTGCCCAGGCTGGCAGAGGAGACCAGTGTCACCCACCCTACAGTCACCTCTTAGGACACTTGGTAAAGATCACCCACGTGCACGAGGGTAATGAGCCTTTGTCTCATGACAACTGTGTAACTCAGTGAGGGGGTTCCCCTCCCGCATGAGTGACCAAGAGTCTCAGAGCCAAATGTGCCCCCAAGCACCATCACCTATGGGCAGCATGGTGGCACCTATGGTTTAACTTTTCATATCCTCCTTATTAAGCATCCATTTGGACGTCTTCTGCCATGAGCCACCTCAACATTTTGCAGGGGGAAAAAATGAAGTAAAATAAAGTCAAAGAGCCAATTTACAAGAAAAGAGGCAACAGAAAAGGCAGAGTGTGTCTCAGGACGGCTCCTCCAGACTGGAAGTGTTACCAGGGGATTATCTCGAGATTATCACAGGGGGTCGGCAGCCCCTTAAATTATTACCATTCAGCCTTTAGACTTACCAACAGTGTCACACGGTTCGTCTTTGTGTACGCAGAAATCTGTCCTGAAAAAAAACAAAGACAGACCTGGTCAGGTGTATGCAGTCGCCCCCAAGAATGGGAGAAGAAAACATTGTCAGTGAAGCCTGATTGGTCGTCCTGTTCTGTTATGGGTTCGGGTGTCCCAGGTTATAGTGACAAACACCAATTACCCATTTGTCAGGAGTAACCCATCCACAGTTCCCACCCTGTAGGCCCAGTTATCCCCACATAGAGCCCCCTTTTTACAATTCAATGACTCCACCTAACACTCAGTTTCTGGGAGGGCTCCCTCCCAACAATTGAAAGTTCTCAAAGAAGATGTTTGCAAGTCATGCATCAGAGACAATTAATATTCACTATAATCAAACTATAGTGACTTCCCCAAGCTACTCTATGTGGGTAGCAACTGGCGCTAGATGCTGAAGTGACCAAGTGGCACTTACAGGAGAAGACAACAAAAAGGAATGTCTTAAAGTTATGTGCTTTAAAGCTTCCCAGGGTCCCAGGGTCCCTGGGTGTGTGGCTGTGTGGGAAGAGCAAATACGCTCAACAGCTGGTCCAGCCCCAGTTCTATAGGTGTAAGGGGGTCGCTATGACCTCTAGCCACTCATGTGTGAAACAACAGGTCTGGGCCCTTCTTTTCCAAAACCAGAGTGTTCCCATGATACTTTCCCAAAGTTCTCACAGTTAGGGGCTGACCAGATCAGCGGTTGGGGCAGTGTCCTGGCTGGGACTGGGTGTGAAGAGCAGTGGCCTGGTCCTCCAAGGCCCCATGCTTGTTTTCTCATGAAGGCCCATGGAGGGCTGACAGAAAGCACCTGCTCCCTTCAACTCCTTCAGGCTTACAAGGGGTGCTCTGAAGCCACATCTCACTTTACTTTCAAAGTTCTTCTGGACAAGCCAACCGGACAAGCTAGTCGGCACTAAGCCAAGCTGTGAAAGAACATGGCAGATCTGGGTTGGGCCATCTGTCCCCTTTCTAACACTCTGTCCCCTGGCATCAGTGTCCTCACTTCCTCTCCTTCCCTCTGTCACAATCTATTCTCAGGGAATGATCTGACCTGTTGTTTACAGAGGGCACAATGACAGAGAAGACCATGTGGTACTCCCTAACCTAACTTTGTATGGTCATCTCTCCTTCTCCCTCCATGTCAATCCCAATCCAATGTGTAGTGTGTTCTGTTGAATCTGTGTCCAAAGTGTAACCCATACCTGATGCCTCTCAGTGCTGTGTGGGATCCCCTGGGGACAGAGCAAAGCCTGTGTGTTCCTGACTCTGGTTTGTTTCAGGCTCACCTAAGGCTTGTCAAAGACTCCACCTGCCTACTTAGACCCTCAGATTCCATTTGGAGTCCTGGTATGGAACCAGATGTGTGGGATAGCCCGCAACCCCAGGAGGAGGCTGGGGCAGCTTGGAAGGTGTTGGCCCTGAAACTGGTCAACAGGTTCTGCTTTACTACAAGTTTCTAATTTTATCCTAACAAGCCCTTCTGTTTTTATCATCAATTATAAAATAATTTTAACAAGTGGAAAAAGGAAGCTTTCAAGAACCCCACATTTTTCATAACCTCACTCCAAAACCGAGGGAACTTTCATGGAAATGGAGATAGGATAACCTCAGGAGCCATAAAAGGAAGCCTTGAGGTTTTTGTTTGTTTGTTTGTTTTTGTCAAAGACGACCTTTAGTGTTTTTGTATTCTTTGGGTAAATGCCCAGTAGTGAGAATACAAAAACACTAATTCAAAGAGATACATGCACCCCCAGGCTTATAGCAGTATTATGTACAATAACCAAGCTACGGAAGCAGCCCAAATGTCCATCGATTGATGAATAGATACAGAAGATGTGGTGTAGACATGCAATGGATTATTATTCAGCCACAAAAAGAATGAAATCTTGCCATTTGCAATGACATGGATGGGGCTAGAGAGTATAAAGCTAAGTGAAATAAGCCAGTCAGAGAAAGACAAATTTCATATGATTTCTCTCACAGGTAGAATTTAAGAAACAAAACAAACAAGCAAAGGGAAAAAGAGAGAGAGTGAGAGAGAGAGAAAGAAACCAAGAAACAGACTCTCAATGATAGAGAAAAAACTGATGGTTACCATAGGGGGGTGGTGATGGGGATTAAACAGTACACTTGTGATGAGCACAGGGTGATGTATCGAAGTGTTGAATCACTATACTGTACATCTAAAACTAATATAACATTGCATGTTAACTGGAATTAAAACTTAAAAAAAAAAAAAAGATGATCTTTTAAAAGACTAATAGGCAGTAGACAGTGCCAGGAAGAAGTAGGGCAGAGAGCAAACCAAACAAGTAAAATTACGGACATATATATGCTCACTGCTATGGTATGGATCTGACCCCAACTCAACATTCTTCATCTGACACTCCTCCCACTTAAATGAACAAGTTGGCTCAATGCCTTTTTCCAGGGTTTCCCAGAGTGAGCAACTGAAGCCTGGGCAAAAGGAGAAATCACGCATGACCACCAGTCTCATGATCAAGAACTAAACAGAACTGAGTAGAAGATGGTGCCCACTTCATGGGCGTTATCTTGGAGATAGCCAGCACTGCTGGATGACAGGGGCATTGTGTGTTCTCTCATCCCATGAGAGTTCAATTAGAATATTGGCTTAGGGGCGCCTGGGTAGCTCAGTTAAGCATCCGACTTCGACTCAGGTCATGATCTCATGGTTCGTGAGTTTGAGCCCCACATCAGGCTCTGAACTGTCAGCACAGCTTCAGATTTTGTGTCTCCCTCTCTCTCTCTGCCCATATCCTGCTCACTCTGTGTCTCTCGCTCTCAAAGTAATAAACATTAAAAAAAATAATTAAAAAGAATTCTGTCTTAAAAGAGTCAGCTAAAATTTGAATCTTCTCTTTCCTTCCTGTTCAATGTTGTTTCTCAGAAAAGAAAACACAAGCCATTTTGCTGCAGGGGCAACTTCATCTCCAGGTAATCCTGCTCCCACTGCAAATTCATGCCAAACCCACTTTCAGGGGCTATAGGATTCAACTGAGGTCCCAACGCAATCTACACTCTCTAGTCCATTCCCTTTCCACTGCTTGTTCCTCAGAAGAAGGAAGGCTGTCTGGACCTCCATGACTTGGCGTGCTTCGTGGCTATGTGAGCTGTGCGCTCAGAAGCTTCTGGTCCTCCAACCTGGTTTTTACTGCTCTGCTATTACCATCTTGAAAGTATTTGTAACATGGAGTCCCCACATTTTCATTCTGCACTGGGCCCCACGATTTATGTAGCTAATCTTGTGCATAACTGATTGCCTTGGCATACAGTTGGGGCTTAATAAATAGTGGCTCCTTTATTTTTGGCAGACGTACATTTCCAGACAGTTTCAACGTGCCCTGTGAGCTTCTTGGTGGCCTGGTCTCCCCAGTGTTTGGAAACTCAAGAAAATGTAATGTGATGGTCCACAGAC
Source organism: Hyaena hyaena (assembly GCF_003009895.1). Taxonomy (NCBI): domain Eukaryota; kingdom Metazoa; phylum Chordata; class Mammalia; order Carnivora; family Hyaenidae; genus Hyaena; species Hyaena hyaena. The sequence continues at coordinate 1,842,308 of NW_024080727.1, read as the reverse complement.
ACTCACAGAGCCCTCGCCATCAGCAACGCCTGCAAGAGGCCCTCTTGGTCAGAGCCTGGAGCGAAGACATTCCTGGAGAGCGGGATGGAGTTAGGCGGAGGGGAAGGTCCAGCGATGGCAGGAGGTGTACCGGTGGCTGAGCTCCAAGCTGGCCCTGCCTGTTTGCTCCAGGTGTTTCCCAGGAGCACAGAGCCAGGTTTAGGGGGAAATCTATGTTCCTGGCTTCCTGAGGGAGACGCAGGACCAAAGGTAAAGCTGTGCCAGGTGCCGAAGCCTCCTGGAGCCCGGTCCTCTGTGCGGGTCCCGCGTGGTCCCAGACTCCACTCACGTGGAGGTGTTTCCTAGGCCCAGACAGGACTCAGCTGCCAGAAAGCCAGCTTCTGTGGCTTCTGGCTCAGCAGCTCTGGCTGGACATGAGGTCATGCTCACATCCCTGTGGCTGGCCATCTGCAGGGCTGGGGGGTGTCCAGGAGAACGCACTCTTGGGCTCAGCTACAGCCCATAAGGGAGGGGCGGGGAAGAAACTCTTGCGTTGGCCAGTCTCAGTCCCCGGACTGGGGGACCCTGGCCCCCAAACAACACGTGGCCTGTGCCGGCTGTGATTAGACCCTCAGCTCAGATTACTCCAGGAGGAAGGGGCTGTTTCTCAAGAGCAACAGCTGTCTCGCACCCAATTTCCACGTGAAAACATCAGTCTGTTAGTATCCCAACTGAGAGAACTGCAGCTCCAGGCCTCTAATTATTAAACAATGCGTCTCAGCCAACTCGGCTCCCAGCCCCGACTCCAGCACTGCCTCCCCTGTCCTTCTGGGAGGTCTTGAATTCAACAGCTGTGAGCACCCAGCGAGTGGGCTGGGCACTGGCTGCTTCAGTCCAGCAGCTCCGCAGAAGCAGGTAAGAGGAAGCACGACTGCTCAGGTAGCCCGTTAGATGTCGGTGCGAAATGGGGAAAGAAAATCCCAGCTCCTAGGCTGGCCTCAGGGAACGCAGACGCAGGATGCCTTCACACTGGTGCTGCCTTGCAGCAGAAGGAACCTTGCTTTCCGGGGACACCAGACATCCCCCTCCTCCCCAGCACCTGTATTCAGAACCACCTCCCCCCCAGCATTCAGGACCATTCCCCTTCTCCCCAGACCCCTTAAGTGCTTAACTAGAAAAAAAATGGTAAATTGTTTTATTGTGATGAAATACACAGAACATAAAATTTACTATCTTAGAACTTTTTCAAGTGTACAGTTCGGTGATGTTGAATGTGTTTGTAACATTGTGCGATGAATCTCCAGAACTCTTTCCGTCTTGCAAAACTGAAACTATATCCTTTAAATGCTAACTTCCTATTCCCTCTTCTCTCCAGCTCTACATCCTGTGTCTATGAATTAAACTGTTCTAGGTTCCTCGTGTAAGTAAAATCATACATTGCTCTTTTTGTGACTGGTGTGTTTCTCTTAGCGTAATCCCCTCCAGATCCATCCATGCTGTCACATGTGACAAGACATCCTTCCTTTATAAGGCTGAACAATAATATTTCACTGTATGGATGGACCATTGTTTTGTTTATCCATTCATCCATCGAAGGACACCTCAGCTGTTTCCTCTTTTTAGCTATTATGAGTCATGCTGCTAGGAACATAGGTACACAAATCTTTGAAACCCTCCTTTTGATGCTTTTGTGTATATACTCAGAAGTAGGATTGCTGGACCGTATATTTGGTAATTCTGTATTAAATATTTTGAGGAGCCTCCATACTGTTCTCCCCAGCAGCCGCACCATTTTACAGCCCCACCAGGATTGCACAAGGAAGAGGTTCCGAGTCCTCGCCAACACTGGTTATTGTGTTTGTTTTTGGTAGTAGCCATCCTAATAGATGTGAGATGTATAAAGCCAACATTTTTACACAAAGTATTTCCAATATGGTAAATAAGCTTGTTGGAAGCAGGAAAAAGAAAAGAAAGCTAGAATTCTCAGGCTGAGGGTGCGTGCACCTCTGCAGATGGCATTTTATGAAAGAGCTCATCCAGAAGCTTTGTCAACACTGATTTCAGTGACATTTATTGCCTCTAGGAAAAAAAAAAGTGGGGGTGGGGGGAAGGTAGCTACTCTCCCCAAACCAAGACCACTTGCACGTGCTTTCTTGACCCAGACAAGGAATGAAACTGCAGGGAAGACACTACATGGGGAAAGTTCTCATAAACATCAGAATCTGTACATTTTATATACCTTTGCTACAAACCACGTTCAAAGTAGTGACCTTGGAAGTTTAGCATTCCAAAGGTGAGGTTGGAATGATGCATCTACAAGGTGAAAAAGGCCAAGGAGTGCCAGCAATCACTGGAAGTTAGGAAGAAGGAATCAAGGACTCTCGCCTAGAGCCTTCTGAGAGAGCACAGTCCTGCCCACACCTTGACCTTGGACTTCTGGCCCCCAGAACGGTGAAAGAGTAAATTTCTGTTGTTTGGAGCCACCCAGTTGGTGGTAATTTATTACTGCAGGCCTACCAGACTAAGATAGCATTGCTGCTGCCTGTGTGGAAAGCTGTCCTTAGTTTCTGTTGTCCGCTGCTATGTCCCTGGTTTCCCTCCCAGTCTAGAAAAGTCCAGCTCTGTAGTCTACAAGGAAGCTCAGCTCCCTACTTCAAGTAAAACCACCATGTGAATTCCCCAGGCATCCCTGCCCACTGCTGTTATCCTGAGAGTGTCCCGTGGATGGAGCTGTGCACACAGCACACGTGTACCGATGTGGACTTCCTCCTACGGGAGCTCGGAGTATCCACAGTCCCCATACTAGCATGCTTAATCCAGTCTGGAGGCAGCCTCAGACACAGGTTAGCTCTTCCCCAGTGAGCATTATATTTGGCGTAAGGGAGAGATAGTAGATGAATTTGCTTGGGACTCTTGGGTAACCAGGATTTCAGTACTTTTATATTAATAATAGCAATGGCAGCAATTATGGCTAACATTTATCATGTCCTTACTCTGGGCCAGGCAGTGAGCGCCTGGGTTGCTCAGCTGGCTCAGTGTCCAACTTCGGGTCAGGTCATGATCTCCTGGTTTGTGAGTTAAAGCCCCACATCAGGCTGTGCACAGATATTGCAGAGCCTGCTTCAAATTCTCTCTCTCTCTCTCTCTCTCTCTCTCTGCTCCTCCCCCACTAGCGTTCTCCCTCTCTCCCTCCCTCTCTCTCTCTGACTCTCTCTAAAAATTAAATAAACATTAAAAAAAAAAAGAAAAGCATTTCCCATGTTCACTGAATCCTCATAACTCAGAGGTAAGTACTATCATTTATCCCCATTTTACTGATGAGGAAACTGAGGCTCAGAGAGGGGGCCCCAGGTCTGATTTCCAAGCCTGAATTCCTAGCAAACTGCCCTCTATTCCTCTCCAAAGAGGGAAATGTCTTTTTCCTGTCACGTTTCCAGCTACAGGCCAAATGAAGCTGTACCTGGTCACAAACACAGCGGCATCCACAGGGGGCGTATCATCCTTTCCTCCTGGAACCTGATTGTTGCCGAGGTATCGGGCTCCTCCATATTCCTCATTCTGCCAGTGACAGAAGCTCTCCAGGGACCGCTCACCATGGTGCCCGATGGACAATTTGGCCTAAAATAAATCAGGGGTGGGAGAGGACAGTTAAAGAAGCAAACACCCAGGGAAGCCCGAGTTTATCTCAGAATATAGTGTGGAGACAGCTGCTTGCTGGGACATTATTCAGTGACATGTGTCTCCCAAATACAAACCTAATGCTGGTAGAAAGATGCAGAGACCCAGAGAGAGGCCACTAGGGCCTTATTTGTAAGTTCAAATGAAGACTATGTTATTTAAGAGAAGTAGTCTCTGTCTCTGTCTCTGTCTCCCTCTCTCTCTCTCTTTTTATTTGGCAAACTGAACAGTGTACCCAACCAAACACTGGTCTCCCATTATCAAGTTCATTGCCTGCCTCTGCAAGGTGACACTGTCATGTGGAAACACTCAACTGAAAGACCAGAAAACAATGCTACAGTGAATCCAAGTTGGTCTAAGACTGAGAGATAGCTCCAGAAGGATAGCCATGGGCTTCCAAAGGCCTCCCCATCCAGCCCTGCACACGTGAGATGTGCATAGGTCCACTGCTCAGGGCTCCCTCGAGGCTCCAAGCAGATTATGTGCTCACCAAGCTTCGAGTCATAGTACCTGCCCTCCTCCTCTTGACACCCCCAGGCCCTGGTCCAGGGCATGCTGTTGCCATGTGCAAAGCCGGGGCCTACAGACATGACTGACGGTCTCCTGAGCACTCAACAAGCAAGCAAGGAACTTCAAGACCAGTTGCACCATCTGCACACTCTAAAGGGCGTCCCTGGGGACTTACAGGCCGTTGTCGTAGCAGGACAAGCTTGGTAACTTGAATGTTCACTTTACTTCCAAGGCTCTGGTGCTGAAACATATTGTACACCTGTCAGGAGAGAAAAAGAAATAGTGGTGTAAATACAAAAATTAACAAAACTACAGCAGTATGGATGGGATCGTGGGACACAGAAAAGGTGTTAGGTAACAACTAATGACATCTGAATAAACTATGGACTTCAGTTCATCATAATCGGTCAGAATGTCAAAGAAATACAAGTAATCCAAGGGGCACCTGACCTGAACATTTTTTCAAAGAAGACATATGGATGGCCAACAGACACATGAAAAGATGTGCCATCAGGGGAAATATGTATCAAAACCACAATGAGATATGACTTTACACCTGTCAGAATGACGAATATCAAAATAAGAAAAAAGTGTTAGTAAGGATGTGGAAAAAAAGGAAACTATATAATATTAACTACTGATTGAAAATCAGTTGTTAAAAAAAAGATACGGGACAGCAGATTCCTAAAGGAGGAAAGGATGTTAGAGGATTCTGATAGGAAACTCAAAAACTGCCATTCTTGGCTTTTATGCAAGAGGTTGAAAGGGACCTTCATGTAGGGGAGGGGGGAGGTCAATGCCTGTGGCTATCTACCATGTGCCAGCCTGTGTCATCTCTAACCTTCATCACAACCCATCAAGGTCAGTATCTCCGCTCATCAAGATAACACCACTTGCTCAAGACCCCCAGCTGGTCAACATTGACCCAATGCACATCCATGCTTGTCCAGCCAATAAGACCATATTCCTTCTTTATTCCCTGAAGTTCTCATTCCAACCAAGGCATGTCATGGAGATAGAAGTATAGCAACAAAAGACGACTGTTTCTCAGTTTTGCATCTCTTGTTGGTAGAACTTAATTATAAGGACCTCAATATCAAAAAAATCATAGGAAAGCATTTCAAAGGGAAGAGAGATAGGAAATCTCAAACAAGGCAGAGGAATCAAAGTCGACATGGATGGGGAAAGCCCACTGAATGAGAGGATCCCTGGACCCTGCCCTATAATACGGACAAAGCAGGAGGTAGGGGGTACCAGGTGTAGATCATGTAGGTGGTAGCTTAAGATAGAGAGAGAACAGGGAAGAGATCCTTTTGAACATCTGAGGAAATACTTTTGCTTCATTATGTCCTGGGTTTTTTTTTTCCAGTTTTATTGAAATACAATTGGTATATACATTGTATTATTTTTAGGTAAACAACATGATTGGATATCTGTATATATGTAGATAATCGCCACAGTAAGTAACACCATCATCTCACAAAGTTACAATCTGTTTTCTTGTGATAAGAACTTTTAAGATCTGCTCTCTCGGGAACTTTCAAACATATGATACAGTATCATTAACTACAGTCACCCTGTTGTGCATTACATTCCCAGGACTCATTATAACTGCAAGTTTGTACCTTTTGATCCCCTTTGCCCAGTGCCCACCCCCTTCTCTGGCAACCAACCAGCAATCGCTTCCTCTGTATCTAGGAGTTCAGTCTTCTTTAGATCCCACATATAAGTGAGAACATACAGTATTTCTTTCTCTCTGACCTATTTCCCATGGTTTTGAATACTCTACTTTGTTTTCTTTCTGATAGACACAATCTAGGAGGGAGAATTTTGCAGCAGGGGCATTAGAACTTTCTCCAGCTGGTACTTGTGTTCCAGTTCCTTGGGACATCGGTGGCAACATAAAGCAAGGACCAGAGCAGACAGGGCAGCCCCCATCAATTCAGGCCACATGAAGCTGGACACAGTGTCTGGCACACAAACGTCAGAAGCCAGGCACGCACAATGTTTGAGCATCTGTGTGACAAAGGAATTAGCTGTCTCATTGCTTGAATCTTACTCTTTGCAAACTATTATTAAAGCAAAATCAAATCTTTGTGTAATTTAATATTCTTTCCCACAAGGAAAAATAGAACACAGTTGTTCTGTTCTTACTCAGCCCACCCCCTAAACCTTCCCCCCTCAAGAACAAAATAAGCAGGTTTTTTTTTTTTTTTGTTTTGTTTTTGTTTTTCCACACTGGACCATCCGTAGGCCAATTCTGAAGTCATGTCTTAATTACCTATCCCCAAACCTGGGTGAAGAAGGGGAAAACACATAACTTTTTCCCTGTTTTGATATTTTGAGAACCACCCAATGGCTGCAATTCAAATTTTTCCAGAAATATTCAGCAATAGGATTGGGCCCAAACTGGAAAACCTCAATTCAAAACATGACAAAAAAATAGGAAGAATGAAACCCTGAAGTTCTGAGGGAGAAAATGCAAGTCGCACAGGATTTCAAGATGCAGTCTACTCACTGCCTGAAAGGTCAACACCAGCCAAAGATGTTAAAGGATGTTGTTTAGAGAAGATGTAAAGGAATGACACAGTAAAGCACTTCTCAACAGTACTGAGACACAGCACATAAAAGAGGCATAAAGAATCTTCATGAAATAGAGTAAATTTCAGGATGGCAAAACTATAAGAACACCCTGCCCCTCCAGAACCTTCCATTTCCTCCTCTCTGGGCTGATGACAGTTCTGTGCATCCTGCACAACCATGACCCCCAAAGGCGCAGTCACTTCCTATGGGGCAAAAAGGATGTGAGATGGAGAGGAAGAAAAATCTTCATGCTTTCAGGGGCTGGGAGGAAGGGCTGAGAGATGGGAACTGCTTCATGGGTACAGAGTTTCAGTTTTGCAAGATGACAAAGTTCTGGAGATTTGGTTGCACAACAATGTGAATATACTTAACAATACTGAACTATATACTTAAAAATGGCTAAGATGGGGGGGCGCCAGGGTGGCTCAAATGGCTGAGTGTCCGACTTCAGCTCAGGTCATGATCTCCCAATTCGTGTGTTCGAGCCCCACATTGGTCTCTGTGCTGACAGCTCAGAGCCTGCAGCCTGCTTCGTATTGTGTGTCTCCCTCTCTCTCTGCACCTCCACTGCTCACACTCTATGTGTCTCTCTCAAAAATAAACATTTTTAAAAAATGTTTTTGAACAGCTAAGATGGTAAATTTAGTATATATTTTACCACAATTGGAATTCAGTTAATTTTTTTTGGAAGAAGCTTCATGCTCTAGCAATATTCTCTAGCAAGCCTGAAGGCAGGCATTTCCCCTTGATGTATGCCTAGAGCGCTCATATCCAGGAAAGCAGATCTGGGAGCCTGACCGTAGCTAGAGCCACTCGTCACCTGGTGGGTGCCATACCACGTTCCCACAAAGCTAGCAGAGCACAGGCTCTCCCTAGAGGCCCGGAGCCAAGTCAGGAAAGCCAGACAAAAGTCCGACGACAGCCACGAACACAGAGCAGCAGGCCCCAAAGACATGTAAGGAAGTCTCCTTCTCTTTTTTTCCCCATGGAAATTCAAGCTCAGGAGAAGTCCTGGAAGGCGGCGGCCATACGATGCTACTTAGGGAGACACCTGGTTGGGCAAAGGAACAGCACGGCCGATCGTCTGGAAATTCTGTCTCTGGCGTCCAGCTCTGGCTGTGTCCTGGCAAGTGTTCAGAGCCCAGGCTGCGTTTGTCACATTTCCTTGGCAGCCTAGGGGCCGAGCCGGTGGACCTGATGCCAGCAGCACAATGCAGCTCTCCTGCCCGGGCAACTTGGGGACAGGGGCAGGGAGGGGCAGACCGGGCCAGAGAAGAAGCAGGTGATACAGACACACAGAGGAGCTGTTCAGGGGCCAGTGCAGGGATTCATTAAAAGCGCCACCTACCGGTGCTACCCGGGGCCTCCCCAAGGACAGACAAGGACTGCAGGTGACACCCGCCAGTCACACTGGGTGCCCATTCAGACCCCCATCTAGTAAAGGACTCTCTCTAGCACGGTGCCTCTGAGTGGGGTCCCTGAGCAGCAGCATCTGGGTTATTTGTTGGAAATGCATTCTGGAGCCCACCCCAGAGCCACTGAGTCAGAGACCCTGGGGGTGGACCCAGCCACCTGCAGTTTACAATCCCCCCCAGTGGGTTCCCAGGGATGGCTGCTGGCATGTGCGGACCAGGCAGTGCTCTAATGCCGTGACAGTTTCTCTGGGCACCGGAGAGAGGCTTATTGTCTGTTTCGCATGGTAATGGAGTGAAATTGATGTCATTTTTCCTCCAAACAGAGCTCGCCCGGAACATCTCAGGTTTTCATTTCACTCCACGGTTGTTAAGGAAGCTAAAAACAACCAAAGCTCTGTCAAGCAGCCCCATTTTCCAATCCGGCTGCCCAAACCTAGGGTTTCTGCTGTCAGGGCCACCTGCTTCCGCCTGCAACTTGGTCTTGAAAACATTCCTGCTCCCGTGTCACTACCACTCCCAACAGCGGGAAACCCAAGCTATATACATAAGAAGACACTACAGCACATTTGAAAAACTGACCAATGCCAAGTCCAGAAGACCACTCTGCAGCCTGCTGTCAGTGGAAAGACCCAGCCTGGCAGAGGCCTCCGTGTGCACCCGTGCATGTGAGGGCTTGCTGGGGACACGGAAGTTAATGTTTATTTATTTTGAGATAGTGGGAATGAGAGAAGGAGGGGTAGAGAGAGGGAGAGAGAGAATCCCAAGCAGGCTCCATGCTATCAGCACACAGAGCCCAATGTGAAGCTCAATCTCACAGACCACAAGATCATGACATGAGCAGAAATCAAGAGTCAGAGGCTTAAGCTACTGAGCCACCCAGGCCCCAGAGGCATATAATGAAATCCACCAGGTACGAGGACAAGGAGAAATAATGCAGCTACTCGTCACAGACATCCACCCCCTTCCCTCCTCTCAAACGCGTCCCATCAGGCCACTGATTGACGCTTATCTAATTTACACATCACAACCAGGAGACACTATGAAAACTGTGAGCAAACACAGGACACCAAATTCTCCCACCTTTGAGCATGTTATCCTACACAAAGTCCCCACAAGTGCCCAGGCCTGCCTTGGGGACAGAAGCATGCCTAGATGTAGCCTCAAGGGTCAGAGCAGCAAGTGTGGTCTCTACCCAGAGACCCAAGTGGGACCTTGTGATGCTACTTCTCTCAGCCTGGAGAGAAACGTGTTGCAAGGAAGGTGGGAATCACTCCAGCAGATTCCCTTCCAAATCCACGAGAGCTGGGGAAACAGAGCTATTTCCATCCTGCAGCCCCACAGGAAACACTCGGGCGGGACAGAGATGGGCTGGTTGGCCTCACCTTCCCACTCACGGCACCTGGAGGCTTGGCTAATGACAGGGCTCCTCATCCCGACCACAATCCTTTCCCATCCTCCTGGCTTAAAGAAGATCTCACTTCCTAACAGAAATCCCTTGGCTAAAACAGCCACAGGAAGAACAGAATTCTTTGGATTTTCACAACTAGTATTTTGAAGGACTGAAGTGGTGGAGGGTGGTCTTGTTCAAAACAAGGGGCAGCGTCTGAATGCAACTTGTTGTTAAACTTGCTGAAGAGCTGACCCCCACCAGAGCAACGGACACCAGCTCCGGGTGCTGAGAGTCTGCATGAATGGGTCAGGAGACCCTGCCGTCATTTGCCCTCTGGCCCCGCCACACCGGCCAAGATTTGCCCACAGGAGGTGGTGGGAGGGTTCCGTATTAGCGTACACAGGCCATATGCCTTTCGCCACAGCGGCCCTGCCCTCAGTAGGCAGGCCCCATCAGGAAACATCTAAATCCCAATTTAATGTGGCTGGCCCCAGATATGCCCTCAGCGACAGGATCTGGAGCCTCCAACGCCTTAGTACAAGCAGTGGAAGGGGAGCAAAGTGTGGAATTAAAGCCAGACAAGGGGACCGACCACTCAGTCCCTGTCCTTCAGCTTTAGGGGGCGGGAGGGGTGAGGGGTAACCCTGCCGCATACCACCCCCTCCCTGCCTGTGATAAAACAGCTGCCGCTGTGCTGGCGATAAAATTATGAAAGCAACTATCAAAGTAGAAGCTTTGCCTCGGTACTACTTTAGTTGCCATAATGAGTGTTTACTCCTGGCACTCGTGCTCTGGACAATTAAAAACAATAAACGAGATGAAATCAACTACAGATGAAAGGGTCTGGTGTGGAGCCAGCCCCACCAGCCGTTCTTCTGGGTTTCCTCAGGGCAGACCAAAGCACGGCACCCCGTCATTAACCAGCCACCAGGAGGACTTGGGTTTGTGCAAATGAAGAACTCAGGCGTATTTCTCAGCAACCCGGGCCACCCCCTCCCTCCTCCCTGCGTGCCCGCCGCCTCCACCCTCTCACTCCCGGCCCCTAGCTTGGATCCTCTCCCTGACACGCTCTCCATCTCCAATGCCCCCTCTCCCCTGTTCCCACTCCACTGCCCCCCTGGGCCACAGCTGCTGGGGCCATTCCTCCCTTCCCCCTTCAGCTGCCGCACTGCTCGGGATGTCTTCCGGCCCTCTTTAACAGCCAGGCCAGTGTCCACCCACGCCCCTAAGGCTCCCCTCCTCCCTGCCGCAGCCACATCACACCACTGGTCTGCCCACAAATGCAGCCTCCACCACACCCACTGCAAGACTTGTCACCCCTACCCCAATCTCACAAACTCTCACTCTCACTCAGCTCAAAGGTCAGCTCTTTCCTAAAGTGCCCATGCTGCACAATGATCGCTCGGCAGCCCTCCACCTGAGCCCCAGAGGCCCCTGCAGATATTTCTACAGTAACATGGGTATTTTATCCGTCTGCTGATACCACTGCCTTCCGAGGGAAGGACCAGGTCTGTTGTCACTGTATCCCCAATACCTGATGCAGTGCCAGTGGTCTTCAAAAATGCTTGTTAGGAAAGGGGATGGATAGGTAGAGTTGGGATACAGGCAAAAGTTTTTCTGTGTCTCCTCTGTGAGGAGTGCAGCCCCTCCCCTGCCCAGCCATCATGTGAAGGTTTCCCTCTACCCACATTCATCAAGTCAGATGTAGACACAAGCTTCGGGGCTCCTTCCCTGGTACCCTCAATTAGATTACCTCTCCCCGCGTTTTCCTCCAGCCCTCACAGCATACGGCAAGAGCTGATTCACATCAAAGTTTGATCCTGATTCCTTCTACTAGACCACTGACTCCTTAAAACAGGGGCTGACTCACTCAACATCAAATCACCCTGGGAGGGGGTCTAGCATTCAAGAAAGGTTTTGGCAAACCTCTGATAAAGAGCGGCAGGCAGGACACAACCAGTAAGCAGACCCAGGCGCTGAAACAACACACCAGGGCAGGGGGGACAGGTGGGCCCTCTCCCATCGGAAGCCCTTCGGTTCCCTGCTGGAGGGTCACAGGGCTGTGTGTGTCTCCATCCCTCCACCCAGCTTCTTCCTTAGCTGGGGAAAAAGACAAGGACAGAGCACTCATCCAGGAGGAAGCAGAGCCCCCCCCCACCCCCCACCCCGGGTCAGGATGCCAACTGGAGACTCACCATGTTCATGACTGTGAGGATGAACCTCTGGGCGGCCTCTGCCCCGTGGTACCGCACCATGTCGGCATCGGCCACCACCAGGGTCTCCACTGTGTGCTCGTTGGTGAGCTGGATGGCGTTCCTCCGCTCCCGCCAGTCCTGGGATGGCCTGTCCTTCCTTGGCTTCTTCTTTTCTAGAAGACAACAGAGACATTCATGCAGTCATAGGCATTTTGATTTCCAAAGCCATATGGTAAGCTGGCCTTCTATTGAGCCTCCCACAGAGAATGGTCCATCTCCAGTGGCCAGGAGATGGACCTCCACCATCATGGGGTGGGGGACAGGGCCTGAGCTCACTTGCTACAGGTGGAACTGATGGGTAGAAGATGGCTCACACCTGTTGACATTACAGCCAAGGAAGCAAAAAGGACTGACTATCAAGGAAGAGAAAATCTGTCCCATCAGAGGAAGGTGGACAGAAGGACACAGATGGCGGAGGAAAAGGAAGCCTAGGCCCAGTGGGGAGAGATCAGAAAGTACCTCATGTTAATGGCACAGAAAGGGCTATACCCACTGCGGCCAGCTGGGACCCAGGGAGCTGGCATTCTGGCCACTGTTCTTGAGAGTCATGAGTAAGGAGCTATAAGCATTAGCAGTCACAAAGCATTGTTTCAAAGAAAAACAACATAATCCAAAAAAATATTTCACGACACACACACCCAGGCCAAGATGCAAGTGTGTCCTTTCCTCAACACAGGGAAAGGTTATCTGTAATCCTTTGTTGACTCCTGGATTTTTTTAGTTTATTTATTTTAAGAGAGAGAGAGAGAGGAAGGGAGGAGAAATGTGTGTGTGTGTGCGTGTGTGTGTGCGTGTGTGTGCGCGCGCGCGCACGCGCGCACACGTGCACACGCACAGGAGAGGGCAGAGAGGGAGAGAATTCCCCAGCAGGCTCTGGGCTGTCTAATGCAGGGCTTGATCTCATGAACTGTGAAATCATGACCTGGGACGAAATCAAAAGTTGGACATTTCACTGACTGAGCCACCCAGGCTCCCCTTCTGCTGACTCTTTAGATAAACTGATTCCCTATAAGAGCTCACTTTGATAAGCAGGTGTTGTTAATTACAGCCCATATCAGAGTGTCTGGGCATTTCAGCTGCCATGTGAGGACAACCTAGACTTTGTTGGTGAAAACCCCCTGACCAACACCAAAGCTTGATATCAATAGCACATATTTTCAGGATCCAAATGTAAACAGAAGGCAGTTCTTAAATTTGTTAGCTATCAGTCCCATTTTTAGCACTAGACCAGACATGGAAGTCAGTCTGCTACAATTTCCATGCAGCGAACCCAGCCCTGTATGCACAAAGTAGCTTCATAAAGTGACATGATCATTCTAGGGCTCAAAATGCACACTGTGAAACAGCCTGAGGTATGGGTCATAATGAACAAACAAGAACACTTTGTGTGATATAATAACAATTGTGAAAACTGAAAAGCAATCTAAATATCCAACCACAGAGAACATCAGCAAGGGGAAAACAGTACGTAGCTGTGAAAGGTACGTTTGTGAAGGTGATTTAGTGATGTAGAGAGAAGCAGAAATAGATCCCCATATACAGTCAAATCCCAGTTTTGCAAAGAGTCAGCACACAAGCATCTTCAGGTGAAGGAGGAGGAGGATATAACTTAAAAATAAATAAACAAACAAACAGATGGACAATCAGATAACCAACCAACCTAGGTAGAACATAACTAAAATGGGAATGACAGGGGATATGTGATCTTCATTTTTCTTTTTCATTTGTATTTTTCAAATGTATACAATAAACTAGAATTACTTTATTCATGTAAAATAACAATGTTGAGTTTGAGAAAAACAAGATGCCACTTGTAAACTCTCAACAACAATACAGAAGATAGGAGGGAGCAAAGTTCCTCATCTGATTAGCCACAGAAATGCAAGACAAAAAGCATGAATGTGTTGGCCCCGCAGGATGGTTCTCTCCTCCCCCAGAGCCAGGTGCACCTCCCATAGAGCCTTCTGGGCCTCAGCAGCGGAGTGAGGGAAGGGAGAGTCCTTTCTAAGACAACAGGCCAGATCTCACATGGCACTGCCTTGCATGGGGGCAGAATGAAAGAGGCCACTTGTTAAAAATCTCTATAAAACTTACGCACACATTCACCAACCAGATCATCCCTGAACGCGAGGAAGGTGGACCACGGGTGATCTCCCAATTCTGGGCTCAGCGTGCTTGCTTGCTGGGTGCTCACTGCCCAGGTTGGGTAGATCTGTCCAACTTGGAAATTTACAACAATCCCCTTGCTCCCATTTCAACACAGCGGAAGTGATGGGCTACCAAGCCAGAGCTCTGTTGTAATGAGCACCTCCACGTGCTCCCAGGAGACCGGCCAGGAGCCATGCAGTGCTCCATCTCTTCTCAAGGTCATTACTGACAACTCCCTCCTTGGAGCCACCAACTCCCGTTCTCACCTGTAGATGTCTCCCTAAGTGAGCTGCTCAGTACTTCTCTTTGCAAAGTGTCCTATATTTTCAGGTTCTCGCGTGGGAAGAGCTGTATTGTCAGCATGGCCCAGAGGACAATTAATAATCTCTCTGGGGCACCTGGGTGGCTCAGGTGGTTAAGCGTCCGACTTCGGCTCAGGTCATGATCTCACAGTTTGTGGGTTCGAGCCCCGCGTCAGGCTCTGTGCTGACAGCCAGCTCAGAGCCTGAAGCCTGTTTCAGATTCTGTGTCTCCCTCTCTCTCTGACCCTCCCCTGTTCACGCTCTCTCAGAAATAAATAAAACATTTAAAAAAATTGTTTAAGTAATAATCTCTTCTGGAAGATGGCAAGCCTGAACATGTAAGAACTGAGCACTCTCTTTCTTTTTAATGTATTTATTTATTTCTGAGAGAGAGAGACAGTGTGAGCAGGGAAAGGTCAGAGAGAGAGGGAGATACAGAATCTGAAGCAGGCTCCAGGCTTTGAGCTGTCAGCACAGAGCCTGATGCAGGGCTCAAACCCACGAACTATGAGATCATGACCTGAGCCGAAGTCAGACGCTCAACCAACTGAGCCACCCAGGCGCCCCAAAGCACTCTCGAAGAAAAGTAGCCTATCACTCCCAAATCAGAGGGGAGGTTGCTCTCAGACATCCAACATAATCAAAATGCCGCACTGGGGCATCAGTCTTTCAAGCACAAAGTAGGACTCTCAAGCCCTGCCCCTCCCTTCCTGATGAGAGCTAATAAACAGGCTGTCACAAAGGGCGCAATGCTGGGGGTTGACACATGCCCAGAATACTAAGTAACAGGTAAAACACAATGGTCAGGTGCTCTGTGGTTTTAAAAGGGTTTTTACTATGAGTCTCATTGGTTCCATTCATTGCCTCCCACCCTCAACCCCTGGCATAACACTTGGTGTGAAATAAATATTCATTGAATGAATGCACACGTGAGTAAATGGATGAATGAGTAAGCGGAATCTGTTTCCCACATAACAAAGCTGAAGTCGAGCCCCAGGCAGTGGTGAATTCGGCCCTGGGACCCAAAGCTTCCCCCCTGGGCTCTGACTCTCCCCAGGTGCCCTGCCTGTGTGTGCCCACGTACTCCTCACTGCCATCTGAACTTAAAACATAACAGTGGGAGGGTGGAAGAAAGCTCCGTGGGAAAGGATTCTGTGTTGCGCATGGTGAAATGGACTTTGCTGCTGCAGGACCTCACCCAGAAGACAGGGCACAGCGACTCTGAGCAGCTTTCAGTGATAGTGCTCCTTCTCCTTGGAGAAGTGCTCCTTGGAGCACTGCTCTCTAGCTTCTTCCAGGCCCTGCAACAGCTATAGCACAATTATCCCTCCCGGCTGCCTGCACTCCCCTCACCGAGTGTTGCTCATTGGGTCTGTCACGCCAGAACCACACCAGGCTGGCTGGGGACTCGGAGACACAACCCCAGTGCTCTGTCCTATCCCCGCATTCAAAGGAAGAGGTCTAAAGCCTTGATCCAAACCCCTGCAGCTTGATGGGTTGCAGGAATTGAGAATTTTTCAGATTTTGCAAGGCCATGAAGTGCATGTGCCCCACACCGAATACTGCTTTCCCTGAGGTCTAGGGCCATTAGCGGTTATTGAAGGCAATAGTACTTCTGCAGAGAAATGAAAAAAAGGGGGTCAAGAAAGATGTTCATGTCAGGGCAGGGCAGGCCTTCCACATAATGAGTGTCAAAAATCCTAGGGGGCACCTGAGTGGCTCAGTCAAGTAAGCGTCCGACTTTGGCTCAGGTCATGATCTCACAGTCTGTGAGTTTAAGACCTGCATCAGGCTCTGTGCTGACAACTTGGAGCCTGGAGCCTGTTTCAGATTCTGTGTCTCCCTCTCTCTCTCTGCCCCTGCCCCTTTCATGCTCTCTGTCTCTCAAAAATGAATTAAAAAAATACATTTTAAAAAATCCTGGATTTTGGAGTTGCAGGTAAAAGACCAAGGATCTATAATCCCTCTCCGTGCCCATGTCCTTCCTAGGGGGTAGTGGCAGAGAGGAGCAGGGAGATGGAGGGAAGTTTGCTCCCTCCTTTCTCCTCCCTCTCATCAACCACTCTACCAGTAGCTCGGCAATGGTTATTCTTTCCCTACAGCAAGATCAGAACCATCATACATTTTTACATTGAAAGCTACAAACTGCATACATATACCCTAACACACATACTTCATCAACACCAATATTCACAGATTATAAGTATCATGAAAAGGAAGAAGAACACCACCAATTTCAGAAAAACAAGGGTGCTGGATCCAGACCTCATGGGAGAGGTCAAAGTTCAAGCTGGGCAGGGGTGCAGCCCTCTGGGGGGCCCTCCACGCTGGGCTCGGTAATCCACTGTCTCCAGCCACTGTGGGAACAAGGGAGGTGGCCCTCACCCCCCTGATGAGGACAGACCACAGCTTGTGGGGCCCCAGGTCCCCTCCAGCCGTTACAGACAACAGCGATCATTCTAAGTTCACTCCGTGGTCTTGTTTGCCAGCACGCTGCTGGAGTTGGTGTTGACTTGGTAGATTTTCAATCTTTGGCTTCATATAATTTTTCTTACATTTATTTTCCTTTTACCCCAATTATCTCTTAAAAAAGAAAATTCTACATATTTTTGGAAGATACTCCAAGTCTTTTTTATTTAAAAAAATCTTTTTAATATTTATTTTTGAGAGAGATAGAGCATGAGCAGGGGTGGGGCAGAGAGAGAGAAGATGACTCAGAATCTGAAGCAGGCTCCAGTCCGAGCTGTCAGCTCTGAGCCCCGATATAGGGCTTGAATGCACAAACCATGAGCAAAAGTCAAAGACGCTTAACTGAATGAGCCACCCAGGTGCCCCCTCCTCCACCGCAAGTGTTTTTTAGAACAAGAAGAGGAAGAGAAAAACACAAAGAAAAAACAAAGGGCATTCTATAAGTGGGACTTTCAGAATTTCACATTACTATTTATCTTAAGAATTTGGGGACTACTGAAAATGTTGAGCAAATACATAAACTGTCATTTCAGTTATGAGTTTTGCTCTTGGCAAACTAAAAAAAAAAATCTCAGTTGTAAATTATCAAGCTCTGTATGAAATAGATATTCCTTTAGTTTAAAAATAGAGTATTTAGGTATTTCCCAGGGAAGAACAACACACGGATCACAAAATATTCGGTGTGAGAGTTCAACCGCCAGAAGCCATCCCTGAATTGTTCTGTGATTCTACCAATGTCATTTCCAGGGAAGACCTCAGGTCACCTTTGTGACAAGGGAGAGCATAAAGCAGCCTATGCCAGCAGGAGAAGCAAGTTAGAGAGAAAACAGACATGGCAGAGGAAATGGGGGCAGCTGCCCAAGGCCACCAGGCCTTTCGAGACCAAGGGCGCTTCAGGCAGAGAAGTCCAGCACTGGCGTCAGTGCTAGGAATTAATCCAACACAATTCCAGAGTTACAAGGATTCAGACTTAACCTTCTCATTCAAGCCGGAAACAAACTTCCCACACGCAGCACTCGAGGTCCAGATACAAGAACGTCCGCACCTGGGCACACACGGGCACAGTAGACAGAGAAGACTCCAGAACCAGACATTCACCTAGCCGCCCTGACCATGGGTTTTCTCCAGCTCTCTTGAGGACAGGGCAAAGGCAACCCCATCAGAAGCCCTTGGTGCCTTTGTGATGTGTTGCAAAGTATTTACCTGTGGTCAGAGGAAGGCTACCCATCCCTCATTCTCACCTGGAGACACAGACCCAGTGATTTGCACCCAATCCCCTGAGACCTTTCCAAACCCTGAGGTGAGGAATCCCTTCCAATGCTGGCAGAAAGGTCCACATTTGCGGAACCAGGGCAGTGTAGACCCCAGTGCCCAGAGGGAGCACAGAGGACAGGGAGATCTGTGCCCTGAGGGCCACAGAGTTGACGACAAGAATGCAAAACAGGACCTTTGTCCGGACAGACCAGAGGGCGTGCTCAGCTCAACCAGGACCCAGGGGCTGGGATGCTGAGTAAGTTGCAGACTCTTTCCAAGCCTGACGTGACTGTCTTTTTCAAGTCAGAATAATCACACCCCCCACCCATGCATGCAGTGATTAAGTGAAATGTGTACTGAACACTTACTACATTCCCAGGAATGTTACGATTCCTCAATAAATGGCACCTTCATTATGACGAGGACCATGTTGACTGACGGTGGTAGTGGGCAGTCGCCTAGTGGTTAAAGATGTGGTTTTAAAGACAAAACACCAAGATTCAAATCCTGGCTCCCTAACTGTTTTGTCTGACATGGGATAAATCTCTTACCCTCTTTAAGGCTCCACTGACTCATCAACGAAGCAGGGAGAATCACAGCTCCTTCCCCAAGGGGCTGCTGTAGGGCTCAAAGAAGATCCTGGATGGAAGCCCTTAGCAGAGCGCCTGGCTCATAGTAAGTGCTCAATAAAGCTTAGCTTGACTGCTGTTGTTCGAGAAGACAGAACAGGAGAGGGGCCTGCAGAGGCTGTGGTGAGAGTATCCCCATTGGTTTTGCGACCCAGGCAGATCACTTAAGTCTTCCTCTCAGTGCTGGTGAGGAGGAAACGAGGGAACCACAGGAAGTTCAGAAGAGGGAGCACACAGTCCATGTTGTAGTTAGGAGGAGGAGGGTGCAGGCCCAGGCTCACCATCTCAGGAACCCAGCTGCCTACAGAGAAACCTTCTGAGACAGTAAGAGTCCCCCCAACCCATAGTGTGGACCCAGAGGATTTTGATTTTTAAGATAAGACTCTCCCAGGGAATCACTTTGGTTGGACCTTCTTGGTTGTACACCTGGTTCCCATGGAAACAAACAACCCTGGGCTATCCGTGGACACCCTCTGGAGAATCGCTTCTAGAGAGCCACTTCTCCATTTGAAGGCTTTCTGGATGTAATGCACCAGCCGTGTGTGGGCACTGGGGATGGACAAGGTCACAGCTGCCATGCCAGCACATAAGGAACACAGTCTCTGTGTTGGGTCTCTGTGTGCTCCCCTGGTCTGCAGCTAAGGTCCCCACCACAGCCTCCAGGAACTAGGCTATCACTCCCTGTGAGGAACTGATGTGTGTGGGATGGTGCGTCCACTGCAAGGGGCAGCTGGGGTCTTCTGGCGGAGCCTCCACCCAATGAGGTGACATCCTCTATGAAGCGGGACAGTGACAAGTCTGGATATCCCAGCTTGGTGCAAAACGCACCCCTTGCACAATTCTTTGAGGGCTGATAGGTGAGTTTCCTCACACTGAGAAGAATGAAAAACAGGCCAAAGGTGGAATTGATAAAAACGGTCATTCCCTCAACTTCCACTGAAATAAGATCCAGCACCATGGGGCGTCTGGGTGGCTCAGTTGGTTGAGCCTCTGACTTCAGCTCAGGTCATGATTTCACAGTTTGTGAATTCAAGCCCCACATCAGGCTCTGTGATGACAGCCTAGAGCCTGCTTCGAATTCTGTGTCTCCTTCTCTCTCTGCCCCTCCTCTCTCTGTCTCTCTTTCTCTCTCTCAAAAATAAACATTAAAAAAATAATAAGATCCAGCTGATGCAACACCCCGTAGGGGACATGAAGAAAGAGAGCAAGAGAGACTCTACACACCGTCATGATTTACCTCTGAGCATATGAGATTTAAGGTGACTTACCCCCAAAATAGATGGAAATTAAATTAGAGACATTAATAACCAAAGAAAATACAAATATGCTAATAGAGAAGGTCACCATGGCAGCTCTGGTGATAAAAACCACGATGGAGGAGATGGGGGTGGAGGGGTCTGGGTGGCTTGGTCAGTTGAGTGTCCAACTCTTGGTTTTGGCTCAGGTTACAATCTCACGGTTTGTGAGTTCGAGCCCCACATCAGGCTCTGTACTGATAACACAGAGTCTGCTTGGGATCTTCTCTCTCCTTCTCTCTCTGCCTCTCCTGCAAACTTGCTTTAAACTTATATAAAATTTTTAAAAAAGTCACCATGGGTTGTTAGCCCAAGGCACACAGAGCAGGGCACTGTGCTGGTTTCCTCTCCCCACAGCTGAGTCACAGACGAGCAAGACGAGGCATGAAGACATGTGTTAAATATCCACCTTTGGCCTCGAACCCACTTTACAGGGATTCCAGGGCCAATGGTCCAGCCTGTCGTTCTACCTCAGGATTTCATTCTGAGTTTCCCGAAATGAGTGAAAACTTTTTTTTAAGGTAAACATGCTTGCTTGTGAGGTTTCTCACTCTCCTCTGACAGCTGGAAAAATACCATTCCTCAGAGAAAAGCAGTATGGACCTAACACCAACCTCTAAGATAAAGATAAAGATACCAATAAGACTTCACATGGGGCCTTCTTGGTGATGTACAAGGCAGTGTTTTCTTCCTTTTACTTTTTTTTTTTTTTTTAACATTTATTCAACTTTGAGAGACAGAGCACAAGGAGGGGAGGAGCAGAGAGAGGGAGACAGAATCTGAAGCAGGCCCCAGGCTCTGAGCTGTCAGCACAGAGCCCATGACCTGAGTCGAAGTCAGATGCTTAAGCGACCGAGCCACTCAGATGCCCCACAAGGTGGTGTTTTCAACAATGTATTATGGCATTGATGTGATCATGAATTCTGTTCACTTCTATCAGCTAGGAACCATCTGTAACACCGAAGAGCCTAAAATTAAACACGCATCAAAAACAATTCCAGAAAAGTCCCACCTGGTGTCCCAAGTCAGCAGCCTTGGATGGTCTTTCCATCCATGGAGGGCCGGGCAGCCAGCATAACATGGAGAGGGAAAGAGTGGGACAGAACCAGAAGAGGAAGATGGCAGGTGGCCTGGGTTAGAAAGGACGCGTGAGGTCACAGATGGTGACAGCAGCTTCTGGAACAAGAGGGGTGCTGTTTGGCAGGTTGGACCTACTCATTGGCCTGATGGCACAAGTCCCAAGAGAGGTTTCCCTAGCAACTCATCCAAGGCATCAAGGCTGTGTGGCTCCCCTGGCGTAGGCTGGCGGGGCTACCACGCAGGACGTGTGAATGGGTCTTTTGCTATTTATTTTTTATTTTCTGGAACTGCCACATCAAAAGCTAATCCAAATCTAGAGAACACACCTAACTATGGGCATAGCAGAACCTCTCAGACCAGATCAAGCAAGAGAGTAGGGCTCTGGGGTCCCAGAAAGTGCCTGAGAGCACCCCACCCCATGTGGCCCGTTGCTGGTGGGAGAAACGGTCAGCCAACCTCAAGCATCAACGTTTGCCTGCTGGACTGTGAGTTCGTGGACCCAAACATCACCCTCTGGACCCGCCACAGTGCCTACCTGGCACTCTCTGGTGCACAGTAGGGATTACAGAATTAGACTTAGTTGAATGAATTTTGTTAAACTCTTTGCACTTCCTAATTAATATCAAGATTAATTTTCAGGAAATTTAACATAAATGTTCCAGAATTACATTCTCAAGAGGTGCTTCCTCCATCTAAGGAGGTGACAAAGCTGGTCCTGAGAGGCCCACAGCTCTGACATCTGACAGAGCTGGTGAGAATCTGCCCATGGACTTGCAGGATTACTGTGGGCAAGTTACCTCATCGATAAACCAAGGTGATAGTTACTCCTCTCTCTTAGGGTGCATGTGAGTAATAACTAAGAGATGTGTGTTCAGCCTCCGACATGGAATCAGATACAGAATATCACATCCAAGTCATGCCACTAGTCTGATTTCTATCCTTAGCATTACATTACTATTATTGTGGTAGTTAACTGCACATTAGGGCCTAAATACTAAATGTTTAAGCTTTACCTGATCCTGGAAACAAACAGGGAACTTGGATGTTTATATGTGCTCTGTGGGGTCTAGCTGCCCATATTCTCCATCTATCAACACCTCTAATCTAGACACTCATCAGTCAGCTTGTTGCCTTTGATATTTCTTCCTGGGCACAGGGGGGCATGAACAAATTTCTTCAAGGCCATCCACAACCATGCAACAATAAACTAAAATAATAGGGAAACGACAGCTTCCAGAAGAGTGAGGGAGTGGCCTGTAATGCCTGCTCAACATCCCAACGTAACCTTCCAACATTCCAGAGGGGGGAATATTTTAATCATCCCAAACGTGATAGAACATAAACCATGACTGTACGTGAAGTTGTCTACTTAAACCATGAAACATTCATAACGTTTCACATTGGATAGAAGAATGAAAACAAATGCTTTTCATTAGGGCCTGGAAATCAGTGTGAGTCCATCTCCTTTTGGGGGGAGATGCCCAGTGCTGCTATAAGCGGGTTTTCTGCACACAGACCCTCACCAATGCACGAACCCTTTGGCCGGGTACCAATGCCACCACTGCTACAGCATGAAAAACAGTAGGATGTGTCATTTCAACTGTATGTCCAATAGCCCCACTTTCCAAAACTATGCAACCATGAGATGTAATGAAAACATAGTTTCAAACAGGGAAACAAAACATAAGGGACTTGTAAATACAGAGAAGAAGCTGAGGGTTGATTTGGGGGGAGGGAGGAGCCAGGGGAGAAGGGAAGATAGGTGACGGGCATTGAGTCTGGCACTTGTTCGGATTAGCACTGGGTATTGCATATAAGTAATGAACCACGGGAATCTACCCCAAAACCAAGAGCACATTGTATACACTGTATGTTAGCTAACCTGACAATAAATTATATTTAAAAAAGAAAAGAAAAGAAAGAAAACACCCCCAGGCTGGGAATTGAGAACTCTAGATATTCACCTGGGCCTGACCTTGATGCCCTCAAAGGTACCACTTAGCAGAAAGGTCTCTGTTTCCCATGCATGGGTAATTTGCCTTTTGTCTCTCAGCTCCCCTTCTGCACTGTGGTCTGGGGCTAAAACCCTGAAAACTACATTTCCCAGACTCCTTTGCCAGTTGGCATTCGGTCCAGCTCACCAACAGGTGGCACTAGAGGGAGACTAGAGGGGGATCAGATGGGGAGAAGGGGTTCTTTGTGTTTTCAGCTCAGGGTGACACTGTTCCAGCCATACTATTGGACAATACAGGTCCAGCCTCCAGCTCCTGGGACATTCCCAGCCCAGCTCCCCTCCCCCCTCAGAGGCACATCTATAGTGACACCAGCTTGGCTATACCCCTTGGTGGTCTGATGCCCCCTGAGACCCTCACCCAAGCCTTTTGGTCCCAGAAAAGCAATTCTTCCTTTTCTTACACCAGCCCTCGGGCAACAGCTATTTCCCAGGTTACTCCAGCTCCCCTTTCTGCTCATTCCAACTTGGACACTACTATAACCAATTCCATGTGAAATCCCTCTAGTTAGCAACACCTAGCATTGTCTCCATTTTCTTGACATGGACACATGCCACGGATCTCTCAACCTGTCACTGTCACATCCAAGCACCTGGGGACAGTGCCGCACAGACTCAGAGTCAACGTGGAGAAAGCACTGGAGGAGGAAACATGGACAAGCAGCGAGCCAGCAGTGGGTTTTCAGGCGTAGCTTCAGAAGTCTGCACACGCAGACTCGCACACACTGTGCTTTGCAATAAAATCATCAAGTTCCCATCACTTTTCTTCAACCAAAGCAAAGGGTCTGTTTCTAGAAAAGCCATCTCTTCCAACTGGAAATGATGGTTCCACGTGTGCAGAAAAGCCCCCAGCCAGGTGAACTTTTCCGCAGCTGCAGAAATCCAACATCCTTGAAAAATAATGGCCTTCTCTCTCTTGCTCTCTTTTTTTCGAATAGGAAAAAAATAACTTTTGCTCTCCAAGTATGAATTCTTTAAATAACTTCCCCCAAGGCCAAGTCATTTTCATAAAAGGCTTTTTTTTTTCACGTAAATTCCTTACAAAGAAAGGTGGAAAATAAGAGTTGTGTCTTTTTGGTTTTGAGTTTGTGTGTGTGAGTGTGTATGTGTGTGTGGCTAAGATCCCACATGAAGAACTGATCCATCTTGGAATCCAAAATCAGTCCCTACACTAGGCACGAGGTCTTATCCACACTTCTCTGCCCTGTGATACAACAGGGCCAAGGGCAGGAAATGTGCGTTGACCCCCACACTAGACCTTTGACCCATAGTCAGAGTCCTGTAGGTACCAAGTAGCCAAACACCACTGGCTACAGGTGAGGTTGAAAGGTAGTAAGCCAAAAAATGCCAACTGGGGATCTACTGTGTGCTAGGCATTGCCACCACGTAGGTGACCATGCAGAAGGAACAGATGTTAACCAAATGCACAAATGTATGAAAATTTATAAAAGTAACACACACTTGCAAGAAAGAATAGAGAGCGCCACGAGAGAATATAAAGGAGGGTGTTCCAATTTAGCCTCCGTTCCATGGGGAAGTGCCACATGGGCCAAGATCAGAAGGGCAAGAGTTAACATGGGAGTGGAGAGAGAGAAGTTGGGAGCAGTCTTGGCTGTGGGAACAGCATGTGCATTTCCCTGAGATGGCAAAAACTTGCACGTCCAATGGGAAACCCAGGCCCATAGAGGGCTGCCATCTTCACTCAATTTCTACCAGTCTTTCCTTCTCATCATGTTCACAAACGGGAGTCCATAGACTCCCAACCAGAAAGAATAAGGCTTCTAATATGCCCACCTTACACCAACTGAGAAAAGACGACCTCCTATTCAACAGGCGTTAGCCAAGCCCCAGATCTATAACTGCCCCTGAGCTGGGTGCCCCCTTTGAGGAAGAGAGAAAAGCATGTAAAACTTAACAGTTCTATAAATACCCCAAGAATGAAAGAACCATAAAGGAAACAGCACAGAACTCATAGGGAAAGTTGGCTCTGGACTGGAAGATGGGGAGGAAAAGTATATTTGTTGTATCAGGAAAGGACAGAGTTGTACCATCATGAGAAAACCAACAGGGAAGATGGAAAATGCATCTAGGAAGAGATGCCAGGTCTGTGCAAATAAGAATGTTTTAAGGGCGCCTGGGTGGCTCAGTCAGTTGAGTGTCTGACTTCAAATCAGGTCGTGATCTCACGGTTTGTGAGCTGGAGCCCCACATGGGCTCACTGGTGTCAGCCTGCTTCGGATCCTCTGTCCCCCTCTCTCTGCCCCTCCCCCTCTCAAATATAAATAAAACATTTTAAAAATATATTTTAAAAGAATGCTTTAGACTGACTGACATAGGGTACCCTGAGGGAAAGGCAGAATGCTGCCTTTTCTCATTCATTTCAAGTTCATCTGACACCTTGTCTCAATCTCAATTAAATATTAGATGTACTTGTAAAAGACACTGTATTAGTCTGCTAGGGTTGTCATGACAGAGTGCCACAGACTTGGGTGGCTCAAACAACAGACATATGTCTTCACAATTCTGGAGGCTGGGGGTCTAAGACAGAGGTGTCGACAGGGTGGGTTTCTCTTGACACTTCCCTCCTTGGCTTGTTTCATGGGTATTCCCCTGTACACATCTATGGCCAATGTCCTCATTTCTGTTTCTTAATTTTTTTAAATGTTTATTCATTTTTTGAGAGAGAGAGAGAGAGAGACAGAGCATAGGAGGAGGAGCAGAGAGAGGGAGACAAAGAATCTGATGCATGCTCCAGGCTCTGTGCTGTCAGCACAGAGCCCAACATGGGGCTCGAACCCACGAACCATGAGATCATAATCTGAGCCAAAGTCGGATGCTTAACCGACTGAGCCACCCAGGTGCCCCAAATGTCCTCTTGTTATAAGGACACCAATCATACTGGATTAGGACCCAGACTAACGACCTCATTCTAACTCAATCACTTCTTTAAAGACCCTCCTTCCAAACACAGTCGTGGTCTGAGGTGCTGGAAATGAGGACTTCATCATATGCATGGCAGGGAGAGAATTCAGCCTATAACAGATATGCATCATCTTTCTTGCCTTAAGAAGTGCTGACTGGGCAGGTCACCTTTGCAGGAATTGGTATGTGTGTAACCATATGGTCAGGACTGTGTGGCAATTCTTAGAAAGGACAATCCTTGCAGGGGTCCAAGGAGATTCATTTGGCAAATCTGAAACAAACAATTGCAAGTCCTCGGAATGACCATATGCTTTAAGTCTTGCTGAAAATGTATACCCAAGCCTACTGGCATTTGACAGTTTTATCTTCTAAAGTGATGGAAGAGGGGAAAAAAAAAAAAAAGAAGAAGAACATTCCCCAAATGCACAGCTTGGGGGAAGAAATTAATGAACATGCTCATGTTTCAACCAGAGCAAGACGGGGCAAACAAAAGCCTGAAAAGAAATCCGCTTGTCTTCCGCACCTGGACTCCCCCGTCGGAATCCTGGGTATTGTTCCTTTTGACAGATGGCCTTTCATCTTTGACAAGGAAATACAAGAAACTTTAGATCACTCAGAAATTCCTCCACCTCTGCAAGAAGGGCAGGCCATCCTATGGATTAGGAACTCAAACGTAAAACTAAAATACAGCGAAAGGCTCTGTCTTTCTACCCCTCCCTCTAACACCCCAATAGCACTCAGCACACCCTAGCATGATCGGTAGGACATCTCCCCCAAGCTTCGGGGCTGTGAGGGTGGAGACTGCCCCTTTAATTTCTGGATCTCCATCCTGAGGAGGGCACCTGATACACCATCAGGCTTCAGTCGCTGTTCTGGAACGTATACATGAATGAGAGAATGAAGTGAATGAATGATGAACGAAGGATTAAACGGTCCTTTCGCCCTCTTTTTAGAGCCTTAGAAGAAATAAACAATCTCCCTGGCCTTTGTAGAGCTCTTGGGTGTCAGGGGTTTTTCTAAATGTATTAAATTCCCACATATTTCCAGAGCAGTCTACAGTGAGGCATCATTTCACTCCTTGAAAGGCCTCTTGGATTTCACAGAAGCTCCAGATGTCCCCTAACACACGGAAAAGGGGATCAAAATACCTGACATACAGGTGAGAAAACAAGCTCAAGTGCTCCTCTTCTGGCCCAGAACCAGTCACCAGACTGTGCTTCTTTTCCAAGTAAAGAGCCTCGTTTCCAAATGCCCAGGCGCTCCAGGGCAAACCCAAATATGGTCGCGGTTCTCCTGGCACCAGGGGGTCTCTTGCTAATGGGGCTCCTACTGACACCCCTCCACTGTCCCTACCACGTCGCCAAGAGGTGACTTGTTCTCTTATGGCCAGGCCAGCCATTTCTTGGGTGTCCACATGCAAAGTGGCCTTGGGCTCCACCAGGGTGAGCAAACCAGGGAAGCCATGGAGGGGATGGGAATCTCTGTTAGGCCAACTCACAAATTCACTAGAACAGCCTCCTTCTGCTGTCCTGTGGCTTCCTCTAAAATCCAAGGAGGTCCCCACATTATCACACTGGCCTTTGTGAATTCAAGCACTCATATCTTTCCCACATCCTGGCCTCTGAACAGGTTATAACTCTGGCTAACAGTCACATTACTAACTGGTACTTAGAACTCAAATGCTGCTTCCTCTAAGAGGTTTTCCTTGGAGTCCTTCACCTAAGTCACTATAGCACACTTTCCTTTTTCCTGGGACCATTTACCTAAGCTGGTAATAATTTAAGTGTTCTATGTATAGTATTAGTGTCTTCCCCTGGACCAGAAGCTCAATGAGAACAGGACCTAGGTCAGCTTATTCATTACGGCTACCTAGTGCTTGGCACGTAGTAGCTATTCAACAAATAGCTTTAAAATAAGCAAATGAAAGAATTTTACACATGTGTACCACTATACTGAATATATTCTCAATTTTATCACCTTTTAATTATATTCAAAACCTAAATCTTTACCCATGCTTTTGAAGTAATTTCTTGGATATCACTTCTGAGTCTTTGTCATTGAATAGAGGATTTTAATGCCTTTATATTTATTATAAAAATTAGGAGTGTTTTATTTAGTTCCTTTTCTCTCAGTGTTTTCCAAAGTGAACTGTATTTCATTAAGTTTATCATCTCTAGTACTGAGGAGGCAATTCTATTAATAAGTTATCTTTTATAATCTTGAGAAACATTCTTTATATAGCTTTCTGATTATCGATGTCAACATAGAATTTTAGCTTTCCCTTTTGTACAAAAAAGAATTTAGCCTCTTTTTTTCCTCCCATATTCCTTCTACTTCTCAGATTTATAAATACTTCTTAAACTTGAGGTACAAACTATTATGAAAGTATTGTACTTTATATTTTATAGCTTCTCTTAATATATCTCTTTATATCTCTCTTCATAACAGCTTTGTTGAGACATAATCCACATACCATAAAATTCACCCATTTTCAGTATACAATTCAATGTTTTTTTTAGTATATTCAGAGTTATATGATCATCACCACAATAATAGAACATTTTCATCACCCAAAATGAAACTGCATATTCTTTAGCACTCTCTCCCCATTTCTGTCTTCCCTAACTGCAGCCCTAAGAAACCACTCATCTATTTTCTGTCCTAGATTTATCTATTCTAAACATGCCATATAGACAGAATCATATGATATGTGGTCCTTTGTCTGGTTTCTTTCACTTACAGTAAGGTTTTCAAGGCTCATCCATATTGTAGCATGTATGGGTACTTCAGTCCTTTCTATTGCCAAATAAGATTCCATTGTACGAATGGACCACATTTTATTCATGCACTCATTAGTTGATAGATATTTGAATTGTTTCCACTTTTTGGCTATTGTGAATAAGACTGCTATGAACATTCATGCACAAGTTTTTATGTGGACAAATGTTTTCATTTCCTTCAGGTCTATACCTAGAAGTGGAATTGCTGGACCACATGGTAACTGTATGCTTAACCTTCTGAGGAACTGCCAGGCTGTTTTCTAAAGTGGCTACACCATTTTACATCCCCAGCAGTAGTGTATGAAGGTTCTAATTTCTCTATATTCCCACCAACACTTACTATTAGCCATCTTTTTAATTACAGTTATCCACATGAGCATGAAATGGTATCTCACTGTGGTTTTAATTTGCATTTCTCTGATGTCCAATGATGCTGGACATCTCTTCATATTCTTATTGAACATCTGTATAGCTTCGTTGGAAAAGTGTATATTCCAGTCCTTTGCCCATTTTTAAATTCAGTTTTCTTTTTTCATAATTGAGCTACAGAATATATTCCAAATACAAGTCCCTTATCAGATCTATGAATTGGAGAAATAATCTTCTATCATGTGAGTTGTCTTTGCACTTTCTTGATGATGTCCTTAGAAGCACAAAAATTTTTAATTGTGAAGAAGTCCAACTTATCCATATTCTCTATGGTTACTTGTGGGGTTTTTTGGCGGCATGTCTCAGAAATCATTGCCTGATCCAAGCTCACAAAATTTTTTTTTTTTTCACCACCATATCGAATTTATTATTCCAATGGCACTGATACAGCTGGGGGCGCTCACGGTGGCACCGCACACACCTTCCTGCCTCCTATTTTCTGTCCACAGAAGACGGTCTCCCCGCTTGTCCTTCCCCCTTTTCTGGGGAAAACCCACTACGGGCCATTTACCCAAATAAACCTCTTAATGCGTTAATTTCGTATTTTTTGGACATTTGAGTTTCTGAAATGGAAAAAAAAACCCTGTTGAGTCCCACCCGCCTCCCTACCCCCAGCGGCCAAGCCTGTCCCAGCTGCCAGGGCATCTCCGTAGCCTCAGAAATCCTGAAATAAATACCGTAGGAAACGGCATCAAGCGTTCACGTTGAGCGATGGCACCGAGCAAGCTCACAAAATTTTATACCTATATTTTATTCTAAGAGCTCTCACATTTAGGTCTTTGATCGTCCCTTGATTTTTAAATTATTGCATTTCATGTGCAACTATATTTGCATCAGCTAATTAGGCTTAACTCTATGTTTAGTGAGTTTCAATCATTAACATCAACTCTTTATATCATGACTTCCTGGTTTCCAGTCTTAATTTTGCTTCAGCTCAGAATTACCTGCAATTACATCTCAAGGAAACTCTTCCTAGGAGAAGGACTTGTGGGGTATAGAGTTTCAAAACTCTTACCCTCAGTGGCCCTCACATTTGATCAACAACTTGGCTGAGTGGCACAACCATCTCTCAGACCAGCACTGCCATCTTGGCTCCAGTGTCTTTTGGGATTTAGTATCTCAGACAACTCTGAGGCCTGACAGATTTTCATCTCTTTTGAGTCACCCACGTTGTCTGCTTGAGGATAGAATAACTTTTATTGTGACTCTTGTAATTCACAAATTTTGCCAGGAGAAATAACTGTGGGTCTATGTATATTAATTTTGACCAGAACACAGAAAGTCTTTTATCCTATAAGCTAAGTTGTTGTTGTTGTATTTTTTCTTTAACATTCCAGAAAATCTTCATTCATTACAAATCTTTGTTCAGTGCTCCCAATCTAACCTGGGGGAAAGAAGATTCCTTCTCCAGATATACTTAAATTGGGTTTCCATTTTCTACAATGCATTTCTTTTCTCTACAATGCATTTTTTTCCTCACTGCTTTCTTTACTTTGTGTCCCAGGGAAGCATCTCACATTTATTCTCTGCATCACTATTTCAAATGGATAATGCCATTCCTGCCCTGTACTGCCTCCTTCTTGGGGTTTTAATTTTGCTATAGCAAACGTTAGCTTTATAAGCTTTTATTACCTCACCAATCCTCTTTTATTTTAAGGCTATTTGCTTTTACATCTCATTCTGTAGTCCTTAGGACATTTTCTTCTTAATAGTGCTATCTTTTTGCTTCCCATTTGGGATACTGGTTTTCTAAGATTTATTTTGGTCCCTGAAATAAATCCTTTCTGCAGAGTAAGTTCTGCCAAGCTGTGGTAGGATCTTAATCCCCCCAGACATTAGTATTATACACTACTCTGAACTGATAGGACACTTAAATAGGGATTGACAGACCTCCTTCAGGCCATGGGGCAATGCTAGATGCAAAGTACCAGCGTCACATCTACTGCTGCAGGGCTGTCCTGGAGTTGGTGACAGAATGGCTATAAAACAACAGCTAACGCCAAACCAAGGAGGAGAGCTGACCAGTTTCCTAAGTATCCCAAACCCCCTGAATGTCAGAGCCAAGGAAAAACAAGTAGAGGTGGAAAAATCTTTTCTCTTGCCTTCTTTTGGACAGGCAAGGTTTGGCCACTCAGAATAGGCCACTCACTGACTGCCCTTGTCGATCTCGGCCCACCATCCTTTAGAGTCAATGGAAGGTCCTCACTGATTTTAACAGTGAAATTTAACAATTTCTTAAGGAATTAAGAAAAATCCCTTAATTTTTCTAAATATTTTTTTTCTATCTTCATATGGGTTTTAGTGGGAAGGACTGCTTGTTAGATCCACTGTTAAACCCAAGGTCGTGCTACAAGCATGTTTTGTAATACCCTTGTCATCCAGAGATTCATAAGAGAGCATTTCTATGGCTTCCTAATCTGAATCTGTCATCATATCCAAGGGGGTTTATTTTAATCTGCTGCCTCTGCAGATTATAACAAGTGCATTTGGACTGTCCTAAGGTCTGTGGCATAGCCTTTATAAGAGGCTCAATAAGTCCTAAGCCCAATAGTCTTAGCATTCAGCTCCTGAGAGAGAACACTGCATAACACTGTTGTGTGACAATTCCAGATGCTGGCAATGTGTTGGATGCTGAGATGTCCCAGTACCTCCTCAGGCTCAGGACATTGCCCCCCCACACACCTTTTTTATGGTACTGTTCTGCCCTATTTCTCAGAGACAGGGTAGCCCATTCATTGCCTCCCTTCCTTGCCTCCATGTCCTTTTCACCCATATTTATTGCACATCCCTTTTGAGTCAGGCTTATATCACTTCTGCTCTGATCCTGGCACAGCTGAGCCAATCATCCACTGCACAAGACTGGCTTGTACCAAGCGGCCCTAGGGCCATTCTGTTGCCAGAGGATGCCTCCCTCTATGAAGTACATGGTCACTTTCTGTTTAATGTGATTCTGTTACTTACATCCCTGGAAACTGCACTGATGTCCTGTTCCTAAAGCTGACAGGAGTAGATCAACATAAAGTCACCAGTCCAGTGAGCAATCCTCCAGGATGCCAGGATGAAGTTCTGCCACCATGTAACCCGACCACTTCCAGTAGGATCTGGCCTATGGTCACCACCCTATGCCACCAATCAGCACAGCGGTCTGGAATCAGCTCTAGATATGCCTTCAATCTGCATTCATGCCTGCCTGCATGTCCCCAGAAGGAGCCTCGGACAGGGCACAGAAGCCACATGAGCTCACCACCCTGCCCAGGCACTGTCCAAGCAAAGATGAAAGTCCAGCCAGGGAATCCACAGGTCACCTCCTATTGCCATGACCAACGTGCTTCCCAGCTCTGGGAATGGCATCAATGAGTTTTCTTTCTGGAATGCCCTCTTCTCAGGGCCAGCTGTCCTGGTCAACAGGAGAAAAAGCACGCACTCCCTGTCACATCCAACAGGGGGCCTCTCTTGCTCTGAGAAATCTTTAAGGAATATTAGATCATAGACTGTACTTCCAAAAGATCCACTTCAATGCTCCCTAAATTAAGTCATCACCTTCACTAGTACAGTGTCACAGGCAAGCTAACCTCAGATTTATGACACTTAGAGTTCCTGCCTAGAAGAGCCAATTTTATGACCACATTGGTTCCCAACCTGGCCATTTTCCTCTTTCAGTCCACGAGCTACTAGAAATAGCTACTTGTGCCCCACTTCTGGGAAGAGAGTATGAGGAGCTCACTGGGGAAAACTGTTAAAAAAATTAAAAAGTTCGAAGATCTCTGGAAGTTTTCCTAAGGAGATACAGGAAATGAAAAAAACATTTATTCAAGAGCATCTACTCTACCATAGTAGGAAGAACAGGAATCCGTGACATTTGAGTCAGTACTCGTTCCCTCCCATCTTAGCTCTGTTTGACAGAAGCTCCATTCCAGGTGAGTGAGACCAAGAACTGGCACCTCTTCCCCTCGGTTGCCAATCAAGGAGTATGGTGCTTCAGGAAATGCCACCAGCATTTCTCATCCCCTCCAAGTCCACACTGAAGAATCTAATTTCTTAATGAGTACATCCAAAAGGTCAAGGCTCCATTCCTTCACTAGCCCCCACCACTCAGAAGAATGTGGCCCTATCCCAGGAAAACACTAGAGGCACCAATCGCCCTCATATCAGCTCTCTCACGAGGCATATGTACCATACCACCAGGGACAAGCTGAGAAGATCACAGATTACCAACCCTACCTACTGCCCAGAGTAATGGCTCTGAGATTTTCCCCAGGCATAAAGGCAGTATGTGTTCCCCCAGAAGAACTGGTGTTATTTAAGACAGAGTGTGGGAAAGTTCAACTCCAAGGGCACTCTCCAGAAACAATGGAGATTTTAGTAGTAAGCAAATATGAGGCTGGAAGCTCCTTTTATCTAACAGAAGCTAAATGATAGTCCAGCTAGTTAATCAGAGAGAACCAAGGGGGGAAAGACAGGTAAAGACAGTCTTCCTGGAGTTAGAACAAATTTTATACGTTTGTCACAAAAAGGACCCCTACCTGAAACTCCGCTGGATCAAACTTGAAGTAATGTCTATCCCAAGGTACCATTGAGAATAACAGAGCAATCAGCCAGCAAGGAGTGAAGTCTACAAGCTGGGTATGATAGCAAATGAGGCAGACAGCTTAACAGAAAGATCATGGAAAGAGGAAGTCAAAGATGGCCCTGATTAAACCACTGTCATCTCAGAGTGCTGTACATATACCAAAGCCTGCTCCTTGTGAGAAGCAAAACTACAGGCTTCACTCTGTACAGAAAAAAAAAAAAAAGAAAAAATCACCAAAATGGTCTTAGTCACTAACAAATAAATAAGCAAGCAACAACAAAAGCAAGACCTGAAAAAGGAATAGGAGAATGTCTCCAGGTTCCTATATTATTGCCTAAAATGTACAGTTTTCAACAGAAACATATGGGAGATACAAAAAACAGGAAAGTGTCACCCATACGTAAGATAAAAGGCAATCAACAGAAACTGTCTGTGAGAGAGCCCAGACGAGAGAAATAAAAGAAAAAGCCTTCAAAACAGACACAATAAAAATGTTCAAAGAACTAAATGAAACCATGCATAAAGAAGTAAAGAAAACTATGAGGACAATGTTTCCTCAGATGGAGAATATCAACCAATATTTTGGTTAAAGAACCAAATGGAAATTCTGGATTTGAAAAGTACAATAACCAAAATGAAAATTTCATGATAGGAGCTAAAATATAGATTTAAACTAGAAGAATAATCAGTGAATGTAAGGACCTATTGATAGAGATTGTATAAGCTGAAGACTAGGGGCTAAAGTGAAAGAGACACATAGGCACATAGGACAACATAAGCACACCAGTACACAAGTAATGGGACTACCAGAAGGAGATGAGAGAGTAGAAGGACTAGAAAAACATCTTTGAAGATTTAATGACTGAAAAATTCCCAAGTATGATGAAAACCATGAATCAACATACACGAAGCCCAACAAACTCTAAGTAGAATAAAAACAGAAATCCACACGCAGGCATATAGTGAAAATGATGAAAAACAAAAAAATTAATAAATAAAGATAAAATCTGGAAAGCAGCAACAGAAAAATGACTGGTCATGTATAAGGGAATCTCAACAAAATTAACAGCTGACTTCTCATCAGAATCAATAAAGGCCAGACGCAGTGGGATGACACATTCAAAACTATCCTTCATAAATAAAGGAAAAATAGACATTCCCCAATAAACAACAACAGAGAGGCTGTTCCTAGCCGACTTGCCTTGCAACATATACTAAAGAAAGTTCTTCAAACTGAAAACAAGTGACGCCAGATGCTAATTCAAATTGAGACACTCAAGAGTAAAGGTGAATATGTAATTATAAGAGACATAACTGCAAATTTTGTTCTTATTCAATTTAAAAAGAAACTGTATAAAACATTATTCATACGGTTGTACTCCTAGGCTTTCAGGTGCAGAAATAGAACATGTTTGACAATCCTAGCACAAAAGAGTTGAGTGAGAGCAAAGTTGTCTTGGGGACCAGGTGGTAACTGGTAACCAGTAACTCAAATCCACAAAAACCAATGAAAAGAATCAGAAATGGTGAATAAGAAGGTTGATATAACAAACTCTCTCATATGTATATATACATATATATGTATATATATACATTATACATATAATAGCACAAAAAGGTAACATTGTGATATGTGATACATCATCATAGGGGCATATATATATGGCATATATATATGCTATATATGTATCACCACAAAAAAAGATATAAGAGACTAGAACTATATAGGAGTAACATTTCTATATCTCACTAGAATTAAGTTAGTAAATATGAAGTAGATTCTGGTTTGTATACATTTCTATAGCAACCATTAGGAAAATAACTCAAAAATGCATAGTGAAATAATTAATGGAATTGAAATGCTATGCTAGAAAATATTCACTTAACAAAAATATAAAGTAAAAAAGAGAAACAGAGAAACAAAAAGACAACATGTGGAAAACAAGAATTTAAGTGGCAGACATAAATTCAACTATATCAACAACATTAGATATGAGTGGATTAATCTGGTTAGAGGCTGGCGGAACAGGTTTCAAAAATCCAACTAAATGCAGTTATTGAGAGACATACTTTACATTAAATGATACAAACAGGTTAATGGTAAAAGAATGGAAAAAATATAACATGCAAACAGCAACCATAAGACAGTGGAAATGACTACTGTACTATCAGGGAAATTAAAAGAAACCATTACTAGAGATAAATAAGGACATTTTTTATAATGATAAACCATCAATGTATCTGGAAGACAAAACAATTATAAATATATGTGTACCTAACAGAGCTGCTTAATATACAAAGAAAAAACAAAAAGAATTAAAGGGAGAAACAGACAAGAGACTTCAATAATCAAGAGACTTCAAATCAATAACTTAACCTTTACCTGAAGACAGTAGAAAAGCAAACAAAATCCAAAGGAAACAGAAGGAAAAAAATTTTTTAAAATTAGAGGAAAAAAAAAACAATGAAATAAAGAATAGAAAAACAATAGAGAAAAATAAACTAAACTAAAACTTGGCACCTTGAAGAGCTCAACAAATTGTCAGACTTTAGTTACATTGGCTGGGGCGGGGGGGACAGTGAGGAGTGGAAACCCAAATCATTACATCAGTTATAAAAGAGGAAACATTACTACTTATCTTACAAAAATACAGAAGATTATAAAGGAACACTATGAACAACTTTATGCCAACAAATATAACATAGAGGAAATGGACAAATTCCTAGAAAGACAAAAATTACAAAAACTGACTCATGAAGAAATAAACAATCTGAACAGACCTATTATAAGAGAGTGAATTTGTAACTTAAAAACTACCCACAAAGAAAAGCCAGGCAAAGATGGATTACTGGTGAATTCTGCCAAACAGTGACACAGAAATTGATACCAATTCTTCACAAACTCTACCAAAAAGCAGAAAAGAATGGAACACTTCCTAACTCATTATATGAGGCAGTATTACCCTGATGCCCAAACCAGATAAAGCCATGACAAAAAAAAAAAAGACCAATACATCTTATGAAAACAGATGTAAATATTCTCAATGAAATATTAGTAAACTGAATCCAGCAATAATAATTTTTAAAAAAGGAATATGCCCTGACAAATTGGGATTTTCCCCAGGAATGCAAAATTTATATAACATCCAAAAATAAAAAGTAATACAATGTAATATCTAGAAAACAGAGGGCAAAAACTACAAAGTAACTGCAATAGAAGAAAAAAAAGCATTTGACAAAATCGAGCACCTCTAAGCAACATCACCACAATAAAAACTCTCAACAAACTAGAAACATCCTCAACCTGAAACAGAACATCTACAAAAACCACACAATTGACATCATCCTCAATGGGGAAAGACTGAATGCTTTCCCCGTAAGATCAGGATCAAGAAAAGGATGTAATTTCTTGCCATTTCTATTCAGGATTGTGTTGAAGGGTCTAGCCAGGGCAATCAGACAAGAAAAAGAAATAAAACACATCCAAATTGAAAAGGAATAAGTAAAACCATCTCTATTCACAGATGGCATGACCTAATACATAGAAATCACTAAGGAATCCACAACAAATTATCTGAACGAATAAATGAGTTGAATTAATATTGAATTAATAAACGATTAAAGGATGAAAGCTCAATAAAGAAAAATCAATTGTTTTCTATAAAGTAGCAATGAAGAATTTGGAAATGAAATGAACAAGCAATTCCATTTACAGCAGCCTCAAAATGAATAAAATGTTTAGGGACAGAAGAGAAAATCTTACTCTGAAAACTACAAAACATTGCTGAAAGAAATTAAAGAAGACCTATATAAATGGAAACATATCCCATGTTCATGGATCAGAAGAGTTCATACTCTTAAGACGGCAATATTCCCCAAACTGATCCACAGATTCGAAACAATCCCTATCAAAATGCCACCTAGCTTCCTTACAGAAGTTGGAGAAACTGATCCTGAAATTCATATGGAAATTCAAGGACCCAGAATAATAATTTAAAAATAAAAACAAAGAAGAAAAGGAAGGAAGGAAGGAAGGAAGGAAGGAAGGAAGGAAGGAAGGAAGGAAGGAAGGAAGGAAGACAAGAAAAGGAAAGTAAAAGAAAACACCCTTTATGATACAGTTTGGTACTTTCTAAAAACGGTACTTTTTTAAAGTTTATTCATTTTTTGAGAAAGACAGGGTGTGAGTGGAGGAGGGGCAGAGAGAGGGAGACACAGAATCTGAAGCAGGCTCCAGGCTCTGAGCTATCAGCACAGAGCCCAACGTGGGGCTCAAACCCACGAACCGGGAGATCATGACCTGAATCACCCAAGTGCCTCTTTAAAAAGTACTTTCTAAAAAGGGGCACCTAGATGGCTCAGTCAGTTGAGTGTCCAACTCTTGATTTTGTCTCAGGTCATGATCCCAGGGTTGTGAGATCCAGCCCTACACTGCGTTATGTTGAGCACGGAGCCTACTTAAGATTCTCTCTTTCTCTCTCTCTCTCTCTCTCTCTCCCTTCCCTCCCTCTCCCTCTTCCTTGTGCTTGCTTTCCCTTTCTCTCTCTGTACATATATACAAAATCAATTAAAATGTTTTTAAAAAGGTAAATACCTACTTACTTTATGACAAGCCACTACACAGCTATATGTTTATCCAAGAATTAAAAGAAAATGGTCCATAAAAACACTTGTAAGCAAATATTCATAGCGGCTTGACAGTATAGCTCAAAACTGGAAACAACCCAAATGTCAATCCACAGGTGAACAGATAAATTGAGTTATCCACGCAGTGATATACTGCTCAGCAATAAGAAGGAATAACCTACAGATATACACAAGAACATGGGTGAATATCTCAAAATAACTATGGTAAGTGAAAGGAGACAAAGGAGAATACACACTGTACGCTGTATGCTTCCATAGACGCAAGACTCTACACCATGGACACCAATATGGTGGCAGAAAGCAAGTCAGCAGCCCCTGAGGAGGGGAAATGCTGGGAGGGACAGGGGAGAGGCTACCAAGACCATGAAGGCAGTTGGCAGGGAGGGGTGGGGGCGATGATGGAAACATTCATTATCTTGATTGTGATGGTGGCCTCACTGGTGTATTCATGCATCAAAACTTCTCAAATTGTGTATTTCAAACATGTCCAGTTTAGCATATGTTAATTTGATTTCCTTGAAGCTATAATCAGTTGGCTGATTAATTAAGTACACTCAGTGGGGCAGTACCGCACTTCTGATACAAAGCCCTGCCTCAGTACTGTCACCCACAGGCAATGGCCAACAGTTTCTAAAGAAGTCAGGGCTGAAGAGAGGAACATGTTCTCTCCTCCTTTTGGGAGAAGAAAGGCGATAAGTCTCTCCTCATGTTGTCTGTGACCCCCGCACAACAGAACGGGACCCTCATCATTAGCAGCGTCATGAACCTCAGGTATGTCGTGGTGGCTTTGAGGAAGGTTTCTAAATTCTTTGACATTGACAGGTGTGATCTGTCGGTCACAGTGGGTGCACTGTGACTGCTTCAACCAACAGGGCCCAGTGGAATCAATGCTCTGTGATTTCACAGGCTGAGACTAAAGGGCTGGGCAGCATTGGCCGGGTTTGCCAGAACTCACGCACTTGCAGGCCCGAGTGGTCATGGAACAAGCAGAAGACCACCATCAGGTGAGGCAGCCAAGGCACAGGCAGAGGCCACATGAAGATGCTCTGGTTGACAGCTCCTCCTTGAAGCGATTCACTCTCAGTGCCAGGTGTGAGTGAAGGGGTTTCCTGATCACTTCAGCCCACCCGCAACCCCACCTCCCCCCCCCTGCAAATCTTCCCCAGGCTAGAGGTTCAGACACCATGGAGCAGACACAGCTATCTTCTCTATGTCCTGGCTGACCTCCTGGCCCAAGGGATCTGTAAGTATTTTTTTTAATTTTTTTTTTTACATTTTTTAATTTATTTCTGCAAGAGAGAGAGATGCAGCGTGAGCAGGGCAGGGTCAGAGAGAGAGGGAGATACAGAATTCGAAACAGGCTCCAGGCTCTGAGCTAGTTGTCAGCACAGAGCCCGACACGGGGCTCCAACCGAATGCGTGAGATCATGACCTGAGCCGAAGTCGGATGATTAACCGACTGAGCCACCCAGGCGCCCCGGGATCTGTAAGTATATTAAAAAGGCAGTTTCAAGCCACAAGCTTCAGGTTAACTTGTTAAACAGCAAGAGTGACTGATACAGAGGTAAATGGAGTAATTTCTTGGGTTTCTTCCATGCCAACCTAGGTAGAAACTCTGATGCCCTGCTATGCTTCTATGCCCAAAGTGCCTACCTATATTACCTGTGCCAACCTGGACTTAGGGGCTGGGCACTCTATAAGAACACAGTTCCAAAACACGGCTCTTAGAACCGTCTTTCATGCAGGTGTAACCCCCCCTCCCCCCAGCATGAACATAACTTCTTTCCTTCACTGCCTTTGGAGGAAAGGGGAGGAAGGCTAACAAAGGCACAGCGTTTTACAGACCCCTTGGCAAAGGCCACCCCTGGAGTCTGACCCAGGAGAAAAAGGCACGGATTGGCAAAATGATCTGTGCCACCTAAGGGGCCATCTTGTGGCTGTCCCTGTCCTGACAATAGAGTGTCTCTTTGCCCTTTGGGACCATATGACATGTGGGGTGCTTCTATCACAAGCCTCCCCCTTCTGTCTGCTGACTATGCTAGGTGGGCAGAATGGAGGACTCCACTCTTCAGAGTGATGGGTCCAGGAAGGGGCATGTGACCCAAGCAGGATCGTACAAATCATTTTATGAACTCAGAGGTGACTCAGTTCCTGGGCAGGAAGGAACACATACGGTTCGGCTGCCAGGGTTTCCTTTGCTACTGTCAGGGAAGACCTGCAGAGAATTGAGCCCCCATAGAGGGAAACAGAGGCAGGAGACAGTAGGAGAAAGCAGCAAAGTCCCACCACACACATCACCGAAAATCCAGGTTCCATTCATGAGGGAAGCCTGAAAGGCTTTTCACATAAGCTACTAAGTTCTTTTTACTTTTTTGCTTAGTTTGAGATAGAAAGAGACCCGATCAATGCTGTGCCCCTCCTGCCTCTAATTCCTAAAGGCTCCTCCATGTTTACTTGGCTGTAATGGGAACCATGTAGTTTGGCCGTGACAGAAGGAACCGAGCATTTGAAGGAGGATAAAATGCCTCCAGAAACATGTGAAGTAAGAAGTTGCTGCAGCCTAAGTCAAAGAGGCTGCGGCCTAGGTCAAAGAGGCTGCGGCCTAGGTCAAAGAGGCTGCCGCCCACACCCCAATGTTTACAGCAGCGCTACTAACATGAGCCAAATTATGGAAAGAGCCCAAATCTCCACTGACTGATGAATGGATTAAGAAGATGTGGTATATATATGCAATGGAATATTACTTGGCCATAAAAAAGAATGAAATCTTGCCATTTGCAACAATGTGGATGGAACTAGAGGGTATTATGCAGAGCGAACTGTCAGAAAAGACAGGTATCATATAATTTTACTCATATATGGAATTTGAGAAACACAACATAGGGGAAGAAAAATAAGATAAAAACAGAGAGGGAGGCAAACCAGAGAACAAATACAGAGTTCAAACTTAAATATAGAGAACTGAGGGTTGCTGGAGGGGAGGTGGGGGGGGGGGTTGGGCTAAATGGGGGATGGGCATTGAGGGGGGCACTTGTTGGGATGAGCCCTGGGTGTTATATATAAGGGCTTAAAATGGCTTCTACTCCTAGAGCTAAAACTACACTGTATGTTAACTAATTTGTATTTAAATTAAAAATAAAATATCTTAGTTATGTTTAAAAAAAAAAAAAGAAGATGATGAGATAATGGATGTAATGTGACCGACATAATGCCAGGTGTGTGGCTAAGCTCCTCCATGTCCCCATGAGCCAGAACACAGTGTGAGCACCCACAGACCCTCTGCACGTGGGGCTGCCTTCTGGGCCAGGAGCTAAACCTGGCGCCCAGCCACGCACATCTGATGAGGCCACACCTGGGAAACCATCCTGCCCACGCGTAAGAGCGTCCACGACGACAGCCCATGATCACAGATCTGATTGAGACAAACAATGATGCCATTTCATGAAAACTACAGAAGCAACCACCAAGTACATTCTGAGAATCTGGTACACCTCCTGCCAAAAACTTCTCCCCTCTACAGAAGGATTCGCTCCAGACTTCCTTAAAATGTCAAGCTCGTGAAACTAATTTAAAATTTGCTTCACTTTGCCAAAATCTCACTTTTTAAACAACTTTTCAGAGACACCTATGACCAAAAACATCACACCCCTGGAGGAGAACAACCTCTACTTTTTCCCCCCACATGCACAGACAAGTCACACCCACACACATACACACCACAAAATGTTTTATAGCAGAGCCTTGTCAAAAAGTCATTATAAAATATTTTATTTTATCTGGCAGCCAGAAATGATGCTCAGCTGTCTGGAAAATAGGCTGCTTGTCACAGACAACTGGAAGGGCAGGGAGAGATGCAGGAGAGAGGACCGCTGTACATTTCAGAATCTCCAAAGAGAAAGCAAGTGGCCAAATGCCACTGTTCTCACGGTCAGAGTCTCAGGCCTCGTGAAGAAAGCACCTTGTGGCTCACGCTGCCTGTAATTAAATCAGAATTACACTCTTCCTGCAATTTGCAAGTTTCCTTTTTTTTTTTTTTTTTTTTTTTGCTATTGCTAAATGTTTTCCCTTTTTAGGTAGTTACTGGTGCATCAGAACTCCAAATAACTGTTCCTTAGTACGGTTGAAACTGGAATATCTTCAAGAAGTCTGTATTGTCAGCATCAGGATCAAAAAAAAAAAAAGTCATGGGAAATAAAAACAGAATCCTGGCTTCGCTATCCAACTTGGCTTTGGCTTCCCCTCCCAGTCTCCACTGGATGATCGGGTGTGGGATCCCTGCGGGGCCTGACTGGGCGGCAGGAAAATCCACTCCCAGGACCCAGAGGCAAGTCTCCTTTACCTGGACACACACCTTGGGTGCTGGTCAGAAGAGGCGAGGAAGCCACACTGGGTTCAGGGCCATCAGTCCTTGCTTTTGTTTCTTCCCAGGTCACCATGTCCCCAAATCTAGCAATTATCAGTTCCCCACTGCCAGCAGGGCATTTTGTGGAGGAACATGGACTTTTTTTTTTTTTTTTTTACAACACAGGTGTCCCAAAGGAAAGTAGATTTTTAGTCACATGATGCCCATTTTCAACCACAGCTAAAAGCCACGTACCAACGGATCTTCTCTCCTGACGCTGCTGCCCCACGGCCCAGGGATCACACCGGCGGTCAGCCAGGGACCGTACCTTCGCAACAATCCCACAAGGAGACACACCTGCTCAAGGTCACACAGTACGTATGCATTTTGAGCCAGGCCTCAAATTCAGGCCTGCCTGACCCCCAGGCTCTGTGCTTACCCTCCTGGCTGCCACAGAGCCCCTCTCCATATTCCCAGACCAATTCCTGCCGGCCGAGCGAGACTTCCAGGCCCTTCGGGCTGCCGGGCATGCTGGCAGTGTACAGAGACAGACAATAGGAATGTTTCCCCTTCTCTGGAATCATCTCTTCAGCACACCCAATGAAGTTCTGTCATGTTCAAGGCCCAGCTCAAGCCTCATACGCCCCACTCCTGCGAGCATTCCCGAATCCCCCTTCCCATCTTGTTGGCGCCCCCCCTTGGGTCAGGTGACCAGATTCCACGGGGCTTAGCCCATTTCTTAAAGCTCTCTCTCCATGTTTCCCTGTCATCCACCACAGCATCCCATGAGGGCATGGTCCTCAGGGGATGATGTGAACACCGAGGAAGAGGAAATGTGTGTGGGGCGTCCTCAGAGGGGCTCCCAAATGGAATTCCTAAACCCTTCACGAGGTGTGGGTCATAGAACACTGGAGAGAAGAGTGACTATACTATTCCTCAGTCTTCAGACAATCAAATGAAAAATTTCCATCTTTGGGGCTCCTGGGTGGCTTAGTCGGTTAAGCGTCCGACTTTCGCTTAGGTCATGATCTCTCGGTTCGTGGGTTCGTGCCCCGCTTCGGGCTCTGTGCTGACTGCCAGCTCAGAGCCTGGAGCCTGTTTCAGTCTGTGACTCCCTCTCTCTCTGATCCTCCCCTGCTCACGCTGTCTCTCTCTCTCTCTCTCTCTCTCCTAGAACTAAATAAAAAAGAGAAAAAAAAAGAAAAAAAAGAAAGAAAAATTTCCGCCTTCATATGGTATGGACAGA
Organism: Hyaena hyaena; assembly: GCF_003009895.1. Lineage (NCBI taxonomy): Eukaryota > Metazoa > Chordata > Mammalia > Carnivora > Hyaenidae > Hyaena > Hyaena hyaena. Next base: position 1,798,374 of record NW_024080727.1, on the reverse strand, counting down.
GACCCAAAAACCCTACCAGAGCCAGGTCTGAGGAAGGGTGACAGGGTGGGGAAACAGTGGCACCTGGGACAGATAACCTGCTGGCAAGGGACACCATTTCCCCTAAGGGCCTGAAACGCAGATGCTCACATCCCTAGAAGAGCCAAGATATCACTCGCCGCTGGAAAATGCATATTTATACTGAAGGAGACAGTTTTTCAAACTCAGAGACAAGCCAACAAGGCCCCTGACAGAAATTAATTGAGGGCCTCGGCCTCAATGCATCTCTGAATACTCCACACCAACAGAATGATTAACTGCTTCACAGAAAGGGGACCATCCGTCCAAATATGACTCAGATGGTACCCTCTGGGACAGAGAAGGCATGAAACATAAATGCTCAGCTCTCCCCGCTGTCGACTGTCAGCTCCACACAAGGAAAATGCACCGCGTCAAGGTCAGGAGGTTGGAGACAGTCGAGGGAAATCAAAACTCACCCCAAAGCAGAATCAGAAAAGTAGCAGCCGGCCTTGGCGGTGACGGGTAACAGTTTATTTTCTGGGAGAAAAGTGTAGTTCTTTAAATGTTGACATCAAGAAGCCTCATTCCCTTTGCAAGGGCCCAGAAGGCCAAGTATGGACTCCCTAAGGGGCCCACGGGGACGTGGCCGAGAGGCTCCATCTGTAAATAATGGCTGTCTCCTTACAGAGGAGAAAAGCCCCCATTCCCCTGACCCGAACCCTGAGCATCCCTGGGCCTTGTGAATGGCATAGACACCCCAGCAGATGCTGGTGAGGTCTCTCTGCGTCCCTCCGTTGGGCCCTTCAGACCTGGTCCCAGGTTCCATCCATGCCACCATCATGGCTGACCACCAGTGATGGCTGGTATTTTCTGCTCAACTGGGCAGGAACACTCCCAGCTTTACTGGGCTTTTCCCCTACGGCTCACTGTCCGGCTCTGTCCAAACGCAGTGACACAGAGTTTGATCTACGACTTGCTAATGGGTTGAGAAAGGTACGCGAGCTCCTTCGGCCTGAAGGCACTTTGTGCAACCCACACCGATTCCAGCAAGCAAATTCCCTGTCTGTTCGTGCACAAGAAATTGCCCGTTGCTCTGAAAGGAGGCTGTGCGAAATGAACCCGCTGCATTCGTGGCTTGGAAAGCACCCAAGAAAACTGGGCAGCAGATGTCCTGATGAGACTTTTTCTTTTCTTTTTTTTTTTGCTGGGCTTTTCCATGAGAAATTAGCGTACTGAAAAGGCTAGACCTTTCTGCGGGGTGGGGAATGCAATCCTAAAGTCGTTTCTGCAAGAGACCAGTCGCTCCAAACACAGCGTCTGTTCCCCCTTCCCGTTCCCTGGGCCGGACTTCCTGGCCCGAGAGCCGGCCTGCCCCTGGCAGGAGGGAAGCCCGGGCGTGCTCCTTCACTCAGTCACACGTTCTCTCCCGCTCTCTCCCTTGGAGGGAACATGAACCATGGACGCTGCTGATTCAAAAATCAGACACGTCTGTGGGAGTTGGCAGGGCCCGGATCTCCACCCCCACTGCCCCTGGAACCTCAAGTCAGCGCCTCCTCGGGGGCCGTGCGCTCGCCCGGGGCCGCCGCGCCTTCTGGGGGCCACGGTCCCTCCTCCAGCCTCAGGGCTGGCCTGGCTGCCAGGAGCTTCCTTGAGCCACCTGGACAGCCCCAGCCAGCGTGCACTTTAAATAATAAACTATGCATTCTTGATCCGTCTGCAGCTCGGAGCAGATTTTCCTATTTAAGCTGGAGGCCTTCTCTGCTTTGAGTTACCCAGGAGGGGCGGGCGTGTGTTGCATAAGAGCCCGGGAGACAACTGGGGAAAGACAGCACTTCTCTTCCGATTCCTCTGCTTGGTGGAGCCGCATGTGGGAAAAAGGATTCAGACACACACGCACAAAAAAATATCCTGGTATCCTCTTTTTTTTTTTTTTCCCTCGGCACTAGAATTTCAGATTTTCATTCTTGGTCCAGTACCGGGAATAGTCAAGAAGAGGACCAATGTGTGCATCCTAGAGTGGTTTTCCCGTGTTCTCTCAGAGAATATGTTCATAAGACAACTGACAGAGGAAAACAAAGAATTACTCAATAGGGTTTGCAACGCTCAGCCTGACGGGAGAAACGTACTTATGAGATGTCTCATAGAAACACTGGAAATATATTTATGATTGTGGTAGGGTGAAGAATGCTCACCACCCCCCCAAAGATGTCCACAGCCTGATCCTGATCCCTGGAACATGTGAATGTTAACTTACATGGTAAAAGGGGCTTTGCAGATGGGGTTAAGTTAAGGACCTTGCGACAGGGAGATTATGTGACACTATCCAAGTGGGCCTGATGTTATCACACATGTTAATACATAAGGGAACCAGAGAGAGTTTTGACAAAGAAGAGAACCATCCAAGGGATGCAGCATGAGAAAAACTCCACTGCCCGTTGCTGGCTTTGAAGACGAAGGAAGGGGCTGGGAGCCAAGGAATACAGGCAGCCTCTAAAAGCTGGATGAGGCAAGGAAATGGATTCTCCCCGAGAGCCTCCAGAAGGAATGAAGTTCTGCTAACATCTTGACATTAGCCCAGTGAAACGGATTTCAGACTTCTGACATCCAGAACTGTAAGAGAATATATTTGTGTTGTTTTAAGCCACTAAGTTTGTGGTAATTTGTTACAGCGGCAATGGGAAGGGAATACATACATCTTCCACCCAGAGGGCCTCAGATGCAATTAAGACAAAAAACAGCATACAGACATGAGGGTGATATTCAGACAAAGCACCTCAGGATTCCGGAAAACTCAGTGACACAATTAGGGTGGATCTCCTGGAATAAGTACTTTTTAAGGTGGGCCTTCAAAAATAAGATGGGTTTTCAAGGGCAGTACAAAGACAGGCACAAAGGGGTAATTCCGTATAGTTCTATAAGCCAAAGTAGACCTTTATTAATATACCAGAGGCCTTGTGACCAAAGAATTCATAATCTCGTGTGAACCATAGGACATAATAACTATTTAATACATTAAGTAAGGGGGGGGTGGAATCCTCTATGCGCTAAAATTCGAAAACCGAGATAAAATTTGCTAGGAAAACAAAATTTACCAAAATTGACCCTATTAGCAATACAAAACTTACACCATTTTTTTTTTTTTTTTTTATAGAAGAAACAGGGAAAGTTACAAAGAAACTATGGTCACAGAAAAGCACTGGGCTGAGATGGTTCCAGAGGGTATTCTCCCAAATCTTCCCAGGCCAGATGACCTCAATGATCCATAAATCATTCCAGAGTACTGAAAACAAAGGAAAGCTTCCACGCTTTTTTCAAAGCTAGTATATCTTCGACACCTAAACTGAGGAATAGCACACACACACACCTACAAACACACACACACAACACACACACACAAGTGACAGAACATCACATACAAATATGGATGCAAAAAGCCTAAACAAAGCATTAGTAAATAACAATATCACTTTAAGGAAATACATTACAACCAAGTTAGACTTATACCAGGAATTCAAGGTTGGTATGATTTACATAATATACCATATTAGTATATCTAAAGAAAACACTCATACATATGCCTGTCTCCCCAGTGCTGTAAAAACCTTTAGAAAATCAAACATCTATATCTGATTTTAAAAAGTACACTCACAGAGGCACCTGGGTGGCTCAGTCAATTAAGCATCCGATTTCCATTCAGGTTGTGATCTCATGGTTCATGAGCCGAGCCCCACCTAGGATGCTATGCTGACAGCTCAGAGCCTGGAGCCTGCTTCAGATTCTGTGTCTCCCTCTCTCTCTCTGCCCCTCCCCTGGTTCCACTCTGTCTCTTTCTTTCTCTCCCTCTCAAAATAAACACTTAAAAAATTAATAAAAAAAAAAAAAAGTACACTCGCAGTGGACAAATCTGAGACCGTTTTTGCATAAAAAAATTAGTAAATAAATGAGTATCTGTAGACTAAAATAAGAGTTTACAAGCCCACATTGATATAAATAAATGTGAAAGAGGAGGATTAAAAATGTGGAGGAAATAACAGAGTCAGAAAAGCACCATTTTGAAGCCCCACAATAATAATTCAGTCTGTGGAGAATCAAGAGATGCTAAAACCAGTGAGCAAAAGTCTGATGAAGAACAGAATATTCACAGGGCACCAGGGTGGTTCAATCGGTTTAGTGACCAACTTTGACACAGCTCATGCTCTTGCAGTTTGGGTTCAAGCCCCGTGTCAGGCTCTGTGCTGACAGCTTAGAACTGGAGCCTTCTTTGGATTCTGTGTCTCACTCTCTCTGTGCCCCTCCCTGGCTCATGTTCTCACTCTCTCTCAAAAATAAACATTAAAGAAAATCTTTAAAAAAGAACAGGACATTCACATAGTCTCAAAAATATCCCACAAATTTTTGCTAATGGTATATGGAAGGATCAAAACTCTACATCAGATTCACCTAGAAACACAACCTGAACCAAACAGTAAAAGCTGACACCCCAATAACGGGCTCAACTGCCAGCATGTGCCTCTTGATAAGATGCACTAAGAAGAACACAATGTCACATTGGTGGTATTCCTGCCCAAAATGCATAACGTGTGAGCAATCATGAAGAAACAACCAAATTTAGAGACCTCCTAAAAAAAAAGAAACTACACTATACTTGTGTCTTTCATAGAAACATGAAGATTAAGAGAGACAAATACTAAGTAACTGACTCAGGCTGGAGGAGACTAAGGACATAACAACTAAACACAACACGTGTGACTCTCGATTGGATTCTGGAAATACATGTGACTCTCGATTGGATTCTGGAGCAAGAACAGAACACCACAAAAGACCTCATTGGGACTAGCAACAAAATTTAAATACAAATCATACATTAGATAATGGCATTGTGTCAGTGGCTCATATCCCAAGTTTGCTAAATACAGGATGGTTAGTAAGAGTTGTTTGAAAATATAAATGGAAGTATTTATAGGTAAAATGATACAATGTCTGCAAATGACCCTCAGGTGGTTCAGCGGGGGGAAAAGTGTGTGTAGGGGAGAGAGGATTGAGGAGGGTGGCAGGAAGGAGGGGAGGGATAAAAGGAGGAGAAGAGGAAAGGGGGGTGAGAGAGAGAAAGAGAGAAAGCAAACTGCAGAGCGAGTAGAGAAAATGTTAACGATCGGTGAATGTGATTAATGGGTACACCAACGCTCTTTGCAACTATATCAAAAGAAGCAGCTAACAAAAATATGGCGGAATACAAGAGGGCAGGGATAGCAGAGCAAATAGTTAATTTTGAGTCTGGATGACTAGAGAAAAAGGAGTCAGAACACTGGGTATTAGGCTGGTGCCATTGTCAGACAGGGACTTGGCTGGGAAACACCAACTTTCAGGAAGCAGGTGGTGACGGTAGCGAGCCAGCAGAGATGTGTAGATGGATCAGGGCGAAGATGAAGGGCTCAAGGCACAGTCTGGGAAGAGAGTCGTGGGGACTGCTCCAGGGTGGAACCAGAGAAGGACCCTTAGGCGATGAGGAAAAGGAAGGGCAGCAGTGAGCACAGGTGCACCCCGCGAGGTTGGCATTGGAGGCCAGGAGAGTGGATGAGGGGCAAGCAGTCCTTGCCAGCAATGTGCTCATGATGCCGGGAAAATACGGCTGAGAAAATGAACCAGGCTTGGGTTCTGAGGGGGACACTTCAGTCCCTCTGAGCCCATCTGATCCCAGAGGTAAAAGGAAACCGAGAACAGCAAAAGGCGGCTGGGAAGGCCATGCCAGAGTTCAGCAGGTGGGCAGGCAGTGAGGAGGCATGACCCCCTCCCCTCCCCGCCTCATGCATCAGGTTCCAATCTTAGGAGCAATGTGCCACTCAGCACACCCCCAGCCCGGGTTGGGACACCCCCTGCTTCATGTTCGTGAAGTCAGAGCATCAGGCTGGTGGCTTGGTTCTCCATTCTTTTCTCCCTCCATCCCGCCCAGCAAGCACCACTGGGAATAAGAACACCCTTCCAGCCTGCACCCCCTAGGTTGGCACAGGAGGATGGGGTGAAGTGAGGATGGAGGGCCCGCTTCCCTAGAGCACATCCAGAATGAGACCGGTCAGCAGCCTGCCAGCAATGCCCTGCTGGAATGTTGGCTCCATGAGGGCAGGGACTAGCTAAGGTCTCTTGTTTACTACAGGATGCCCAGCGCCCAGAACTGGGCCAGAAACGCAGCCTCAAATAACCACTGGCCAAGTGAATAAATTCCCACCTTGATTAATAGGGCTTGTTACAAGTTTTAACGCAGACACCCAAAAATAAGACATGTTCAAGCCAATTTGTAGAAAATATCCACACAGTCACTGAAAGCTTAAAAGCAAAAGAATATTTACATAGAGACTCATTCAGACATTGCCCCCAGGTCTGGTTTACCCATTTTTCCTGATTCTCCATCGGTCAGCCCAGAATCGGAGCCTCCAGAGGGGACCGCAAGAGCATGAGTGAGTCCCTCAGGCAAGACAGCCTTCCCTCCAGATGACCTTCACCCAGCCTCCGGGAGGCCCATGTGTGCAATGCCCTGTCCACTCCTTTGGAGATCTTGGGGCTTCTTCTGCTCAACAACTACATTTTTTTAAAGAAGAAAGGATGGAGGAGGTAAGGGAAGAATATACCACAGGTCAATTGATTGTTTTTAATCAATTTAAGAATTTTTTTAACTGAATATATAGGAATTTTTAGAAGGTAACAAGCTTTCTTCAACTATTAACATTTTCAAATGCTTAAGGGTCCCCCCAACTTCATGCTGCCTCCCCACCAGGACACCTTCAGGGTCACTTCTGGTACCCTCCCTGCAGCACCCCATGTCACCCCAATTTCTGCTACCACTGTGATGGTCAGCTTGTGCCAACAGTGCCCCTCCTCAAGCATCTGGCCCTGGGCTCTCCTTTTTTGCAGGCTCTTATACCTAAGTCCGCCTGGCCTATGCAAGAACAGTTGGAAATCTGGGAGACAAGAGGTGCCGGACAACATCCCAGCTCTGCCCCATCTGCATCCTTGAGACCGTTCTGGAAGCTTTCGTGCACTTTTCAGAGTTGCTGCTATAGGAACCAAGCACCTACAGCCCACAGCAATCACCTTGGCACAACCACCTTCCAATGGATCTTCCACTGGATTCCAGTGGAATTTTTACTCCTCCCAGTCTCTCTTTCCTGCTTCCTGGGACTCCTCTCTCTCTCAAACTAACCACCTGTACTCCAGCCATCATCTGAGGTCTGGATTTTAGAGAATCCACTCTATGGACCTTTTCCATAGAGATGACATTTTGTGTTTTAATAATACTTTCTACTCGATGAACGTCCATTGATTAGCTCATTTAACTCCTAGCACCCTGGTGAAATGAAAATATTGAGAAAAATATTACCTCTCCTTTACAGATGAGGAAGCATATGAGTAGAGCAATTAGCAGACTGGGAAGCGGTGTCAGACCCTGCCCAAAGCCACCAGGCTCTGTCCCCCTGGCTATGTTCACTCCCAGGCCACATGGACAGGCAGTGTCCATTTTACAGCATCTTACAGGCTCCAAATCCACAGTTATGCAGCCTCGGGGAATAATAATGGCAATAATTATAATAATAGCATAATGATGATGATGATTTTATAGAGCAATATTACTGGGTTTTAATTTTGTTCTTTCCAAACAGTGATTACCAAGTCTCCTCCTGCCGCCCAAACAGCCCAGACAAAAATCCAAAGGATTTCTTCAGTCATTTGTCTTAAAAAGAAATAAAAAGGAGATCAAAGGCACTTGGATGAACACATGGTTCACATAAAGCAAATGGCAGGACTGGAGATGGCCCCTCGAGCTTGTGAGAATTAAGTCAGAACACAATAGCAAACGCAAAACCAATTATTACTAAACACTCAAGATGCCAAAGGGGCCCCATGGGCTTTCCTAAGAAGACTCTGAAGTCCAAGAAACACTTATCTGGTGATCTCCAAAGTGTCCCCTGGGAGCGCCAGGCAGCCAGGAGATGTGGATGTGGGTCCCCAGCCTCAGGGGGTCTCTCTGACCCCTGGCTTCCAGGGCAGATCCTTGCTCAGCCGTGGACTAACACGGGAGCCAGATCCAACCAGAGCAGGTGGTGGGCACTCATCAGAAATGCCGCAGGCGGCCCAGGAAACACTCTGCCAGGCCACTACGGGGCCCTTTCTGGCCCAAAGGAATAAAAGTTCCACGCAATATGAAAATCATAGAGGGTCTCTTTCAAACCACACTGACCAAGGAGACAGTGCTTAGTAGGTCCATGAAAAATAGTGAGTGACTCCAGTGCACTAATTTACTGGGTATTAATGTGGTTTTTTTTCCTAAAGCTACTGTCATAAGGAAGTCTTTGTGTTCCTTTGCCATGGGCATTTTGTTGAGCCCCAAGCAGAAGCTGTCTGGGCATAGCTACCAGTCTGGCCTGTAGTCTCGGAAAACTGAGCTCCCTAAAAGACTAACAGTAGGGGAAGGAGTGCCCTGGAGACCGGGGGCAGGAGCTGAAGCACCAAGAGCAGAGGGGGAGGCCTTTCTGAGCAGCAGGGGGGGAACCTCACACTTGCAGCTCCCAGGGGGTGGGTCCCAGCCAGCATGGCCCCTCTGAAAGGTCCCGGTCATCAACGATGGCACAGAGATGCTGAGAAATTTCATACGTGTAACAGTTAATGAGTAAGCTGAGGCCTTAGTAACCCAGCAGACAGTAAGCCCAAATATTGGCCTAAGGCTGAAGGGCCAGTTTTACACTTGCTACCATGAGATAGAGAGATGTGGCCAGGGCCTCAGAGCAGCAGGACACCTGAGCCCACAGGCACAGGGAAGTTCGGGGAAACCTGGCTCTGGTCGTAGCCCTGAATGCCAGGGGAATGGTGGGCAGCAGAGTCTCGGATGCAAACTGCCCCCACCTGTGCTGCACACAAACACACGTCACTCTCAAGCTTTTCCTCAGGAAAAAACATGAAAGTAAGAAGTCACATCAGGACTTGTGAAAATGTCCTGGGGCAGCTGACAGGAGCGCATGTCAAATGACTCAGAGATTTTTCCATAACCCAGCGTAATGAGCACCCCTGCAGACGATGGGGCAGTGGGGTACAGAGATGTTGACACAGAGCTCACAGTATAAAATTACAATCCTCATAAGAAAACGGTCCAGTGTAAGTGAGAGTGGGCCAATGTGACAAACAGCAATATAGGTACCCCAAGAAATTCAGAAGGTGGAATAATTCAAAAGAGACCTCAGATAATTAGGGTAAGGGACTCCTGGGTGGCTCAGTCAGTTAAGTGTTTGACTTCAGCTCAGGTCATGATCTCATGGCTCATACGGGTTCAAGGCCCACATTGGGCTCCGTGCTAACAGCTTAGAGCCTGCAGTCTGCTTTGGATTCTGTGTCTCCCTCTTTCTGCCCCTCCCCTGCTTGCACTCTCTCTCTCTCTCTCTCAAAAATAAATAAACGTTAATAATAATAATCAGGGCAAAATAACCAATCTGATAAAGGGAAGGGTAGAACCATAATGAAAGAAGAGGGTGCAATGAAAATACAAGGCGGAACTGGAAGAGTCAAATGTAACTTCCAGAAGTCTAGATTCTAATCACTGAAACTGAAAACTCAGTGGGTCGATTAAATGGAAATTAGGCCCAATTTAACAGAAATCTGGTGAATTGGGAGACCAATGAGAAGAAATTATCCAGAATACAAGAGACCTAATACATTAAAAACATGTATATATGGGGCACCTGGGTGGCTCAGATGGTTAAGCGACTGACATTGGCTCAGGTCATGATCTCTCAGTTCATGAGTTCAAGCCCTACATGGGGTTCTGTGCTGACAGCTCAGAGCCTGGAGCCTGTTTTGGATTCTGTGTCTCCCTCTCTCTCTGCCCCTCCCTTGCTCGTGCTCTGTCTCTCTCTCAAAAATAAACAAACATTAAAAAGTTTAAAAAACAAAAACAAAACCAGAGGAAAGAATAGGAAGGTCCACATCTACTGAGTACACATTTCAGGAGGGGAATAAGCCGATCACAGGGAAGAGGCCCTCCTAACTCCTAACTGAGATGGGCTGGGCCTCTCTCAGAACTGACAGAAGCCATGACTTCTCACATCCAACAAACAGTGGGTCCCAAATGGATAAATAACAGAAAAAAACCTGCCATAGATATACTAAAGAACACCAAGATAACATGATTTAACCTGCATGTTATTTACATAGAATCTGTAATCGAATGGATAGAAGACTTTCTGCAGCAAAAATAGAAGTCAGAAGACAGTGGAATAAAGTCTTCAACATGTTGACAAGAGTTAAGACTGAACCCAGAGTTCTACACTCAGCACCAAAAGTGTAAGTGCAATAAGGGCAGTTTTGGAAAAGCAAAGATAATAATTTAACCACTCACAACCACTCACAAAGATTAAAAAACAATAAACAAACAAAAAGCAGAAATAGACCTATAAGTACAGAGGACAAATTGATGGTAGCCAGAGGGGAGGGAGTGGGAAGTTAGGCAAAGTGATTGAAGGGGAGAGAAAGATACAGGCCTCCAGTTCTGGAATGAGTAAGTCACAGGAATCAAGGGCACAGCACAAGGAATGTGGTCAATGATATTGTAATAGCAACGTTAATGGAACAGAACATGGCATAACATATTAACTTGTCAAATCACTAAGTTGTACACCTGAAACTAAAGTAACATCACATGTCAACTATACTCAAAAAAACTAAAATTAAAAAACAATTTTTAAAAGGTTCTTTCCAGAAGGATTTTAAACACAGAAAAGTGGGGTGCAAGAAATAATCCTGAGTAAGTTGGCAAATATATAAATAAATCTAAGCAATCTCACTGTAAAAATACATACTGTGAAAGTTTATAATCTATTCAACATCAATGGAAGAAAGAAGGGGGAACTGAGAATATCTGGTGAAATCAAAGGAAAGAAAAACACAAAAAAACAGAAGCAAAGAAAAAGCATAGTATTGTCATTCGAAAACAAAATAGAAGATGGTAGAAATAAACATAATCACATCCATAACACCACAAATGTAAAACACTGACATTGCCAATGAAAAGATAGATATTCTCAAACTGGACATTTTTTTTAAAAAATTAGGACATAATACTTTTAAGAAACATACATAAACCACCAGTATAGAGAAAGCCTGAAAAGAAAACTAAGGAAAAGGAAACATCAGGCAGACATCGACCAGAACAGAAATTCTGATGGTATTAATATTATGTAAAAATGGCTCGGAGGCCAAAAGCTTTACTAGGGATTAAAAAAAAAAGACCCATTACATGATAGTAAAGGGAATAACTCACCAGGAATATGGCTCCTACACCTGAATATATCAAACACTACCGCCTCATAACATAAAGTGAAAAACTGATAGGCTTGAAAGGTGAAATTGACCAAACCACAAAAGTTATGAGATTTTTAACATACTTCTAGTTAAAACGAATACATCCAGCCAGCCAAAAATAATGAGTACAGGAATAATTTTGACATCACAACAGTTGGAGCTAATGAATATAGATACAGAACACTGTTCACAACAATTAAATACGTTTTTTAAATTTACACATAAAACATTTATTAAAACAAAAAAAAAATACTACACTCTAAACCACAATGCAAATCTCAACCATTGCTAAAGTATCAGTATCATATGGAATGCAGTATGGCCAATGAGCTTCTGCTAGACCTAACCCTCCTATAGAGATCAATCATAAATTTGAACAAAATACAAAAACCCAATGACCTGAGGGCTGTAAAGTGAGCCAATGCAGGAATACTCTGGGGTAGGAGGTGAACAAGGCAAGGTAGAAAAGAATAGCACAGGGGGCTGAAGGCAGGCCCAGTTATGCTCTGAAGGGTGCCTTATAGGGGCACCTGGGTGGCTTAGCCTGTTAAGCGTCCGACTTCAGCTCAGGTCACAATCTTGTGGTTTGTGAGTTCGAGCCCTGTGTTGGGCTCTGTGCTGACAGCTCAGAGCCTGGAGCCTGCACTGGATCTGTGTCTCCTTCTCTCTCTGTCCCTCTCCTGCTCATGCTCTGTCTCTCTCTCTCTCAAAAATAAATAAACATTAAAAAAATTTAATAAATAAAGGGTGGCTTATAATCCAGTAGGAGACCTGTGATCCTCAGGCCTGAAGACACAAAGGACAGAGTTCAGGGCAACAAAGTGATGGGAACCTAACTGAGGATGTGCTAGAAAGGCATTCCCATAACTTAACTACAGTATGTTGTTAGTATCTTTTTTTTTTTAATGCTTATTTATTTTTGAGAGAGAGAGAGAGATAGAGCGTGAGCAAGGGAGGGGCAGAGAGAGGGGGAGACACAGAATCTGAAGCAGGCTCCAGCACAGAGCTGTCAGCACAGCACAGAGCTTGAACGTACAAACCACGAGATCATGACCTGAGCCGAAGTCTGATGCTTAACCTACTAAGCCACCCAGGTGCTCCATATAATAGTTTGTTTCTTTATTTATTTACTTTTGAGAGAGAGCGAGCGAGCAAGAGTGCATCAGCAGGAGTGGGGCAGATAGAGAAGGAGACGGAGAATCCCAAACAGGCTCCTCACTGTCAGTGCAGAGCCTGATATGGGGCTCGAACTCACAGACCCATGAGATCATGACCTGGGCCAAAATCATGAGTTGGGCACTTAACCGACTGGGCCACCCAGGCACCCCTGTTGTCATAATCATTCTATTTTATTAATAGATAAATAATATTGTTGTTAATCCCTTTCTATGCCTAATTTATAAATTAAAGTTTATCATAAGCACATACATATAGGAGAAAACATAGGTAAAGGGCTTGGTACATGGTCTCAGGCATCCACTAGGGGTCTGGAATGTATCCCTCAGGATGGTGGTTTCTTCTGAGGAGTAAGTTAGAGGGATGGTATGGGACGGGGCTGGGGGGACACTCAGTCATGTCCTTAAATGTTAGTTTCTCTCAAAAAAGAAAAAAGTTCTGAAGCAGATAGGGCAGATCTTAGCATTGGTTAAGTCTGAATACTGGGCTCGTGGACTTCTGGTTTTGTGTGTGTACGTGTGTTTTGCCTGTTTTAAATATTTCAGAACTAAAAATAATTTAAACCCACTACATTTGTTTACCTCTACCCTATCTCCTCCACCAAACCATAAGCTCCCCAGAGGCAGGGACCACACTGTGTCAAGCTCACCACAGTGCCCAGTGTCTAGAGGGTCAACAAATACTTAATGGCCAAATAAACGAAAAATGAGAGGAAAAATGTAAGCATATGACCTCAAAGGGTCACTTCTGGTCTAGAAACACTGAGATTCCTTGATTTCATTGTGGATTTGTTCCAGAGGCGAGAACGACAGACCCAAGAAGGATAATGGAAGCTTTCAGCTCGTAGCTTAGTGCCTTACAGGGTTTCTCTTTCTCTCCCACTTAATACAGAACAAGAGCATTGAAGTGGTTCCCTGACAATAAAGACTGGGTACACAAGGAATAATAATCACAAGCATGGTGGCTGCAACAATAGTGAAAATTTATTAGTGGTGAAGTGACAGGTGCATTATCTCCTGTAACACTCATGGAACCACTAAGAGGTGGATGACATTACTTAGCTGCCGATGATGGGACTGAAGGTCAGAGTGGCTCAATCCTTTCTACCTTGTCTGAAGCTCTGCAGCTCCTTCAGTATTTGTTTATCAAGAAAAATACATGAGGAGATGACCAACCAACTATGACATCTATTCTTATAGAAATGGTCCCGTCATACAGCCTGTTTCTAATGTCTTCTAAATTTGTTTTAGGTATTTGTGAGTATTCTCAAGAATATGCCCCCCACCAGCACAGCTGGAAGTATCACATCACCCCTCCTCTGCATGTTCCCCCTTGACAATAACCCTGAGAAGCAGACAAGATAGATGAGAACACAGAGGTGGTCATGGACTGAATTGTGTACTATAACCCTTGGCAACTTAGAGTACAGTGTTTGAAGAGAAGGTCTTTAAAAAGGTAATTAAGTGAAGATGATATCATCAATAGGCTCTAATCCAATGTAATCAGTGTCCTTATAAAAACAGAAGATTAGCACACAGACACGCACAAAAGGAAAACCATGTCAGGACACAGGAAGAAGGTGGCCATCTACAAGCCAAGGAAAGAGGCCTCTGAAGAAACCAATTCTAGGAACACCTTGATCTTGGACTTCTAGCCTCCAGAAATGTAAGGAAATAAATGCCTATGGTTTAAGCCACCTGGCTCTAGTACTTTGTTCTGGCAGCCCTAACAAATTATGAGAGGCACAGAGATATCAAGGGACTCTTGTGGGGTCACAAGAAAGACAGTCAGGCTTCTAGCATGTTCTTCTTTCTTTCCCTTGGAATAATAATTCTTAAGCTATTGGTGTCTGCTTTGGGAGTTAATGTTTTTATATGTAAATAAACACTTAAAATATTAAGATGGAGAAACTCCAAGTAGCATTTTAATTCCGTTTATTTTGGGTTCTTCTCCCAGTTAAGATGCAGAAGAACATGAAACAACAAAACACTGTATAAACTATGAAATTACTTTTTTAAGTTTATGTATTTACTTTGAGAGAGAGTGTGAGTGGGGTGGGGCAGAGAGGGAGAGAGAGTGGGTGAGAGAAAGAGAGAATCCCAAGCAGGCTCTGCACTGTCAGTGCAGAGACCAACACAGGGCTGGATCTCACCGACTGTGAGATCATAACCTGAGCTGAAATCAAGAGTTGGATGCTTAACCGACTGAGCCACCCAGGTGCCCCTTATTTTTATCCACTGGACAGCTGAGGTCTCAATGAGGTTTGGAGGAGAACCAAATTTCAGAGGGATTTGGAAATAAGCAAAGACCAGTAGCCACATTTATCCCTGGAGCACAGGTGAGCTAAGCAACATCAGACGGAGGATCTTGTGAGAAAGAAAACAGCCAAATCTGATCAACCATGTGAGCTGAAATGATGGGTCAGACCTGGAGTAGAGATGCCCTGAATCTACTCCACCAGACTTTTACCAATATGGTGACTCGTAAGAAGCCAGGATGAGAATGAAAGAGAATGAGACCTCCATGGTGATCTGGGGGATGGGACCGAAGCTCTTTTGGCTCTGCCTCCAGACACGTGAGCCAGGGGCAAGCTGAAAAGTAGTCCAAATTGCAACCCAAATCAAGCCACCTCATCTCCAGACGAAACAGCCGAGTTTACCTCCTGAGCCCTGCTGCCTCTCTGTCACAAGAGAAGCCAGCTGAGGACAAGCTGTCAGAGAGAGAAGCAACCGCTGAGAAGCCCCACCTACACAGCCTGCCTGAGGTCCAACCTCCCGCTCTACTCCTCAGTTCCCAGAGCCCAGGCCAGTGATGTTGTTAATGTTTAAGCCAGTTTGATTTCTGTCATTTCCAACCAAACGAATCTTAATGGATGCAAAACACAAGTCCTGACCATTTATTACAGATTATAAACACAGTTGTTATGCAAATTACTGCATAAATTGGCAATACACAATTTCTGACGAGTTGTGGCATCCTCTAAATACTCACTAAAATTAACTTTATAATGCTATAAATGAACCAAAACAATACTACAAAGTAACTGTAATGATCTTCTAAAACAATCTAATAGAACTTGAAGGATAAAGCAGACATCAAGTGCACCTGGGTGGCTCAGTCAGTTAAGCATCTCACTCTTGATTTTGACCCAAGTCATGATCTCACAGTTCTAGCCCCACATCAGGCTCTGCACTGACAGCATGGAGGCTGCTTGGAATTCTCTCTCTCCCCTCCTCATCCCCCCCACCAATCCCCTGCTCTCTCTTACTCTCAAAATAAATAAACATTTAAAAAAAAAAGAGAGAGGCATCAATGCCTTCACAGGTACCATTGTCAGATGGCATATTTGTGTTATAAGGAGCCCACCAAAACACGATAGAATTCCTGTTTTGACAGTCCCTTGCGGCAAAGGAGTATTAATGTTCTGCCAACTACCTCAACCATCCACATATTACAGCGACCATGACGGAGGAGCAGACAGAGATCGAAACTGTTACTACAGTCCATGAAAATGCTAAGTGGGAATATTCTAAACAGAATCCAATGGGTAACTAAAATAAGCATAGAAGACGAAAAGTTTTGAAGTCGAAATTGAGAAACATTTCAAAATATTCAAAGTAACATTTTAGTTGTTGGGAGTAGCCCTCAAACCTTTCAAAACCTCGTGCTGTGACAAACAAATTAAAAAAAAAACAGAAGAAGAAAGAAAACAAAAGAAGAAAAGAAAGGCTCACAGGCTCCATATTTTTCATGCCAAGTTCCAACCTGGAGTGATGCTTTATGATCAGTTAAGGTCCTAAAAATAAGGGGCAGTAAAGGTAATAGGACGATACTGTCCTCTCTCTGGGAGCCCCAAAGACTGCTAAAAATGCAATCTCAGTAGTACCTACTAGAAGGCAGTAGGTCTTTCCAGGCGGCCTCCATTGTGTCAATCCCTCTGTCCCCAGAGAGAACAGGGTGGCTTACCACAGTTCAACTCTCAGGTAAACTGAGTGCTTCATGGAGGAGGAAGAATTATCACCCTCCTCCTCACTGCAAGAGCCAGCTGGTTACTCCCAAGCCGGGTCCAAAGTTGGGGTAACACAAGACCCTGGACAAGGCACCACGATGCACCTGACAGCCACGTTTGGCCATACAGAATACGTTCCCATCGGGAATCGTGGATGATTAATCCAATTAATAGTTCCAGGAAACCAAAAATGTATCTTGCTAGTTCCCCAGTAAATTGATTTTCTCAGCTTCTACATCTCAGAGTTAAATTTCTGAACTCCCAGAGAGTTAATCTACACTAGACAGGGCCTAATTGATTGCTGACTAGCAAAACTTATCAGAAGGCCCACTGTCTGTCTCCACACAGCAACAAAATTAAAGGGTATTTCACAGAAAGCAAGAAGGGCCAGAAGGGAAATCTATGCTTTTCTCCCATGTCCGTGTTCCTGCCCAGGACAGAGCCTGGCACAGCAGGGCACACTGATGGGGGATGTGAGGGCGGGGAAGGAGAGAGGATTTTTTTAAGCAAATTCAGAAATTCCTCCCATGGCTCCTCTTAGTTTAGTTTCATTTCTTTCCCATCCTCCTCATCCTGGTTTTGTTCATTTCCTTCATCACAGGCTAAACTCTCTATCAAAAGGGTGCCTTGGAGCCAGCCTCGGGGACAAAAATGCAAACCTGAGCACAAAGTACCATTTGGTCAGCAATCCTCAGTATCACGCATGCCCTAAAAAGCATGTCAGCAGGGAGGGAGACAAATATTCCACGGTATCATCCACAAGCACCCTGAGTTTCTGATCCCAGCTTTCAGCTGGAGGAGCGCTGGCTTGAATAGAGGCAAAAGTGAGAGTGAGATGTATTTGCCCTTGGACTTCATTGTGGGGCCCTGCCTGGTGGTTCTCACCTGCAAAAACCTACTTCTAATGGCCCACGGGTGCTATTACTCATGTTTAATACCCCTTAGTGCAGTGATTCTTAGCGCCAGCTGAACATTAGAACCGCCTGGGGAGGTTTTAAATTGCCAGTTGCCCAGGCTGTGCTCGAGGCCAATGAAAGCAGCTCTCGGGGGGGCAGGACCCAGGCTTGAGTGACTGTTAAAGCTCCCCGGGTGATGTCTGCGGACAGCCAGCGCTGAGTCCCTGTGCCTTTGCGTATCCCCCTGCCTCTAAAACAATGTATTCACATCAACAGCAGAAAATGCACCCAGATGTGGAAAGACAAACAGTCATTTACTTTGAAAGCAGATTTAAAAAAAAAATGCTCCACCGAGACTGTCAGGTGGCTTAAAATAACACACCAACATCAGGCGAGACATACAACCAAGCAAATTACCCAAACCCCTGTTTCCCATTAAAGAGTATTTTTAGGGGTGCCTGGGGGGCTTAGTCGGTTAAGCATCTGACTTTGGCTCAGATCCTGATCTCGCACTCATGAGGTCGAGCCCCACATCGGGCTCTGTGCTGACAGCTCAGAGTCCAGAGCCTGCTTCGGATTCTGTGTCTCTTTCTCTAACCCTTCCCTGCTCAAGCTCCATCCCTCTCAAAAATAAACATTAAAAAAGTTTTTTAAAAAGAGCATTTTTTTAGTCACAAGTCATTTTATGCTAAGGTCTACCTTACCTACTTTTGTGAGGGTACAGGCAGGAGCAGAGCAAAATCTAATGGATGGTGGCATTCTCCACCACTCAAAGCTCTCCTGGGGCTTCAGGGATGGCTTTAATTCAGCAAAACCACCTCCAAGATTCCTCCCTGCCGAATACGGATTAGGCTAATAGAGGGCAGCTATCTGGGTAAGATCAGGTCTACAAGCAACAAGAGAGCTGAGCTGCAGGCTTGTTCCTGTAAACCAAAGTTGTTCTAAAGGTAAGTCGTACCACTGGTGTATTTCCAATGTCGTTGGAATACCAAATCAATGCACTATATATTTTTTATCCAGGTAAGTCTTTAAACTCCAAAAGCACAGCTCCCAGAGGTTAGCCATGGGGTCCCATGCCCTCCAGGGAGGAAATGCCACCTGTGACCCACCGTTTATCCATCTTCATCAGGGGACACTCAGAGGAAGACTGCTAGTGACACAGTGTCCATTTCACAGTGACCGTGACATACTCTTAAACACCTGATAATCCACAGGTGTTCCCAACGGAAGCTCAGAATGCAAGAGCCCTGCGTTCTCACCCCAAGAGACTTATTAGAACCATGCATGAAATGTTAACAAAATCCAGAGAGAGAGGAGAAGGCAGTGGCCTTGGGGACAATAAACAAAATAGCTTCAAAATACAGGGAAAGGTGAGTTCTTGCTCACAGGACTTCAGAGCATTCGGGGATGTGCAACGGCGCCGAACGGTGTGTGCTGTCAGTCCTGCCGTTCCCCAGACTGACCTGTTAGAACCTGGCAGAGCCGCCCAGGGATCTGGGCCTCGGTGGAGGGGCTGGGTGTCGAGGACCATTTGCGCCTGACCAGGTGTTCTCGTCCGCCGTGTGGGCCCTGGGAATTGTTGAGTGGCTGGATTAGCACCTGCTCCTGCCCGAGCTGGATGAGGCCAACCTGCCCAGAAAGAGGAAAACGGGACATGAGTCATCCTCCTTCACACACAGCCACAACGCGGACAACCCGAGGGCAGCAAGGTGGCCTAGCCGTGGCCTGGTCCCCACATCCGGGCTCTGGCTTTTCAGGTTACTCCGATTTACTGAGCCCAAGAACGCGCTTTTGTGTGACTTGAAGCATCCCACCCAGTGGCCATGTTTGGGGAGGGGGGGCTCGGGGGTGCAGAGATGTATACCACAGCACCCACTTTCCAGGTTCACTTTCAAAAGAAATGTATTACTCTACTATTAATTAAAAGAAACGTCCTTTAAAAAAATTTTTTTTAATTATTTCTTAAATCATCCTCCAAAAGCCCACTTGAGGAAGCAATACCAAAACTGTTGGGAATGAATGACGGTTACATCCTTAATGGGAAAAACTGTAGTTTATCCCTGGGGGTATTTAGAATTCAAGAGGATGCCTGGGGCGCCTGGGTGGCTCAGTCGGTTAAGCATCCAACTCATGGTTTTGGTTCAGGTCACGAGCTCACAGTTCGGGAGTTCGAGCCCCACATCGGGCTCTGTGTTGACAGTGCCAAGTCTGCTTGAGATTCTCTCTGTTCCTCTCTCTGCCCCTCACTCCACTTACGCGCTCTCCCTCTCAAATAAATAAACATTAAAAAATAAAAAGAATTAGAGGATGGAGTCAGTCCTGTAGTAGCAAAAGCTTTGTGATAGGGGATTCCTATGTTTTTTCAGAATTTGCAGTGTTTGGGGCACCTGGGTGGCTCAGGTGGTTAAGCATCTGACTTTGGTTCAGGTCATGATCTCAAGGTTTGTGACTGAGCCCTGTGTCAGGCTCTGTGCTGACAGCTCAGAGTCTGGAGCCTGCTTCAGATTCTGTGTCTCCCTCTCCCTCTCTCTCTGTCCCTCCCCTGCTTTTGCTCTATCTCATTCTTAAAAAAAAGGTAATAAAACATTGAAAACTTTCTTTAAAAAACTTGCAGTGTTTAAGAGAACTCGTCGGAGTGTCCAATGAATTTGATTTGTGATTTTAGTTTAAAGTGCATCACTGGAGTTAGATGTGTGATTTTAAAGTCTTATTAGGTTTGTAAGCAATAGAAGAATGTGTAAGAAAACTTAAGACTTCCCATGTTTATAGGACTAGCTTATTAGGTTTAGAGGAATCGCTTTAGTGTATTTACAAAGGGCTCCTTGGCCAACCAAAAAACTTGACAAGGAAACAATATGTTCAGTTTCTCAACACAGGTTTAAAGGTTTAAAAGTTGTAAATCACCAAATTTACAAGTGGGGCCAAATCTTATCTAAAGCTTCCTTGAAAAGGATCGCAAAAACCTTGCGAGATAAAAGCGATTAAGAGTACACTTATGTAGATGCACGCAGAGAAATGTACAGAATTGTTGAATCATATTGTATACTTGAATTCCAAGCAGGCTCCACACTGTCAGTGCAGAGCCCGATGCTGGGCTCGATCTCCCCAATCATGAGATCATGACCTGACCGTAAATCAAGAGTTGGACATGTAACCAACTGAACCACATAGGCACACCTAAATAGGATGTGATTTCTAAATTGACAGAAAAATTTAAGAACTAGGATTTTTAATTTGCTGCTTTAGTGGAATGAATATTAATTCCAAAATAAATATACAGAGTGCAGAGAACTTTTCCATCTCTTAGAACCAATGCTGATGGCCCAAAGCCAATTTGCATCCTTCCCTGGATTGCCAGCTACTAGCTTCTCTTCTGAGGTGTCAAGAAAGCCACATAAACCCCCCACAAGAAACCCAACTGGGCCGCGGCTGGAGGAGGACCCATGCTTGCACACTGGTCTATAGAGGACACAGCGCCTCCTCTAGGTGAATGCCCAAACCATCTTTGCTAACCAGATCCAGTAGATCAAGCAGATTAGTCTCAGGCTAAAATGGTCATCATCTCTTCTCTCTCCCCCACACTATTCTCCAAAGGCCGTGTCATACTGAAGCAGGGGCTCTCAAATTCCAATGCACATGAAAATCACCTGGACGTCTTGGGTAGGCCCTAAGAATGTGCATTCTAAGTAGTCCCCGCATGATACTTATGCCACCGGTCCGTGGACTATACTTTGAGAAGCACTGCTCTCCCTCCCAGCAAGTCCTCTGATCTCAAAGACAGAGCTCCCTCCATCCAAACAGTAGACCTCCTGTACATTCTGAAAGGATACCTGGATACCAAGCCTCTGTGAAAGTACATCGGACCAACGAAGAAGATTGCCTACAACCTTGAGCCCCCAAAACACAGGGGAGACCTACTTACAGCTCTACACGGATCTCAAGGTTTCCATTTCATTACAACTTCTGCCAAGAACAACTCAGAGATTTTACTGCCCAAATAAAACTGTTTTAAAGTGGCACTGCGTGACCCGCAGGGAAGCATGGCTTTCTTCCCTCTCCTTTGAAGTAAAAACTTGAATTTGTTCACGAAGATACTTTGGGGAAACTGAAGCGGATGCAGAAGGTGGCCATGGGGGTACATAGGGCTCCACTGAAACTACACCTAAAGATGCCTCAGTGCAGAACACACACCTCCGTGACTGTGGCAGACACTTCCACATGTTGAAATAAAGTTGGCAGGGATGGCCCAGCACGTGGGATGAGCCCCGCATGGAAGGAGCCCCATGCTCTTCAGAGGATGCACTCAACCTGGACTCTTCCTGAAATGCTCTGGCTTTGGGAGGCCACGGGCCCCCCTTGGGTCTAGCACTTTCAAAGCCAGGAAGCATACCGATCTAGTGTTTGCATTCACAAGCCACAGGGTAAAATGCCAGTTAGTAGGGGATCCTGTGTGGCTCAGTTGGTTAAGCGTCTGACTCTTGATTTAGGCTCAGGTCATGATCTCACACTCCATGAGTTCGAGCCCCACAATGGGCTCTGTGCTGACACCATGGAGCCTGCTTGGGATTCCGTGTCTCTCTCTCTCTGTCTCTCTCTCTTACAAAATAAATTTTTAAAAAAGGGGGGGTGGCAGTGAGCAGGTACTTCTAATGCAAGACAAGATAGGGGCCCAGCCCCTTGGTGAGGAAGCCTGCAAGTACGTACACACAAGCATAATCTAGCCCCTTTCAGTTCTGCTTCAGCAGGTTCCTTTGGAGGGGCCGACATGCTGGTTCCTACACCTTTAGGGGAAGAAATGGGAATAATGGTAAGGTGATTACGGGGACTGATGGACTGCATCCTCCCTAGTGGCTTACTTACCCTACTGGGACCTGACGTGCAAGAAGAACTGTGGCCAGGACCAGCACCCAGGAGGGCAGGGGCCAGGCACTAGGAAAGACACTGTCTTGCCCCTCCCCGAGTCTGTCTGTCACTAGGATCCCTGAAGTATCTCCTAATGCTCATCCTGCCATCGCATTACCAATGATAAAATGTTCTGTTGAAAAATGCCCCGTGCGCCCCTACGCACATGCAATTTAGGCCCAGGGCAAATACTTGGCAGCCCTCCTTACCCTCCCCTGACCTTCCCACTTCCTGCCAAAGCCCTACCCTTTCACTAGCATTCTGTGTCGCAGCCCACTCTCCGCTGCGTTAGGAGGCATTTGTCACAACCTAATCATGTGTTCCTCTGGGAGAGGATCACGGTTATTCCTCCCTTATTTTTCCAGTGTCTGCCACCTAGCAGCTCCTCAAGAAAGTATGAGTGGAATAGAACAGAATCAAATGGATGGGACCAGCATGAACTTTCTGTAGTCTCCCTAACTCAGTGGTTCTCATGCCCAGCCACACATTGGAGCTGTTTGGCAAAGTGTGGAAACTCCCAATGCCCAGGACCCCCTCCAGGCCAACTGAGTCTGAATCCTTGGGGGTAGAACTCCAGCATTGCAATTATGAGCTTGCCGGCAGATTTCAAAGTACAGCCGGAGCTGGAAACCACTGTGCTTTTTGTTTTCTAAATTTTTTTTTAAATGTTTTTATTTTTGAGAGAAAGAGACAGAATGTGAATGGGGGAGGGGCAGAGAGAGAGGGAGACCCAGAATCTGAGCTGTCAGCACAGAGCCCCATGCGGGGCTCGAACCCACAAACTGTGAGAGCATGACCTGAGCCAAAGTCGGATGCCTAACCAACTGGGCCACCCAGGCATCCCCCACTGTGCTAGCTTTTAAGTGAGTGCCGGAGATGCACTTGATTTTGATGTCTGGAAGCAGCCTGGATTTGAACTGCCTGCATGAACCTAGACCTTCCTCTGACCATGGGACTCTGCCCCCTGCCCTGGCTTCTAGCCCATTGCTGCCCTGTGGCCCCAGAAGCTGGGCAGGGCCACCTGGATTTGCATTAATCCTCTGGTCATGGTCTATGCTGAGAAGTGAGACACAGGGATGTTCTTCCAAGGTCCCCATGCTGTACTGATGGCAGCAAGGGAGCAGTGGTTAGGAGCCTCATGGCAGAGGACTACAGACTTCATCTCAAGAGACACAACAGTATAGGAATACTGGCAGCAGACAGAATTGGAAGCCCGAGGCCACCTGGTTCTAAAGGACACAATAATCCTCCACGAAACAATGCTCTTAAAAGAGCAATCTAGAGTGTTCTAAGATGTGGTCTCCTACCAAAGGAATGTGTGTCAAATAAAATGCCACCAGGTATAACCTGATATTCTAACCATTCGGAATGGCTCCTTCTTAATTCTCTTTGCTCTGAGTGCTTGCTTTGAGGGTTTCTGCACTGCCTTAGGAAAGCATTACAAATCAGGTGCCGTGAACTAACTCCACCCCACCCTCCAAAGCAGAACTGGCTCTCCTTGTGGTGTGGAAAATGCACAAAGTGCACAAGGGTTTTTATCATCTGCTAACATCAGCACAACTTGTCAGCATCACATAGACAATTAAGATCATGTAAAAAACACATCTGTCATATGGATGCTCTAGAACTGAAGAACACACACGTGTGCAGGGAGGACGCCCCGTGACTATATACCTTGCTGTCCCATAAAGACCCCACTGGAGTTTCAGTCCCTGGGGAGCCCTCTGAGCCCTGTCGTCAGGAGGCTGTGGCTCCTTGGTTACCTGGTGTGGGTCTTAGCTCCCCATCGATAGGCAAGCGTGGGTGGTTTGAGAGGTTGGAGCAAATGGGGTTGTTAGTTGCCTCTAGCGTAAGCAAGTCTGCTTCCAAGAAGGGAAAACAATCCTGTGACCGCAGGCCCACCTGCACCTGCCTCCAACTTTCTGGGGGGCCTCAGAGAAGATCCTGCAGAAGAGAGGCTCCCCAACCCTCGCATCGAGTCCCACTGTCTCTCTCCTGGGGTGCCATCCAGAGCCCCCCTTCAAAGTTCAGCCACTGCCTCTGCCAATGCCAGGTGCCCAAACAGATCCTTGGTCTTCCTTCTGAGGCCAGCTTCCCCATCCTTAACATGGGCCAGTCACTGCCAGGCTCTCTCTCTTTCTGGTCCCTGGAATCGGTCACAGACACTCAGTTCTTCCTTCAGAATCTCTCCTGCAGAAGCTTCTTCCTTCCCATCTCCACCACTCAAGGCTTAAGCTTGTTGCCTAGTGCCTCCAAATGCTCTCCTCTTCCAGGGGCCCCCACGCTGCTGTCACCAGGGGCCCCAGTCAACAGCCAGAAATGCTCCCCATCGTTTCTAGGCTGGCGATCCTCAAAATGTGGTCCCAAACCAACAATAGCACTTGGGAATATGTTAGAAATGCAAGCTCTTGAGCCCACCCAGACAGGCTGGATGGAGAGCGCTGAGGTGGGGCCTACCCACCAGGGTAACAGATCCCCCAGGGAAGGTGGATGCCAGCTCAAAGTCGAGAACTGCTGCTCTAGGAGACATTCCAAATGCCTTAGGTGGGTACCCAGGGGCCCGCCTCATCTAATCCACACACCTGTCCATTCAGCTCATCTCTTACCATTTCCTTAAATTACCATCCCTACCCCGCAGCCGCCTCGTGGGCCCCTGATCTGGGGAAGACCCGGCCGTGGAGGCTCTGCTGTCACTCTTCCCTCTTAAAACCTGGGCCCAACCCCTTCCCCGCCAATCCCCCTTCTCCGTTAAGACCCCACCCCAGCCCTCTACCACCCTGCAGGCTCTGGTACACCTTCCTTCCTGGGGATACCTGGGCTGCCTTCTGAGACAGGGCCCACATTGTATTCCTCCTTGAGCCCCCCAAAGTGTCCTCCCACAGGCAGGTGTGTGATAATGATCTGCATTTAGGCAACAGTGCTGACTGATTGGCTGATTTATAACTGGAAAAGTCTGGGCCCCGTAGGGCAACAGAAGAAACCTGTTTTTAATGCCTTAATGTGCCAGGCCCTCTCCCTAAATGATTTCACAGACTCGATCTTACTTCATTCTATCAACAGCCACATAAGGCTGATGTTATTTACCCGTCATCTGGCTGCAGACGGGAACGTTCAGAGGAGGTGGCTCACTTCGGATCACAGCCCCAAACGGCCGTGCAGCCTCATTTCCTAAAGCACAAGAACGTGACCGTGCATCTGCGTGCAGAGGCATGCCCGGGGAAAGGATAGCCAGTGACTGCGTGGTTCCCTCCAACGGACTGGCTCCAAAACATCCCCCCTTTGCACACGTCCCCAACCAGGCAGCTGCAGCATTTCAAAGCTCAGGAAATAAGCCCCAAGAATGCAATCAGTCTAAGACGTCTTTGGTTTATCATCCCATCCTGCACTTCTTTCTCTTAAGATGTTGCCAACTAAATAAAAGTTCAGACGGGGAAATCTAGTTACGTGCCATAGGTAGGACACTGGGGAGGGTTACGCAGCCTACGTGATGCCCATGAGTAGTGAGCACAGAAGTCACGAGGCCACATAACATCCTTCAGAGGAAGAGGTGGGATGCCTCAGAATTCTCCCATCCCTCCAAATTTCAGTCCTTTCCCTTACTTTCCTTACCTTCATTAATATCCACTCAATTATTGTCTTTTTACAAAGCTTTAAAACTGTGCGTGCATTTTCTAAATGCACTTATGCTGTACGTGGTAAGTTCTTCAGTAATCTTAACTGATCAATCTCTTAGGACTCTGTGCTTTCCCCACACCTGTACCAATAGGATGATGTAGAAGACCGTGACTTGGGCTATTTGTTCCCTTCCAAATGGCCTCCATACAATTTTTGCCACGGCGGATTCCTATTCAGCTGTGTGCAATCAAGTGATGCTGTATCAAAAAGCTGGGTAATTTTGTAATCAATTAAAATAGAGTTTGATTTCTCTAACGGGAGAGGCAGCCACCTCCCAAACCTGCCCCTTCATCAGAGGAGTCCTGCAAAGGCAGGCTCTCTTGAGAATGGAGCCCCCACCTCTTCCAAGCCACTTGCTCACTGACTGGCTGACCTCAGCCTCCCTCTGCTTTTATCTGTCTAGCCCACCGAACAGAGAAGAACATTCTTGCAAAGCTCCCACATACACCATAAATGATGCACTACAAAATTGGCTCCCTGGACTGTGATAGAGCAGACCAGCCAGAGCCAGGGTGGGCTGGGCCAGGAGGTCAACTTCAGTGACCAACCGGGACGAGAGAGACTCCAAGCAAGGGTCTCATGGAGTGTGGCTGTGACTCCAGAGAAAGGAGGAACATCTCTGACCTCTCCATCCCTCTGGGGTGGCCTGGAAAATGGGCACGGCTTCTTAAAGTTTCACAGCCCAGAGTCCCTGGGTGTCCCGTCTGATGTCAAGACTACTCTTGCAGCACGTCACTGGCAGGCCACGGCCTCAGCCCAGAAGCGATGGACAGATTCAGGTGGCTGGACTCCCCTGAGCTGATACTCATTAAGGGAGAAGGGCCGCCATTCAGCAGACCACACCCACTGGCAGGCACCTCCCCTGCTCTCTGTCCTCAAGTGTCCTCCCCTCCATTCACTCATTTCAGACCAGGAACACAGCCCTTCCAAGACTGACACTCATTCTATCCCTTAAAGTTCCAGCTCAGCTGCCCGTTCAGGTGAAGTTTAACTGGATTCCAATCCCGGGGGCCTTCCATGAGCTGGTCTGATTCACAGGAGGCAGCTGATCTAAACTTACATAAACTCTCTGGGGGTGGAAATACCTTCCTCACATGCCCGAAGTTCATTGCTTTGAAATTATATGATTATAGAAACTCTTCCAAAAACTTACGTGATGTCTAAGGACTCCCTGAAATGTAAATAAAATGAAGAAGCATAAACAGAAAACAATTAATATTTGCACCTACAGTCTTTGAAGAGCCAAGAAACGCAGCCTGCACGGCTTTTCAAGATAAGACAGAGACAGGGAGAACATCACGGAGCCCACGCCTCGGCCCACAGTCAAAAGCAGGAGGGGCTAACTGGAGCATGAGATTTGTGCTTCATGCCCCACCAACAAGTAATTATCTATGCTACTCATGCATCTCCTTCCTTTAAACAGACACCAAACATCTTGGAAGACAGCACAGATGCTGTGCAACAGGGAACAGAACATTCCCCCACCTCTGCACCAAACACTGTACACCAAGCCATTTGGGAGATGTTTGTGATGCGTCAGGATTTAATTGCTACTCAAGGTCGGAATAAAGTTTTATTGAATACAGCCACATCCATCTGTTTATTTACTGTCTACGGCTGCGTCTCCGCTAAAAGGACACTGTGGACTTAACCGTGACAGAGACCATATGCCCCACAAGGCCTAAAACATTGATGATTCGGTCCTTTACAGAAAAAGTTTGCCAGCCCTGGGGCTCGACATGATCTTTGGATACAAGGAGGCTTTGGAACTCTCCCATCTGCGGACATCAAAAATTTTCTACTTGAGGGGCGCCTGGGTGGCTCAGTCGGTTAAGCATCCAACTTCAGCTCAAGTCATGATCTCATGGTTTGTGAGTTCGAGCACCGTGTGAGGCCCTGTGCTGATAGCTCAGAGCCTGGGGCCTGCTTCAGATTCTCTGTCCCCTCTCTCTGCTCTCTCCCCAGCTTGCACTCTGTCTCTCTCTCAAGACAATAAACATTTAAAAAAAAATTTTTTTTTAATCTCCTGCTTGATATGACTCCTCTCCCACACCCTGTGGTTGCAGCCTGTCCTGACAAACACACCACACACACCACAATCTCCACACCTCAGTCGGCAGTGATTAACACATTACCACCCACCTGAACTGTCTCAAGTGCATGTGAGCACCAAAATCAAAGCAAGGTAGAGTGCAATGCAAACGTGGCTAGCCTGAGTTCCTGCTGCTTTCTTTTCCTGACATGTCTCCAGGACCACCTTGCCACCAAGGGGTCCACTCCCAGTCACCACGTGGTCTCTTCCTTCCTGCCTCCAGCCCTTCCTCCCTCGAGTGTACTTCGGAAGAAGTGTCCGACATCCAGCTCACACGAACAGGATGAACACAGCAGACTAAACAACAGAAGTGTCTGGTCATGCAGGAATTTTAGAATCTAAAGTCTCAGAGGTACACCGGCGGCTGGCACACGCTGAACTCAGCCTCTTGGCGGGGTTCCTTTATCTAAAGCACAGCGCCCTCACATGGCGCTGAGGGGAAGGACAGCCTTCTCGAACTCGGGAGGACTGGTGAGCCTCTCTCTGGCAGCTCTGCTGCCACCTGTGAAAGGGCCCAGCCTTCAACTCTGTGAGCATTTGGAGTCCAGGGTATCCAGATTTCCACCCTCAGCTCCTTCACAGATAACTCCTCGCTGGAAACTTTACACCACAAAGAATAAACTCTGACCTCCAGAGAAACTCACTAAACCACAGCAAATGGGATTCAGATGTTTCCATGTACAGTACAGTGATGTGACCTAGACTTTAAACACTTTGGCAAAAACAGGAAAAATGATGTGGGCCTTCCAGTCCCTCCCAGAACATGATACAGCCTTGACCCGAGTCCTACGGTGATCTGAGCCTTTCTCACTCCTTCTTAAGCCTCCTCACCCACAGCCCACATTCTCTGCCCCTGTTCCACATTAGCTCCTAACAGGCTTCCTCCACGGTCCGTTTTCCTTGTTTAACCAAAGACGTCAATTTCTCCCAGGCCAGCAGAAAGTAGATCATGCTGATGATGAACTCAGAAAAGTCCTGCAAGGAGAATCCGTGAAAGCCAATCCCAGGAAATCACCCCCAGAGTTCCTTTACATGGCTGGGAAGAAAGCAGAAGTCTTACATACAGACTTGGACCCCTGGGCTCTCCAGCTCTGCTGTAGATTCTCAAAGACTAGTTGTGTACTATGTGGGTAAGGGCTAGAGAATTCTAGACGGCGGAGCAAGGTAAGGCAGAGGTGGGGGGCAGCAATCTCTTCTGCCAGGGAAGGACAGATGCAAAACAGTATCAGGCCCTGCGTCCCCAGAGGCCGATCATGACAAGATAAACAACTGGTGCGTTTCATGCTCTGAGCCGATACCAAGCTTTGTTGCGGGGCAGCCCATCTGCCAGCCATGTGCACTCCTGGGGGCACGAGGGAGGAGCTGAGAAGCATCTGGCTGGGCACCAGCACACAGCAAGCAAATGGCAGCACAAACGGGGCAGGGGTGCACAAGAACGTCCTGGCCCCTCCAAGCACTGTGGCAGTGCCTCAAATGTAGCGGGGTAGGGTCCCCAGGGTGGGGTAGCTACTGCCACGGCAAGAGCGCTTCTGGGGACAGGAAGGGGGTCTTATCACCAATGGTAAGCACCCCTGGGGCCTGGCTGAGGGCGGCTACCAGACAAATACCTGCTTGCGGTATTATAAGGGAACAAGGGTAAGCACACTCCCTCTCTTGGATCTCCCCTTTCAGCTAAAAAGAGATGAGTGGCCTGTTCTGGAGCCCTCCAAACTTTCCTTCTCCGGGTAAAGCCTCAAAAGGATGGAAGGGAGTTGAATGCTCACTACCCTACCCCACATCCAAGAATAGATGAGATATACACCTGTAAGGGTTCCCCAGGATGCGCACACATACACACCTGTGCAGATGGACATAAAGAGTGTTCTCTCTACACCTGGGTAAAGTGCGCCTCTCAGTCCAGGCGCCTGACAGGTTTCATCTCCGCTAGACCCGTGCTCCCCTGGGCGGGCTGCTGTGTATGCAACCCCAGAACAGCTCAGTCCCTGTGCACTTCAGAGATTCAATACAGCCAGCAGAAGGCACTGGATAATCAGACGCTTCCTTTCCCATCCCCTTTGCTCAGACACCCTCTGTAAGGTCAGGGTAGGAAGAGGGGAGGTTCCCTCCAGACCGCAGGAGAACACCCCTGGAGGCTGAACTTCCCACCGAAGCGCCCCCACCCCCATCCCAACCTTCCCCAGGGACCACCCCTGACGCCACAACAGACAGACGCGCAGACCCGGAGGGGACACGGGCAGTACCAGGCCGCCGCCGGCGCCGCAGGCGCTGAGCGAGACGAGGGAACCGGGGTGGCCGAGTACGCGGCCCGAGTAGAAGCACAGCTCGGCGGGGCGTCCGCGGCGCCCCGCCGCGCCGGCCTCCTCCACCTCGAAGCCCCGGGACAGGAAACGCAGGTCGTGGCGAAGCTGCAGGTACAGGTCGCGCCCGAAGGCCGGCAGGTGCAGCAGCAGGGCGCGCTCGCCGGGTCGGACTCGCGGGGCAGCTGGGGGCGCGCGGGGGCGCCGGCGCTTTCGGGGCCCGGGGGCGCCGGGCAGCGGCGGCAGGTGCACGTCGTCGGGGCGCACCCGCCGCGGCAGCACCACCTCCACGTCGGCCGCCGCGTCGCCGACAGCTGCGGGGAGAGAGCAGACGCGTCAGCGCGGCGGGGCCCGCCCGGCCGCCCGCCCTCCCTCCGGACGCCCGCCGCGCACGGGGTCCAGCGCTGGGCACGCTGCGCCAGCGCAGGGACAACGCGGCCCCGGGCGGGCGCTCCCTTCCCTTCCCTCGCCCAGGCACCTCCGTGCCGGCCGGCGCCTCCGCCCGGGCCCCGCGCCACCCAGGGAAGGTCTCCAGCGCGGCCGCGCGGAGCACCTCCGGGGCCGGCGACGCGGCATAGGCATCCGGAGACCCGGCGGCTGCGCGGCCGCCCTGGAGCCGCCCGGAGCCCGGTCCTCCAACCGCGGCCCGCACCCCCTCGGCCCCGAGCGCTGTCAGCGGTCCGCCGCGGGTCCCCGGCCGCGCAGGCAGGCGGGGGCCGCCAAGATGCCTCGGGAGCGTAGATGGAAGGTGGCCGCGAGAGGCACCGGCGAGGAAGGGGCGGTGGGCGAAGGAGCGCTACCTGTGCCCGGGTCCAATCCCCAAACCAGCAGCAGCAGCAAGGGCAGGACGAGAGGAGGCAGCAGGGCGCCGTCACACATGGTACTTGGGAGGAGCAGCCCCCCAGAAGATCGTGGCAGAGTCTGAGCGCGCGAGGCGGCGGCGCCAGCCGGAGTGAAGCCCTCCAGCCTTTGGAAAAAGTAATTAGCGCTGCGGACAAACCCAACGTGGTAAATCCCAAGCCCCGCCTTCTCCTCGGAAAACAGGAGGCGATTGGACTCTCGCTTTCCCCTGCCCCGCCTCCCGCTTCCCCATTGGCTAGGACAAGTCTAAACCAGGGTGCGTAGTTAGGTTGTAAGCACTTTCTTACACGTGGTTTCTGGGCAGTGGCGGGGACGCGACACCAGGTGGCGCGAGGAGCCTCCTAGAGCTGCGCTAGCCCAGGGAGGACACCTGACTGGGTCTTCAGAGTTTGTCTCCTTGTCAAAAGGCTCCCTGACTCTGCTGCCCCGGGGCCCAAGAAGACAGGCCAGAAATCTTCCTGGACAACCGGTATCATCCATAAAACCATATTCTCTCCGCAAGTGGAGTAAAACTAATTTGGGTTGTTTGTAGCTGTATACTCCTTGCACACTTGATGTTTACATACAACACATTGGTGTTTATCCATGTTTACATACAACACATTGGTGTTTGTTTATCCATGTTTACATACAACACATTGGTGTTTATCCATGTTTACATACAACACATTGGTGTTTATCCATGTTTACCCCTCGTACCTCCTGGCCTCTTTATCGTCACAGAAGCCATTCGTACAGGCACGATCACACCCTCTTACACAGATTGAGAAACTAAAGGGAAGAGAGCTTAAGGAGCTTGCCAAGTTATCCAGTGAGTTTAACAAGCGCTAGAACGGGGTCCTGACTTCCAGCCCGGTGCTGCTTACAATAAACAGCAAGAGGCTTCAAAGGCAGGCAGGAAGCCATGTTAGCCCGATTTTATGGGTTAGGGAACTCGCACAAAGTGTCAAAGCCTGGACTTGAATCTTCCAGCAACAGAATGAGTTCATTCTTTTCCCACCAGAGTATAACTGCGATTTGCAAGAAAGATGATCCCTTTAGCTTCCTGAGGAGCATCTTGTAGAAAACAAAACAAAACAGAATTAACTGAAACACTCCCTGTTCTCGGGTCTCCCCGCTCCCCTCCTTGTCCTGCCTGTTACTGTTTTCTCAAAGCAGAGAGGTTACAGCACTCAGTGGATTCTGCTTGGGGCCTTTCAAAATCTAAAATTAATCAGAAGGAATCCAGAGGTGGGGAGCCTTGGGTGGTGCAGTTGGTTAAGGGTCTGATTGTTGATTTCCACTCAGGTCGTGATCTCTTGGCCCACATCAGGCCCTGCACACTAACTACGGAGACTGCTTGGGATTCTGTCTCCCTCTACCCCCCCCGCCCCCCCCTCCTGCTCTCAAATAAATAAATAAATAAATAATTTTTAAAAATAAAAGAAGGAATCCAGAGGTGAAAATTATCCAGCGCTAATGCCATTTAATTAACCCTGGGAGTCGACTGTGTTCCTGGTTCTCAACTGCTTTTACTGTAGCAAACTCACTGCTCTGTGTGTCCTCCAGGGTATGACCAATGGAGTCATTTCCTGCTCTGCCTACCCCTGCCCTCTACAGGGGCTGACTGTTGCTAGGCACTTAGCTCCACCGGCTGCCACTCACTGCTAGGTACCACATGTCCACACCGGTCCAAAAAAGTCTTGGAGCTTTTTCCCTCCCCCTTGACAGTAGCCTCGGCCCATTGCTGATGACCCAAGAATTCATGGTGAGCTTTTCAGTTTGTTAGTTTTGTTAGCAAAAGAGCCACCTCGCAGACCTGCCCCCAAAAGCCAGGGAGCAGCAGCCACTCTGCTTCGTAAGAACAATTACTTCTGCCATTTGAGGTAGTCATCATCGACCTATCACCTGATGTGCAAATGCATCAGTCCATAGGAGCATGCAATTAAAACACCAGCGAAATACTGTTCCATTCCCCAGAATATCCAAAACCAAAGAGCTTGGAAATAGCAAGACTTGGAGACATTCTTCTGCCCGTGGATGGGGGTGTAAATTGGCACAGCCAGTTTGAAGAACAATTGGGCAAGCCGTAGTCAAATCTGAACGCTACACACCCTACAACTTTGCAATTCCTCTTCTGGCTCACTACCACAGAGAAACACTGGCACACGTATAAGAATGTTCACCACAGTGCATTATGAAGAGCAAAAATATTCAAAACCTAAATATCCATCATTATCCATTACATAAATGACTAAATTATCAACTACATGCAATAATTTCAATTTATAACAACACAGAGAGAACTCTAAGACTGGTTGTCAAATTTTAAAAAATCAAATTGCAGAGTAATGCGCATGAAAATGACAATACTTCCATAAACACACACATTCTTAAATCATTTGTATGGTAAAATCATAGGAAATGTCTGGAAGGATACACACCAAACTTTTTTTAAAAGTGTGGTATTCTTTTTATATTAAGTTGCATGAAAGGATGTATGTCAGGGTCCAGGCGGGATAACTGCTACCATTATAGGTATTTCAAGCAGGGGGAGTTTAACGTGGAGAATTGATTACAAAGTTAGGAAGGGGTGAAAGCGTAAATTCCAGTGATTATATGCTGCCCCTGTCTCTGTGGTGCATTCCAGTCCCAGGGGCCTCTGTCTCCTGCTGCATTATTGAAGACACAGTCACAGCTGGTTCTGGATCTACCAGATGTGTGAAGTAGACCGCCTCTGTGCGCATTGCTACACTAGCAACTTCGAACACCAGATCCTAATCTCTGTTCTGTGCCATCTGATCTGTGAGGGCCTCTTTTGGCAGAATCCAACAGGAAGCCTAAAAAAATGTAAGGGAGCCACAGCATGTAGGTGGAAGACTTTCAGCCTCACCAATGAAAAGCAGAACTTAGAAACAAGATTGTGGAGCTGAGAGACAGACCTTCTAACGGTCTTACTCTGGCCTCAATGAGTCTAAATTCCCTTTGCCCCTCACCGTCATGTTCATGGGTCACCAGTGGAAGTTTAAGCCTCCCTTTCAAAATGATCTATTGATCCAATACAATCCCTATCCAAATTCCACTGGCATTCTTTCACAGAAATAGCAAAATCCCAAAATTCAAATGGAATCACAAAAGACCCCAAATGGCCAAAGCAACCTTGAGAAAGAAGGTATCCCACTTCCTGGTTTCAAACTACATTACAGGGGCACCTGGGTGGCTTAGAAGGTTAAGCGTCTGACTTTCGCTTAGGTCATGATCTCGCGGTTCGTGGGTTCGAGCCCCGCGTCGGGCTCTGTGCTGACTGCCACATCAGAGCCTGGAGCCTATTTCGGAGTCTGTGTCTCCCTCTCTCTCTGACCTTCCCCTGCTCACGCTGTCTCACTCTCTCCTAGAAATAAATAAAAATGTTTAAAAAAATAAAAACAAAAAAACTACATTACACAGCTAAAGTAATATAGGTAGAACAGCAGAGTTCTAGCATAAAAACCGACACATAGACCAATGGAACAGAGTCAAGAGCCCAGAAACAAACCCAGGTACTTCCAGTCAACTAATATTTGGCAAGGTAGCCAAGGACACTTGAGGGGAAAGGACAGTGTCTTCAATAAATGGTGATGGGAAAACTGGATATTCACATGCAAAAGAATGAAATTAGATGCCTATCTCACACCACTCACAAAAATCTACTTTAACTGGATTAAAGGCAGAAATGTAAAACTTGAAACCATAAAATTCATAGAAAAAGGGAACCTAGCACAGGGAATAAGCTCCTTGGTACTGTTCTTGGCAATAATGTTTCTGGACGACACCAAAAGCACAAACAACAAAGCAAAAATCAACACATGGATTTTGCATCCAATCTAAAAGCTTCTGCACAGCAAAGGAAACCATCGACAAAATGAACTGGGAGAAAATGTCTGCAAGCCATATATTGGATTAGGAGTTGATGTCCAAAATATATAGGGAAATCACACAACTTAACAAAGAATAATAATCCGATTTGAAATTGGGTAAAGGACCCAAATAGACGTTCTTCCAAAGAAGACCTACAAACGGCCAAATACATGAAAAGATACTCGGCATTGCTCGTTATCAGGGAAAAGCAAATCAGAACCATAATGAGATATCACCTCACACCTGTTAGGATAGCTGTTACCACAGGGACAAGAGATAAAAGAAGTGTTGACAAGGACGTGGAGGAAAGGGAACCCTCATGCACTGTTGGAGGGAGTATAAACTGGTTTAGCCATTAAGGAAAACAGTATGAAGGCTCCTCAAAAAATTTTAATTAGAACTGCCTTGTGATCCAGCAACTCCACTTTTGTGCACGTATCTAAAGGAAGACATTATACTAAGTGAAATAAGTCAGCCATTAAAAGACAAATACTATACATGTCCATGTATACGAGGTACCTAGAATGGTCAAGTTCACAGAGATGCAAGGTAGCAGGGTGATTACCACCTGTTGGGGGGAGGGGAAAATAAGGGGTTATTTAGTGGGTACAAAGTGTCCATTTGGAAATATGAAAAAGTTCTGGAGAAGGAGAGTGGTTATTGTTACACAATAGTGTGAATGTACTTAATGAACAATATACTTGAAATAGCTAAAATGGTAAATTTTATGTCACGTATATTTCCCCACAATAAAAGAATGCTTTAAAAAAGAAACCATTACCATTAGCTATGCTCTCATTTCATCTTAACACACACAAATTGCCTTGTCTTAATTTTGTGTAAGGGCAGAGATTAATCCCATTCCATACGTGCAGCACAGGACTCAAGGGGAGATTAAAATGAGACGAATAAGCAACAAAACGCCTACAGGTGGCAGTAGTGATCTGAATCTGATATAAAGAAAGTGGCCTTCCTGGTCTGGTGTTCAAAACAATTTGTTGTGCCCATAGTTGACAAAACTCAACTTTTCAGCATGTCCACCTGCTTTTTGTGAATGGCTCTATTCTGGTGGACAGTTGTCTTTTCCAATCATGTGGTCCAGCAGTGGACTCCCCAGCAGGTTGGGTATATTGCATCTCTTGGACTCTCTCTCGATGCTTCACATGGACACTCGGGTTTGGGTGCTGGTAGGCATCAGAGACTATCACTGTTGTTGTCAGTGAAAGCCAGACTCTGCCAAGACCCACCATGTCAAAGCCCATACTTAGGAATAAAGGGCCTGAGCCACAGCCTGGGCAGAGTATAAACAGAACTGTAGGCACTTAGGCCAAATATGATCCTCTTGAATCCCTCACTCAGGACTTTCTTGAGCTGGTCATTGGTGACTCCAGGGGACAAGACTCATGTGTCAACTCAATCTGCGTGTAGGTGGAAGAAGGGCCTTGTGGCCTAACGATCAGTAGGCATTGATGGTGTGTTGAGGAGAGAGGGTACGTGAGGGGATTTCACACCACAGCCTCCTTTTTGAGATTCAACTCACTTGGTTTTTGAGACAAGGAGCCCCCAACCAATGAGATGGCACATCGTCTCCAGCAGGGGGCGTGCTGCATTGGTCTTGTCTTCCTAAACCAGAATTGGTATGAAATGCAGCCCTCCCTGCTTCAAAGGCAAGATTTTTCTGATTAATATTTCACCCTTTCCCTATTAATCCTGGATCCCAGCCTGAAATGCAGCTACTTAGCCAGCATCCTAATCCCCTGAGTGAATCTTGCTAACCTCTCCCAGTGGGGTCTGCACGCTCCTCCCTGGTACCAGGATGCTGGCCACATCTGCTTCACCAGGAAT
This sequence comes from Hyaena hyaena, assembly GCF_003009895.1. Taxonomy (NCBI): domain Eukaryota; kingdom Metazoa; phylum Chordata; class Mammalia; order Carnivora; family Hyaenidae; genus Hyaena; species Hyaena hyaena. The sequence goes on along the minus strand of NW_024080727.1, from coordinate 1,761,405 downwards.
GGGTGCCCTTGCCACATGGGACCATGTCTGCCTGACCCGGGAATAGCCCCATCTGGAAACTCCTGCTGTGCCCCATTCCTGCTCACCCAAACAGGCCTGCAGGGCTTGGACTGCAGAACTGGTCCAAGTTACTACTCCTTTGAGAAGTGACTTTTTAGGGGGAGTACCTGGGTGGTTCAGTGGGTTAGGCGTCCCACTCTTGATTTTGGCTCAGGTCATGATCTCACAGTTCGTGGGATTGAGCCCCACTTAGGGCTCTGCACTGACAACGTGAAACAGGCTTGGGATCCTCTCTCTCTTCCTCTCTCTCTCTGCCCCTCCTCAACTCACATTTTTCCTCTCTCTTACACTTTCTCTCAAAATAAACAAACATCTTTTAAAAAATACAAGTGATTTTTTTTTTTTTTAGTCTAGCTATTACTTGTTCAATGAGGGTTTGCTACTAGCCCTACCCATTCCCAATATCTTGGCTCGACCCACCCCTGGGCTGTGCCCCTGAGATCTCGGCTTGCCTTCTGAAGCAGTGTCCACCAAAGCCTTTCAGGGTCCCCATTGTTAAAAAGATAACTCTTTAAGTCCTTCTGAGCAACGCCAGAGGCATCGTCTGACTAGGAGACAGCGCTCTGCAGCCCCATGTGTCTACAGTAGCAGGATGAGGCCTTCAGTGTCAGATATGAGGACACCTTCATCCCAACCCATCCCTCTCCCCAGGGAACAACTGAGAGAAGCAGTATATTTTCCATTGTTCCGCAACACACCTTTCTCCTCTCTCGTGTCTTTCTCCTCTTTCAGCATTGCCCCTAAAGATTCCAAAGACTTCTTTCTGTCCCCGTTCTCCTTTTGCTCATGAAAGCAGCCTGACTGATATGCTAGGCTCAAATGTGATGCAACACAGGCTGAAAAACAGAAGTGACCCAAATTTACATTTGATTTCAGTATAAATGCAAATGATGATTGCTCAAATTGTGTGGTAATGATAGAGTATAAAATATAAGGCCTCGGGCAGCTGTCTAGAAGTTAGAGTCTGTGATGGCTATAAAATACGCTTGACCCTTAAACAACATAGGCTTGAACTGTGTGGGTCCACTAACATGTGGATTTCATAAATATAAATACAGCATAGTATTATATACGTATTTTTTCTTCCTTATGACTGTCTTCATAACATTTTCCTTTCCCTCGCTTATTTTATTGTAAGACAACAGTGTATACTACATATCACATGCAAACTATGTGTTAATTGACTGCTTATATTGTCTGTAAGGCTTCTTCTGGTCCATAGGAGGCTATTAGTAGTTAAGGTCTAGGGAGGTCAAAAGTTACACGTGGAGTTTCAACTGCACAGAGGTCAGCACCTCTAACCCTCCTGTTGCTCAAGGGTCAACTGCATATCTGCTAATTATGACCCCCTTCCGTTCAAAACGCGGAACCTAATTCCCCCACTTGGAAAGTGGGCTACACTTGCTGACTTGCTTCTAACAAACAGAATGTATTGGGGGTGATGGAGTGAGGCTTTGCGATTTCTGGGACTCTGTCATAAGAAGAATACATTCTCTGCCTGTTGTTCCCTCTCTCTCTCTCTCTTTTTTTTCTCTTTCTCTTTCTCATCACTTACTGTGGTGGAAATCAGTGGCTATATCATAAGGATACGCAGGCAACCCTGAAAAGCCCAATGAAAAGGAAACCAACTGGTCAGAACCAACTAACTAGCCATGTGAGTGAGTGACTTTGAAAGCAGATTCTCCATCCTTAGTCAAGCCTTCAGATGATTTCAGGCCCCACCCGTAAGGTCAGCCCCAAACATTGTGAGCAGAGACAAACCATCCCCACTGTGCCCTTGCTGAATCATGACACATGATAGAACAAGAGAAATAAGCTATAATTTGTTTTTTAAGCCACTAAGTTTTTTGGAGCAGAGTGGATAATTTGTTACACAGCAATAGCTAACTAATACAGATTCATAACACATACTGAAATTAACTCCAAGATAGATTAAAGATTTGTATGTAAACATTCATTCAATGGTGGCATGTGGGGGTTGGACATTAGGAGTTCAGTCTACTCAGAAGCAACCTGCAGGGTAAGCAGGGTGACTACATTCACAAGAGCCTCCAGACAGCTGATTGGTCACCATCCATGCTCCTTCACTAAGTCTTGGCCCAGCTCCAGGGATGAGACAGCCTGGCTTGCCTAGGAAGCAATGAGTGTGGGTGCTTGAATCCGTGCCTATATGTGTTTGGCACCATCAAAGAGAAACTGGGAGTCTCAGTACCCAGAACATAAGCAGAAACGCTGAAAAAAAAAAAAGAATCATACACAATGGAAATATAATCATAATACATGCTTGGCTCTGCAGAGAACAACTTTTACACAGTCATCCTAATGTAAACACTGTGAGATGATTTTCAACTGTTCAAGTCAACCAGGAAGAAACTCCAGAATAAATCATTGTGGCTATAGAACCAACTGTAAAAATTATCACCCTGGAAGATGTACAAAGAATAAATATGGAAAGAAGAGAGGAAGGAGGTTAAAAGGAAAAAAAAATGAAGAAAAGTGTAGAAGAGAAGTGCCCTTTCCTTCCAAAGTGGGGAATCAAAAGATACTGCCTGTGGTTGATAAAATAAGAAGTAAAGCGGGGCACCTGGGTGGCTCAGTCAGTTGAGCATCCGACTTCAGCTCAGGTCATGATCTCGCTCATGGGTTCAAGCGCCGCATCAGGCTCTGTTCTAACAGCTCAGAGCCTGGAGCCTGCTTCAGATTCTGTGTCTCCCTCTCTGCCCCTCCCCTGCTCACACTCTGTCTCTCTCTCTCAAAATAAATAAACCTTAAAAGAATTTTTTTTAAATAAATAAAATAAGAAGTAAAGGTATACATATATATATATATTATGTACCAGGGCAACCAATAAAAGAAGCAAAAATCTCTTATAGTGGAACAGGAATGTGATAAAAGTAAGATAAATCCTTACCCGTTGTAGCAGTAAATCAACTGATATGTCTAATCTTGATATCTAAAAAACATTGATATAAGAACAGTTTTTAGGGGCACCTGGGTGGCTTAGCTAAGTGTCCAACTCTTGGTTTGGGCTCAGGTCATGATCTCATGGTTCATGGGATTGAGTCCTTCCTCCACTCACATTGTCTCTGTCTCTCTCATAATAAGTAAATAAACTTAAAAAAGTTATTTTTCAACTTTTTTTCATTTTTTAACATTTATGCATTTTTGAGAGACAGAGACAGAGACAGACTGTGAGTAGGGGAGGGGCAGAGAGAGAGGGAGGGAGAGGAAGAGACACAGAATACAAAGCAGGTTCCAGGCTCTAAGCTGTCAGCACAGAGCCTGATGCGGGCTCAACTCACGAACTGTGAGATCATGACCTGAGCCGAAACTGGACGCTCAACCAACTCAGTTACCCAAGTGCCCCAAGAATAGTTTTTTAATGACATGAAGGAAGTCATCAGAAAAACTAACAGAAATAGTTAAAAAGGAGTGAGAATGGAGATAGAATTGGAGCAGGTGTCATTGTTTCAAACTTCAAGAACTTTCTTGTCATTTGCTTTCTTTGTTGAATATAGTATTTTGAAAAAATAAATCTTTAAAAAAATTCCAGTGTGTTCCCACCTTTAATATACTTGGCATATTGCCTTGTGTTTTTAATTAGGGTACATTTATATGACATAATATACACAAACAAATTACATATCTTACAATAATTCTGTCAAGTGAAAAAAACCTGATCTTTCATCATTATGAGATAGGGAAATTGAACTGAGAAATGCTAATGATTTGCCCAAGAGGACTTAGTAAATTATTTCCTTAAGAATTATAACTTCTGGGGTGCCTGGGTGGCTCAGTCGGTTGAGCAACTGACTCTTGATTTTGGCTCAAGTTCATGATCCCAGGGTTATGGAATCAAGTCCCATGTCAGGCTGCATGCTAAATGCAAAGCCTGCTTAAGATTCTCTCTTTCTCTCTCTCTCTCTCCCTTTGCCCCTCTCTGCAGCTTGTACTCTTTCTCTCTAAAATAAAAGTATAAAATTGAAAAACTGAAAAAAAAGAGTTATAACTTCTTAAAACATCGACCATTTCTTACAAGTGTCCCATGATGTATAAAGAGTCCCACTTTATGGATGAAAATATAATGGCAACAAAGATATGCAATTTCCCCCTGGATCCCAAGGAGACGGTAGATGAATATGGTTCCTACTTCCTTTCTGCTTTGTTGCTTCCTCTGTGGGAAGTGGTGACCATCAATACAGCATCTAACAGCTGAAAAGAAGAGGATGCAAGCAACGTGCAAAGGCCTCATCATAACCCTTTCTGTGCGTATTATTAACTACATTCTACAGGTGGGGCCACAGCACTAGGGAATAAATAAGCATTGTGCTCTGAGGTCACAGAGCAGGTCAGTGGTAGCACTGGGATTTGAAGCAGTACTGGGGCACAGGAGTGATGCCTGTCACTAAGCGGGGCGAACCTGGAAGAAGAAGAGGAAGATCACTTGTCTGTGAACGGATCATATGGCTGTGTAGTAAACCTGTCTTTCACTGTCTGTATAGTTTAAGGCAATGTTTTTCTCTCCTCAGATCCTCCATCTTCTCATCAGTAAAAGGAGAGGGTGAACTAGGTTATCTCCCTTTTGAGCTTGAACTTGATTGTAGCCTTGCTGATGAAATCAGGTAAGAAAAATAAATAAAAAGATTCTGTTGGAAGGAAGAAATGAAATTGCCTTTATTCACAGAGAATGTGATCATCTTTGTAGTTATAAGGACTAATAAGTTCATGCAGCAAGGATCCAAGATACAAGAGCAATATAAAAATTTCAGTTGTAGGGGTGCTTGGATGGCTCAGTCAGTTGAGCGTCCGACTTCAGCTCAGGTCATGATCTCGTGGTTTGTGAGTTTGAGCCCCATGTTGTGCTCTGTGCTAACAGCTCAGAGCCTGGAGCCTGCTTCAGATTCTGAGTCTCCCTCTCTGCCCCACCCCAACTCACACTCTGTTTCTCTCTCTCTCTGTCAAAAATAAATAAAATAAATCAAAATATTTTTATCAAAAAGTTTTTTAAAATTAAATCTCAATTTTATTTCTATACATTAGCAACAATCAGAAATTAAAAATACCATTTACAATAGCACAAAAAAAATGAAATACTAAGGGATATGTCTGAAAAAAGATGCTGAAGACCTGTATATTGAAACTAAAGAACATCACAGAGCAAAATTAAATCAGGTCTAAATAATCAGGGAGATGTACAATATTCATAAGACTCAGTATTGCTAAAATGTCAATTCTCTCCAAATTGATATGCATATTTTATACGTTCTTAAACAAAGTCCCAACAGACTTTTGAAGAAACTGATAACCTGACTCTAAAATTCATGTGGAAATACAAAAGTCCTACAAAACAACTCTGAAAAAGAACAATTTGGTGGGCTCTCTGATTTCAAGATTTATTATAAAGCTACACAAATCAGAACAGCATGGTATTTGCATCGAGTTAGACAAAAGAGATCAATAGGACAGAAAATAGAATCCAGATATGCAGACAACTGACTTTTGAAAAAGGTGCAAAGGTGGAGAAGCATAGTCTTTTCAAAAATGTGGCTAGAAAATTTGGATATCCATAGGGAAAAAAATTAACATGCATGGTTTGCATCATGTATAAAATTAATTCAAAATGGAATATAAACCTAAATGTAAAACTTAAAATTTCCAGGAGAAAATCTTTATGACTTTGGTATAGGCAAAAATTCTTACAAAAGGGCACCAAAAGAATGATTCACTAAAGGGCATATTGATAGACTGGATTGAAATTAAAAACATTCACTCTACACAAAACACTGTTATGGAATAAAAAGACAAGGCACAGGCCAGGAGAACATATTTGCAGAGCATATATCTGGCAGGATACTTCTATTCAAAATATATACAGAACTCTCAAAACTCACTAACAAACTTATTCAAAAGTGGTAAAAAGATTTGTAGTTTTATATTCTCCAATATTTCATGAATTACTCCAAAGACGTTTCACAAATGGCCAGTAAGCACATAAAAAGATATTCAACATCATTAATCATCAGGGAAATGCAAATCAAAACCGTGATGAAATACCACCTCATACCCATTAGGATGACTATTCTCAAAAACAATGGAAAATATGAAGTGTTGATGAGGATATGGAAATGGAAACCCTCATACATTGCTGGTGGGAAAATTAAAGGTTGCAGCCTCTGTATAAAGCTATGGCAGTTTTCGAATGTCAAACATAGGGGTGCCTGGGTGGCTCAGTTGGTTAAGTATCTGGCTTCATCTCAGGCACGTCATGATCTCACAGTTCATGAGCTCAAGCCCCATGTTGGGCTCTGTGTTGACAGCTCAAAGCCTGGAGTCTGCTTCAGATTCTGTGTCTCCCTCTCTCTGGCCCTCCCTGACTCATTCTCCCTCTCCCTCTCTCTCTCTCAAAATTAATAAACATTAAAAAATATTTTAAACGTCAAACATAGAATTACCATATAGCTCAGCATATAGAATAAAGGCTAGGGGTTGGGGAGGTGTGTACAATGGGTATAGAGTTTCTGTGTGGATAGATGATAAAAAAAAAGTTTTGGAAATATAGTGGTAATGATAGTTGTGAATGTACTTAAGACTACTGAATTGTACACTTAAAAATGGCTAAAATGGTAAGTTTTATGTTACATATATTTTAGAATAATAAAAACCTCAATAATAAGACAACACACACCCACTTTTTCAAAAAATGGGCAACATTTTCTTCAAAAGAGTATTGGAAGCTCTAGCCACAGCAATCAGACTAGAAAAAGAAAAAGAGGTATCCAAATTGGTAAAGAAGAAGTTAAAGTATCACTATTTCAGATGACATGATACTACAATAGAAGACCCAGAAGACTCCACCAAAAAACTACAGGAAGTAATAAATGAATTCAGTAAAGTTACAGCATACAAAAAGATACCCAGAACTTGGTAGCATTTCTATACATGAATAACGAAGTAGCTGAAAGAGAAATTAAGAAAACAATTCCATTTACAATTGAACCAAAAAGAATAAACTAGCTGGGTTTAAACTTAACCAAGAAAGTAAAAGACATGTACTCTGACAATTATAAAACATTAATGAAAGAAATTGAAAATGACACAAACGGAAAAATATTCCATGCCCATGGATTGGATCGGAAGAATTAATATTATTAAAATGTCCATACTACCTGAAGCAATCTATATATTCAATTACCTGAATTGGCCTGGGGACAATGAAGACAGAGCATTGCTACCTCAGGGTCAACAAAGCACCTTTCTTTTGCTAATTAGCTCTGCTCTGGGCAACTTAGCCCTACTTCATCCAAAGTCCTGTTGTTTACCTGTTTACCTATTTCGGTCCTTCCCTCCAGTGAAAGCAGCTTTCTACAATTGTACTAAGTTGGGAGGTGCTTCCGCCCTGAATACCTAATCTTATTTACCTCATTTTTGATGCTTTCATCCTGAGGCTTTCTGTTCCTATATCTTTGTCCTATACTGGAGGGGGGGAGGGGGGCTAATCTTGGATGTGTCCCTCCTGTGGCTTTCTATTTCTTTATGCCTTGTTAACCCATCGGTGCAGGCTCAGGGAATTCCTAAGCTTATTCCCCACACATCACAATTCCAGATTTCAAAAACTACAAAGCTGTAATAATTAAAACAGTATGGCAATGGCACAAAAATGGACATATACATAGATCAATAAACTAGAATAGAGCCCAGAAATGGACTCATGCTTATATGGTCAATTAATTTATGACAAAAGAGGCAAGATATATAATGGGGAAAAACAGTCTCTTCAATAAATGGTGCTGGGAAAACTGGACAGCTATGTGCATAATAATCAAACCAGACCACTTTCTTACACCACATAGAAAAAATAAACACAAAATGCATTAAAGACCTAAATGTGAGCCCTAAAAGCATAAACATCCTAGAAAACAAGCAGTAATTTCTCTGATATTGGCCATGGCAATGTTTTTCTAGATATGTCTCCTAAGACAAGGGAAACAAAAGCAAAAATAGGGGTGCTGGGTGGCTCAGTCATTGGACTTGATTTTGGCTAAGGTTATGATCTTGTTGTTAGTGAGGTTGAGCACAAGGAGCCCTCTAGTTCTATGCGGATATTGTGAAGCCTGCTTGGGATTCTCTCCCCTCCCTCTCTGCTCCTCCCCCCACCCCAGCCCACTCTTGCAAGTGTGTGCTTACGCGTGCACTCTTTCTCTCTCTCTCTCCCCCAAACATTTTTTTAAAAAGAAAAAATAAACTATTAGGGCTATATCAAAATACAAAGCTTCTGCACAACAAAGAAAACCACCAGCAAAACAAAACAACCTACTGAATGGAAGATATTTGAAAATCATATCTCTAATAAGGGGTTAATATGGAAAACACATAACGAACTTATATAACTCAACACCAAAATAAGCAAACAATCCAATTAAAAAATGGGCAGAGGACCTGAATAGACATTTTCCAAAGAAGGCATATAGACAGATGGCCAAGAGACACATGAAAAGATGTTTAACATCAGTCATCATCAGGGAAATGCAAATTAATACCATGATGAGATATCACCTCACACCTATCAGACTGACTAAAATAAAAACAATAAGAAATAACAAGTATTGGTGAAGACATGGAGAAAAAGGAACCCTCATACATTGTTGGTAGGAATGTAAATGGTATAGCCACTATGGAAACCAGGAAAGAGTTCCCCCCCAAAATTAAAAATACAAATACCATATGATCCAATAATTCCACCACTGGGTATTTACCCCCTAAAGATGAAGACACAAATTTGAAAAGATATATATCCTTATGTCTGTTGCAGCATTATTAACAGTAGCCAAGATATGGAAGCAACCCAAGTGTCCACTGATAGATGAATGGATAAAGAACAATGGAATAGTACACAGCCATAAAAAAGGGTGTGATTGTGCTACTTGTGACAACATGGATGGACCTAGAAAGTATTAAACTAAGTGAAGTAAGTCAGACTGAGAAAGATAAATACCATATTAATACACTTATATGTGGAATCTAAAAAAACAAATGAATAAATAAACAAAAAGCAGAATCAGCCCTAAAATACAGAGAACAAACTGATGGTTGCCAGAACGGTAAGAAGGTGATGATGTGGACAAAATGAGTTGAAGGCGAGAGGGAAATACAGACTTCCAGTTATGGAATGATTAAATCACAGAACTAAAAGGCAAATATATAGCAAATATAGTCAGTGATACTGTAACAGCATTGTAGGGTGACAGAGAATGGCTACACTTATAAGCAGAGTATAACTTGAAGAGAAGTTGAATCACTGTGTTGTACACCTGAACTAATACATTCAAAATTTTTTAAATGAGCAAAAGATTTGAGTAGACATATTGCCAAAGAATAAACACAGATGAATAGTATCTGAAATATGTCCAATTTCATTAGTCTTAGGAAAATGCAAATTAAAAGCCATGATGAAATAACAACTCTGTATCTATTAGAATGCCTTAAACAAAAAAAAAAAAAGAAAAGAAAATTAAAGAAAAAATGAAAAGCTGATACCAAGTACTGGTGGGGATGTGAAGGAACTGGAATTTTCATGAGCTACTATGAGAATTTAAAGTGGTACAACCACTTTGGAAAACATTTTGGCAATTATGTTAAAAATTAAACACATGCCTACCCAATCATTCCACTCTTAGGTATGAAAGTAAACTAAAATGAATGATCATGACAGTTTTATTTGTAACAGTCAAAATCTAGAAAAAATCCAAATGCCCATCAACAGGTGAAAGGATAAATTATAGAATACACAGTATACAGGGGCCTGTACACACAATATACAATGAAATACTACTTGGCAATAAAGAAGAATGAACTCGTGATACTTGTGACAATAGGAAGGAATCTCAAAATAACTGAGTGGAAGAAGCCACATATACAAAACTAATACATAGCGTAAGCATCCAGTATCCCATTGTATATAGAATTCTAGAAAATGCAAACTCGTCTGTGGTAACAGATCAGTGGCTGTCTGGAGTAGGTACGCAGAAGAAAATACAAAGGGTTGGAAGAAACAGTGGCGAGTGATAAGTATACTCACTAAATTGATTGCAGTGGTAGTTCCATGGATGTATACCTATGTCAAAGCTTATCCAAGGGCACGCCTGAGATATGTGCAGTCTGTTGGACGTCAACTATAGCTCACTATAGTTGTTCCAAAAGCAATGTTGAATTTAAAATACATATAATGGGGTGAAACGTTGACAACACTTTTATGTAGTTAAAGCTCAAAACAACTCTGTATTGAAGAGAGAAAGTGGCCTGGAAAGGCATACATTAAATATGCAGATTGAATTCCTCTATGGGGATGGGAGGTGAAGGATTAAGAAAATAAGAAAAGAGGGGCTTTGGGTGCCCCAAGGATGATACCGTGCAGAGAGCATGATTAAGTCGAATCTGTCCACTATTGTCCTGGGAGAGGGGAGGGGAGGGGAGGTGCAAGAGAAAACTGGAGGGAGGAAAGCGGAGAAAGAATTGAAGGCAGGGAGGAAGAAAAGTAGAGGAAGGGGGTGTGCAGTAAGACACACAGAGCTGAAAGATACATGGAGTCTGCAGAAACGCCTCTTGCAAGCTGGGCTTGGCAAACACGCCCCTGGCTACGCGCCAGACAACGGCCTGGGCTACATCTAAGGGTGAACTTACACGGTTATCAAATTCCCCTTCCCTGGAGCCTCTGAAAGTTGTTGCCAAAAACAGAAGGGGGGAAATCCATCCCTTTGTCTTTTTTTCCCCCCCTTGGACCTGATTTGGTGTTTTCCTCCGTCTTATTTCTCCCCGGGGAGCCTCCGGCCCCAGCTGCGATGGGGGTGAGACGTGGGAGTTGGGCAAATGGTGGGACTCCGGCAGGCGCGCTGCACCGGGTCCCCCAAAGCCACTGGATCCCCCAGAGCCCCGAAGACGGGGATGCGACCCCAGCCCACTGTCCAAAGTCGCTTCCTTAGAGCCGGGGGAGCCAGGTGAGCCGCCGCTCCCCGGCGCAGGGAGGAGAGGCCGCGGCGCGGGTCGGGGGCTCTCCCGAAGCCGCCCCTCTGCGATCCCCCCGCGCGGCGGCGGCGTCTCCACCCGCGGGAGCTCGTCTCCACCCGCGCGCGCGCCCGCCCGCTCCGCCCTCTTAGCCTGGCCAGGGCGGCAGAGCAGGAAGCTCACACACGCGAGGAACAGCCTCTCCAGAAGCGTTTGCACAGCTTTCCGCCGTCCGGCCAAGGGCGCGGCCGCCGGGGTCGCCTGGCAGGGGTGTGTGTGCGCGCAGAGGCGGGCGGGGGAGCCCTGCCCTTGAACTTGGCGGGCGCTGCGGCTCGCTCTCGAGGAGGCTTGGGCATCTCCCAGCCTTTTCCGTCTGGAAATATTTTTATTGTGATAATACGCAGTCCCCAAAGCAAAAGTCAAACGGGCGCCCAAAGGCACCCGGGTATCTTCTGGGTGGACAGACGGACAGAGCCACCCGTGCACCGAAGTGCGGACAGAACGCACCGCTGTAGAGAAGGGGTGGGGGAGGGGAGTTGGAAAGAAGGAGAGGTGGAGAAGGAAGCCGGGAGGGAGGCTGGGAAAGAGTGGGACGTCGGGAGGCGGGGTGGAGGGGGCGGGGAAGCCAGGGCTGAGTTGGGAGGAGTCAGGGGAGGGGGTAGGAAGAAGGGGACCTCTCGCCACTCCCTTTTGAGACCTTCTCCACCTCCCGGGATCTCCCCTTGTGCCCGCTCTTTTCTCCCCAGTGCCTGATCTCACCTCTTTCTCTTTCTGGCTCTTTGGCTCTTTCTCCTTTACTCTCTCTTCACCCGCAGCCCCCTGCCCCTGTCTCCCACCCCGATCCCTCTCTTGCTCACTCTTTCTCTCTCTCTCATTTACTCTTTTTGGGTTTTTTTTAATGTTTATTTTTGAGAGAGAGAAAGAGAGGCAGCACGAGTGGGGGAGGGGCAGAGAGAGGCCAGGGGGAGAGAGGGGGACACAGAACTCAAACAGGATCCAGGATCTGAGCTGTCAGCACAGAGCCCAATGCGGAGCTTGATCAAGACCTGAGCAGAAGTTGGATGCTTAACAGACTGAGCCACCCAGCACCCCTCTCATTTACTCTTTTTGGTTTGCTCTGTTGTCTCTCCCTCTAGGTCGCCTGTGCTTGCCTGCACACACACACACATGCTCCCATACCCTGTACAACTCCAGTGAGAGCAGCATGTGTGAGGTGCCAGTCATAGGGGCCTGAGAAGGCTGAGCTGGCCTCTGCAGGGGACCACAGACTCTCCCCAAGGTGGACCCCGGCCAGGCATTTCCTCTAAGACTTCTAATCAGAGTGACCATATTGACCACTCTGTTCTTGGATGTCCATCCTGGACTGGAAGCCCATAATTTGATGTGGCTTTATAATTGCTTCACATTTTTTTTTTCCTTTTAGGGATAGGTGTAGTGAGGTCACTGCCATGGCCCATTTGACAGAACGGGGGGAGGGGTCACAAACACCCATCATTCACCACCCCTGTTTTGTCACCCTATGCTAAGCTCCATTACTGGGAGGGGGGAAGGAGCCAGCCTTTGCTGTCATTCTTTACCCGGCCCGAATCCCAACCTCTGTTCAGAGTCCACATCTCTGCTGAATTTGTTGTCATTCCCAATTCATTACAAAAAAAGCTGAGGGGTGCCTGGGTGGCTCAGTCGGTTAGGCGTCCGACTTTAGCCCAGGTCATGATCTCACGGTTCGTGGGTTCGAGCCCCACATCGGGCTCTGTGCTGACAGCTAGCTCAGAGTCTGGAGCCTGCTTCTGATTCTGTGTCTCCCTCTCTCTCTGCCCCTCCCCCCCTCACGTGCACTCACTCTCTCTCTCAAAAATAAATACACATTAAAAAAAAAAAAAAAAAAGCTGAGCTCCCAAAGATTGAGAGGAGTTCAGCAAGTCCCAAGATAGTGGGGAGCAGATCTTGGAGTTTCTGACTCCAAACCTCTACTCGTGCCTACTTTATTTTTATTTTTTGTAATTAATGTTTATTTTTAAGAGAGACAGACAGAACACGAGCAGGGGAGGGGCAGAGAGGGAGAGGGAGACACAGAATCTGAAGCAGGCTCCAGGCTCTGAGCTGTCACCACAGAGCCTGATGCCGGGGGCTTGAACCCACAAACAGGGAGATCATGACCTGAGCCAAAATCAGATGCTTAACCCACTGAGTCACCCAGGCACCCTGTCATATTTACTTTATTTTTAAACTGTAGCATGCATCCTATATACAGAAGTTACATAAAAGGTGTGAGTACATTTAACAAATAATAAAATGAGTACCCATGAACCTATCAGGAAGCCCCTACCCCTGTGCTCCCTCGATTCCTACATCTCCTTCTCCAATAGACAATTGCTCTCTGGACTTCTACATTCAATTCTTACCTAAGTATGTATCCCCACGTAATATGTTGTTGAAGTTTAGAAAACCAAATAGCAGAACAGCCCCTGTTAGGGAGAGGCTCTCTGGAGAAAAGTTGCTAAACAGAATCCCCAGGTCATAGTTTGGTTTTGGTTCCCCTGAGAGTTTCCCAAGAGGCCATTCTCAGAAAGTATCATGGCGGGGCACCTGGATGGTTCAATCGGTTAAGCGTCCAACTTCAGCTCTGGTCATGATCTCACAGTTTGTGAATTCGACCCCCACATCGGTCTCTAGGCTGACAGCTCCGGGCCTGGAGCCTGCTTTGGATTCTGTGTCTCCTTCTCTCTCTGCCCATCCCCAACTCACACTCTGTCTCTCTGTCTCTCAAAAATAAATACACATTACAGAAAAAAAAACAAATTAAAGGGGCACTTGGGTGGCTTAGTCAGTTAAGCATCCGACTTTGGCTCAGGTTATGATCTCACGTCCGTGAGTTTGAATTCCATGTCCGACTCTGTGCTGACAGCTCAGAGCCTGGAGCCTGCTTCAGATTCTGTGTCTCCCTCTCTCTCTGACCCTTCCCCACACGTACTCTGATTCTCTCCCTCTCAAAAATAACTAAACATAAAAACTTTTTGAAAAAAATTTGTTAAAGTATCATGGCAAGATCACAAGCATGACCTGGAAACACAAGTCTTATCTTACTCAGTTTACAGAGAATGACCAGGTCCTTCTTTAGTAGTATGTAGAGGAAGGAATGAGATGCTTAATAAGTTTGGCTTCTAGGCTAAGCCTGGAAGACAATTCTCACAGGCCTCTTGCATTTCTGCAAATCTTAAAACATTGGTCACTTTTATTCCAGATTGTCTTTTCAAGGACATTTGTACAAAACAAAGAAACAACGTCTTGAAAGTAGGGGTAGTATCTCTGTATCAGAAAGATTTGTTGGCTCTCCTGTGTAATACAAATAATATCTCCCTCAGGGGCCAAGATCCGACAGGTTTGCTAGTAGCCCCTTTCCAGTGGTTAATTTTACGTGTCAACTTGACTGGCCACGGGGTTACCAGACTAAACATTATTTCTGGGTGTGTCTGTGAGGATGTTTCTGGATGGATTCACATTTAAATTGGCAGAGTCAGTAGGGCGCACTCCTTGATGTGGATGAGCATCATGCAATCCACTGGAGGCCTGAATAGAACATTCTGAGAATAAATACATTTGGAAGTTCATTTTCAAATTAAAACGTGTTGTGATATGGGTTATTTTGACTCTGCAAGTTTTACAAGATAAAACAGGAACATCCTGCTTGGTTTTCAAGCCCAGCTCTGCCATACTCAACTGTCACTTTTTGACCAAGGACTGTTCCAGAAGCCTCCAAGTATAGTACATTTAAAAAAGGACGCAGGGCAGGGTTGGTGAGGCACCTGCATGGCTTATGGCTCAGGTCATGATCTCATGGTTCATGAGTTCGAGTCCTGGGTTGGGCTCTGTGCTGACAGCTCAGAGCCTGGAGCCTGCTTCAGATTCTGTGTCTCCCTCACTTTCTGCCCCTCTGCCACTCATACTCTGTCTCTCTCTCAAAATTAAATAAATTAATTAAATAATAAATATAATATATATTATATAGATAATATATATTAATTATATAAATTATTATATAAATAAATATATAAATTATTAAATATATATTTATTAAATTATATAAATTATTAAATAAACAAATAAATTAAATAAATTATTTTATAAATTTATATATTATTAAATATAATTATTTATATAATATATATAAATTTTATATAAATTATTAAATAAACAAACAAATAAATAAAATAAATTTATATAAATTATTAAATAAATAAATAAAATTTAAAAATAAAAAAAACATAATAGAAAAAAAGGGAGCTATCAATAGGCCCAAAACTGATCCAAAAGTATTTCCAGAAAGAGAATGTCCACAAAGCGTGAAAACCCTGAAACGAGGCTGGCAGACCAGAGCACTTACTACAGTATGATTGTCTTCGAAGAACATCACTTTTGAGACACTTTGCACACATTTTTTATGTTTATTTATTTTTGAGAGATACAGTGTGAGCAAGTTGGGGTGGGGGGCAGAGAGAGGGGGACAGAGGATCTGAAGTGAGCTCTGTGCTCACAGCAGTGAGCCTGAAGTGGGGCTCAAACTCTGGACCATGAGATCATGACCTGAGCCCAAGTCAGATGCTCAAGCAACTGAGCCACCCAGGTGCCCCTTTGCAAACATTTTAACGAGAACTTTCTAGGTGCCAGGCCCCTGGTGTAGTTCCTCATGGTGAGCTCCAGGTGTTCCTGGCTTCTGACTGCACCGTATCCCTGAGAACAAAATGGAAGAAGTAACACTCCTTGGAATAAGCTGACCTTGGGATCCACAATATCTCAAGTTTCTCAATGAAATTTCTCCTCAAGTTAAAATGAGAGGGGGTTTTGGCAAAATGCAAGTGGAACCTAGCCAAGTTCCTCCTGTCTAAGATAGAATTCAGGGTGCTTGCCAACTGAAAACATCTGGGCTTATCACAGCTTTTTCTTTCTCAAAAAGCCCTCAAGGCTGCCTATAGGTGAGAACTTATGTTGTCCGGCTACGCTTTGTGGAAAATCCAGGGCCTCAGTAGCAGAGAGAACTTTCGATTGTGGCCCATCCTAGGACAAGCAAGCAGGCTGGAGTCTTTTTCACCAGGGTGACCAGTTACCTGTGTCCTACAGACAGATGTCGAGTGAAGGGCTGCCCATCCCAGAGAGAGGATGGCTGCTTGGAAGGTAACTCTAGAATCAGGACACATTGGTAGCTTTGTAAGGAAGGACAATTGGTCATTTTCTCAAGAACACTTGCTTATCACATTTTTTTTAGTTTTAAATAGTTTATTGTCAAGTTAGTTTCGATATAACACCCAGTGCTCATCCCCACAAGTGCCCTCCTCCATGCCCATCACCCCCCTCCCCCTCCTTCCCACCCCATCTGCCCTTAGTTTGTTCTCAGCATTCAAGAGTCTCTCATGGTTTGCCTCCCTCCCTCTCCCCAACTTCCCCCCTTCTTCTCCCCCTTGGTCCTCCTAAGGGGGAGTTCTTCCTAATCCTCCTATACGTGCAATCATATGGTATTTGTCCTTCTCTGCCTGACTTATTTCGCTCAGCATAACACCCTCAGGGTCCATCCATGTTGCTACACATGGCCAGATTTCATTCTTTCTCATTGCTATGTACTATTCCATGGTATAGATAAACCACATCTTCTTGATCCATTCATCTGTTGATGGACACTTAGGCTCTTTCCATGTTTTAGCTATTGTGGAGAGTGCTGCTATGAACATTGGGGTACATGTGCTCCTATGCCTCAGCATTTCTGTATCCCTTGGGTAAATTCCTAGCAGTGCTATTGCTGGGTCATAGGGGAGTTCTATTGTTAGTTTCCTGAGGAACCTCCACACTGTTTTCCAGAGGGGCTGTACCAGTTTACATTCCCACCAACAGTGTAGGAGGGTGCCCGTTTCTCCACATCCTCGCCAGCATCTAGAGTTCTCTGATTTGCTCATTTTAGCCACTCTGACTGGCGTGAGGTGGTATCTCAGTGTGGTTTTGATTTGTATTTCCCTGATGAGGAGGGATGCTGAGCATCGTTTCATGTGTCTGTTGGCCATCTGGATGTCCTCTTTGGAGAAGTGTCTGTTCATGTCTTCTGCCCATTTCTTCACTGGGTTGTTTGTTTTTCGGGCGTGTAGTTTGGTGAGTTCCTTATAGATTCTGGATATTAACCCTTTATCTGATATGTCATTTGCAACTATCTTTTCCCATTCCGTTGGTTGCCTATTAATTTTCTGGGTTGTTTCCTTGGCTGTGCAGAAGCTTTTAATCTTGATGAGGTCCCAACAGTTTATTTTTGCTCTTGATTCCCTTGCTTTTGGGGATGTGTCAAGTAAGAAGTTGCTGCGGTGGAGGTCAAGGAGGTTGTTTCCTGCTTTCTCCTCTAGGGTGTTGATAGTTTCCTGTCTCACGTTCAGGTCCTTTATCCATTTTGAGTTGATTTTTGTGCATGGTGTGAGAAAATGATCTAGTTTCATTCTTCTGCATGTTGCTGTCCAGTTCTCCCAACACCATCTGTTAAAAAGGCTGTCTTTTTTCCATTGGATATTCTTTCCTGCTTTGTCAAAGATCAGTTGGCTGTATACTTTTGGGTCCACTTCTGAGTTCTCAATTCTGTTCCATTGGTCTATGGGTCTGTTTTTGTGCCAATACCATACTGTCTTGAGGATGACAGCTTTGTAGTAGAGGCTGAAGTCTGGGATGGTGATACCTCCCGTTTTGGTTTTATTTTTCAGTATTACTTTGGCTATTCGGGGTCTTTTGTGGTTCCATACAAATTTTTGGATAGTTTGTTCTAGTTTTGAGAAGTATGCTGGTGCAATTTTGATTGGAATTGCATTGAATGTGTAGAGTGCTTTAGGTAGTAATGACATCTTAACTATATTTATTCTTCCTATCCATGAGCATGGAATGTTTTTCCATTTCTTTGTGTCTTCTTCAATTTCCTTCATAAGTTTTCTATAGTTTTCATCATACAGATCTCTTGTATCCTTGGTTAGGTTTATTCCGAGGTATTTTATGGTTTTTTGTGCAATTGTGAATGGGATCAGTTTCTTGATTTCTCTTTCTGTTGCTTCATTATTGGTGTATAAAAATGCAACCGATTTCTGTACGTTGATTTTGTACCCTGCAACTTGGCTGAATTCTTGGATCAGTTCTAGTAGGCTTCTGGTGGAGTCTGTCGGGTTTTCTATGTAGAGTATCATGTCATCTGCGAAGAGTGAAAGTTTGACTTCCTCTTTGCCAATTCTGATGCCTTTGATTTCCTTTTGTTGTCTGATGGCTGATGCTAGGACTTCCAGCACTATGTTAAACAACAGTGGTGAGAGTGGACATCCCTGTCGTGTTCCTGATCTCAGGGGGAAAGCTCTCAGTTTTTCCCCGTTGAGGATGATGTTAGCTGAAGGCTTCTCATAGATGGCTTTGATGATGTTTAAGTAGGTTCCTTCTATCCCAACTTTCTCGAGAGTCTTTATTAAGAAGGGATGCTGTATTTTGTCAAATGCTTTTTCTGCATCTATTGACAGGATCATATGGTTTTTATCTTTTCTTTTATTGATATGATGGATCACATTGATTGATTTGCGAATGTTGAACCAGCCCTGTAACCCAGGAATGAATCCCACTTGATCTTGGTGGATGATTCTTTTGATATGCTGCTGGATTCGATTTGCAAGGATCTTGTTGAGAATTTTTGCATCCGTATTCATCAAGGATATTGGCCTATAGTTCTCTTTTTTTGTTGGATCTCTGTCTGGCTTGGGAATCAGAGTGATGCTGGCTTCATAAAATGAGTCCGGGAGTTTTCCTTCGACTTCTATTTTTTGGAATAGCTTGAGAAGAATTGGGATTAATTCTGTTTTAAATGTCTGGTAGAATTCCCCAGGGAAACCATCAGGTCCAGGGCTCTTATTTGTTGGGAGATTTTTGATCACTGATTCGATTTCTTCACTCGTTATGGGTCTGTTCAGGTTTTCTATTTCTTCCCGTGTGAATTTTGGTAGTGAGTGTGTGTTTAGGAATTTGTCCATTTCTTCTAAGTTGTCCAATTTGTTGGCATATAATTTTTCATAGTATTCCCTGATAATTGCTTGTATTTCTGAGGGGTTGGTTGTAATAAGTCCATTTTCATTCATAATTTTGTCTATTTGGGTGCTCTCTCTTTTCTTTTTGATAAGCCTGGCTAGAGGTTTGTCAATTTTGTTTACTTTTTCAAAAAACCAACTCTTGGTTTCATTGATCTGTTCAATTGTTTCTTTGGTCTCTATGTTGTTTATTTCTGCTCTAATTTTTACTATTTCTCTTCTTCTACTGGGTTTAGGGCGTTCTTGTTGCTCTGCCTCTAGCTCCTTTAGGTGAGCTGTTAGATTTTGGACTTGTGCTTTTTCTAATCTCTTGAAATAGGCCTGGAGAGCAATGTACTTTCCTCTTAGGACTGCCTTGGCCGCATCCCATAGATTTTGAATTGTTGTGTTTTCATTTTCATTTGTTTCCATATATTTTTTAATTTCCTCTCTAATTGCCTGATTGGCCCATTCATTCTTTAGAAGGGTGTTCTTTAACCTCCATGTTTTTGGCGGTTTTCCAGACTTCTTCCTGTAATTGATTTCAAGTTTCAAAGCATTGTGATCTGACAGTGTGCATGGTATGATCTCTATTCTTTTATATTTATTGAGGGCTGCTTTATGTCCCAGTATGTGATCTATCTTGGAGAATGTGCCATGCGCACTTGAGAAGAAAGTAAATTCCCTGGCCTCAGGATGTAAAGTTCTAAATATATCCGTCAGATCCATCTGGTCCAATGTGTCTTTCAAGTCCATTATTTCTTTAGTGATTTTCTGTCTGGTTGACCTATCCATTGCTGTAAGCGGAGTATTAAAGTCCCCTGCTATTAGCACATTCTTATCTATAAGCTTGTTTCTGTTTGTGATTAATTGTTTTAGATATTTAGGTGCTCCCATATTCGGTGCGTAGACATTTATGATTGTTAGTTCTTCCTGATGGATGGACCCTGTAATTATTATGTAGTGCCCTTCTTCATCTCTTGTGATTGTCTTTAATTTAAAGTCCAGTTTGTCTGATATAAGTATCGCTACTCCGGCTTTCTTTTGATTTCCTGTAGCATGATATATATTTCTCCATCCCCTTACTTTTAATCTGAAGGTATCTTCCCGTCTAAAATGAGTTTCTTGTAGACAGCATATTGATGGATTTTGTTTTTTAATCCATTCTGCTACCCTATGTCTTTTGATTGGAGCATTCAGCCCATTTACATTCAGTGTTATTATTGAAATATGTGGGTTTAGAGTCTTTGTATCTTTTGTAGGGTTCATGTTTGTGGTGGTGTCTCTGGTATCTTTGTTCCTTGCAACCTTTCCTTCAGAGCATCCCCCTCAGGATTTCTTGTAGGGCTGGCTTCGTGGTGACAAATTCTTTCAATTTCTGTTTATTTGGAAAGGTTTTTATCTCTCCTTCTATTTTGAATGACAGGCTTGCTGGATAGAGGATTCTTGGCTGCATATTTTTACTGTTCATCACATTGAAGATTTCCTGCCATTCCTTTCTAGCCTGCCAAGTTTCAGTAGATAGGTCTGTCACCACTCTGATAGGTTTCCCTTTGTATGTTAGGGCCCTTTTCTCCCTAGCTGCTTTCAAAATTCTCTCTTTGTCCTTGTATTTGGCCATTTTCACTATGATATGTCGTGCAGAAGATCGATTCAGGTTACGTCTGAGGGGAGTCCTCTGAGCCTCTTGTACTTCCACATTTACTTCCTTCCCCAGGTCGGGGAAGTTCTCTGCTATAATTTGTTCCAGGACTCCTTCAGCACCTTTCCCTCTCTCTTCCTCTTCTGGGATTCCTATGATACGGATATTGTTGCGTTTGACCGTATCGCTGAGCTCTCGAATTCTTCTTTCCTGTTCCTGGATCAGTTTGTCTCTTTTTTTGTCAGCTTCTTGTTTTTCTATAATGGTGTCTTCTAAATCACTTATTCTCCTTTCTGCCTCTTCAATCCGTGCATTGGAGGCCTCTAATTTATTATGGATCTCATTTATCGCATTTTTTAATTCTTCATGCCTATTTTTATTTTCCATTCTGTCTGTAGCCATAGTTTCTTTGATGTCCCCTATGTTTTTTTCAAGCCCAGCTATTAATTTTACCATTATTATTCTAAAATCTTGTTCAGTGATGCTGCTGATATCTGTTTTGAGCAGTTCATTAGCTGTCATTTCTTCTTGGAGTTTCTTTGGAGGAGAGGTCTTTCGTTTCGTCATTTTAGTTAGCTTTCCGGCTCTTGTTGGTTTTAAAGACCTGTTATGCTCTCTGTTTCTATGAGCGCTGCTATATCCAAGAAGACTCTTTGACTTTCCAGGGCCTATCCTTTCAGAGAGTGTTTTTTGAATGGTATCCCCTGGTCTCTCTTGTTGGGACCTTGGTTATTTTATTTTCCTATTTGTAGTGATATTTGGGACTCTCCACCTTGTGTACTCTAGCTTGTTTCTTGAGGTAGCCCTGGAAAAGAAAACAGACAGACAAACACACAGGGAGCAGGAGCACACAAACGGACAGGCTAATTCAACTAACATGCAAAGCGAGAGGGAAAACGAAAAAGTTAAGAGAAAAGACAGAGGAGGGAGGGCGAATAATATGGAGTATAAAATACATAAAAGGGTCAAAAAGGGGAAAAGAAAAGGAAAAAAGAAGAAAACCGATGGAGAAAGAACGGTTTAAGACATATACCTGGATTTCCCAGCTACAGTTAAATAGCCGTGTGTATGCAGTGCTGGTTGAAGAGCATAGAGAAAGAGAGAGAAGGCAGGGCGGGATGAGGCACAATTGGAAATAGAATGAACAGGCAGAAGGGCTAAGAAGCTTTTTTCAAAGAGGTAAAGGGTAGAATATGGTTGGATAGGTGAGAGAAGGAGGTTGAGCATCCAACTCTTGATTTCAGTTCAGGTCATGATCCCAAGGTTGTAGGATCAAGCCCCTCATTGGGCTCCATGCTAATCCTGGATCCTCCTTAAGATGTTCTCTCTCTCCCTCTGCCTCTCTCCTCCACTTGCACACTCTGTCTCTCTAAAATAATTTTTAAAAGAATAATTAATCTTTATCCAGTTATCATTAGCCATCACTTCCTATTTCCCCCATGACACCCTTACCCTGAAGATATACTTTTTGTCACCATCGATTCATCTATCCTGGACATTTTGTGTATATGGAATGAGTCTCTTGTGACACACTTCTTTAACATACCATAAAATTTTCAAAGTTCATCCATACCATAGAATGTATCAATATTTTGATTTCTTTTTATTGTAAAATAATACCCTAATGTGTGGCTGTACACATTTTGTTTCACTTTTTGACTGTCATGAATAATGCTGCTTTGAACATTTGTATACAAGTTTTTGTGGGCCGCTGGACTGGAAGATAATATTTTTAACATGTCAATTGTATGGAGGAGATGATCTACAGATTCAGCACAGCATCTATGAAAATGCTAGTTGACTTTTTACAGAAATCAGCAAGGTGACCCTAAGAGTAATATGGAGATATGAGGAATCCAAATAGCAAAACAATTTTGAAAAGGAACAAGGTTGGAAGAATCACACTCCTGATATCAAAATCTACTACAAATCTATAGTAATCAAGAGTATGAAGTTTGGGTATAAGGATAGACATATAGATCAAGTGAGTAGAATTGAGAGTCCAGAAATAAATTAAAAAATAACTCTACTCTTAGGCAGGATAATGTAAGCGTAATCGTACACCAGTAGTGGTTTTAATGTTCACTTCCCTAATGACTAAAAAATTTACATTTTAGACTTTCTTGTCCATTAAGATATTTTCTTTTGTAAAGTGTCAATTTGAGTATTTTTCCTATTTTCTATTGACTTGTCTTTCTTTCTCTGGTTAAGTTTTAGACTTTCCTCACATATTCTGGATATGAATTTTTGGCCAGATATATTGCAAATATGTTTTCCCACTTTGTTGGTTTTATTTTCACTTGTTTAATGGTGGCTTTTGAATAACAGATAGTTCAAATCTTAATAACATCCAATTTACCAAGTTTTGCCTTTATTGTTAGTGCTTTTGCATCTACTTAAGAAATATTTGCCTATTGCCAAATATTGAAGATATTCACCTATGTTTCCTTCCAAAAATCTAGAATACATTTTACAAAGCTAGAAACCATTCTAAAATCTAGAAATGTTCCCCAAATCTGTTTTCTTCTGAAGTTATTTTATCTTTGACATTTAAATTCATTATCTGCAGGGGCACCTGTGTAGCTCAGTTGGCTAAGCAGCCGACTTCAGCTCAGGGCATGATCTCACAGTTCATGGGTTTGAGCCCCAGGTCAGGCTCTGTGCTGACAGCTCAGAGCCTGGAGCCCGCTTCAGATTCTGTGTCTCCCCTCTCTCTGACCCTCCCCCATTTACACTCTGTCTCTCTCTCTCTCTCTCTCTCAAAAATAAACATTAAAAATTTTAAAAATAAATTCATTATCTGTAGAATTAATTTTGCACGAAGTGCAGAAATGGGAAAAAGATATTTTTTATTTATGTTTCCAATTGAACCAGTATAATTTATTGAAAATCGCTGTGCCAGTGATCAACTTACTGCCTCTGAGCTCCAATTTCACATTTCACTGCCTTCTCTACAATAGGGCACAGAGCTCTGTAAGCAGTTCCCCGTCATGTGAGCATCACCCTACCCTTTCTCAGTAGAAAGTGCTGGAGGGACACTTATAAGGGGAGGAGCCTCTCCTGCTGCTTCCCGTGGCTGTACACTAAGTCATCATTGTGAGTTTAAGGACATCCAGTGGAGTTTGCCCAAGCCACAAGCAAGCCTAGTACGTACACTTTCTCAGCAACTTGGCAATACCAGCCCATCTTGGTGCTCACCTTTCCATGGCTTCCTTGGACACAAGCACTACACACTCCTGAGCTCTCACTTCTACCACTGCCCCTTTCTGCACACTTATATGCTTGGCCTCCAGCTGTGGCTCATCTGCTTGCCCAAAAGCTGTGGTCCAGCTCTGGTTGGGGCAAACCAGAGAAGTCTGACATTCAGGGGGCTCCAACCATGACTTCTCTGAAGAAATCTGAATGCCAGCATGAGAATGGAACCCTTTTCCCAAGTTTGTTCCTCCCTGAGTACTCTTGCTCAGCCCCAGGGTCCCCTTATGTCTTACATTATCTTGTGTATCATAGCTTAATCAGTTATGAAGAATTAAATGTCCCTTCTTTATTTAAGGCACTAGGTGCTTTCCGTGTCCTGATTGGACACAAACTGATACAATAACCATCATTTCCCCATGGTGATTTGGGGCAGATTCCTAGACATGTGTGGTACTGGGGCTGGACTCTATTCTGTTTCATGTGTCTTCGTCTGACCTTGAGCCAATAACTACAATAATTTTATGAGGGTTTCAGTACTGAGGTCTCAGAATTTTTTATTAGATTTTTATTCTCAAATACTTGCATTTTTATGTCATAGTAAAAGGTTTAAATCTTTAGATTTTGATTTCCTATCTATTTGTTACTGGCATATAAAATCCAGCCTTCAACTTACAGTGGTTCAACTTAACATTTTGTACATGTTCAGTAGAAACAGTACTTCAGATTTTGAATTTTGATCTCCTCCTGAGCCAGTGATAATGTGGTGCAATACTCTCTTTTGATGCTGGGTAGTGGCAGCGAACCCCAGCTCCCAGCCAGCCATGCCATCACGAGGGTAAACAGTCCACATACTTACCACCATACAGCCATTCTATTTTCCACTTTCAGGACAGTATTCAATCAATTCCATGAGCTTTTGACACTCTATTATAAAATAGTCTTGTGCTAGATGATTTTGTACAGCTGTAGGCTACTGTAAGTGTTCTGAGTACCTTCAAGATGAACCAGGTTAACCTATAATGTTCAGTAGGTTACGTGTATTAAGTACACTTTCAACTTGATGCATTTATTGGGATGTAACCCCAATGCGAGTTGAGGAAGATCTGTACAATTGACTTCTCTAGATTGACTTTACATTTAGAAAGCTTAGTAAATTCAGTGACTAATTCTAATCGTTTGTAAGTAGACCCTTGGAAGGTTCTATGTATATAATAATGTCATTTGAAATTTCTTCCCATTTCTTCTGTCTTTCCATTCTTCATTGTAACTTGTTCGTTAGCTAGGACCTTCAGGACAATGCTGAATAGGAATAATGACAGAGGGCATTTTTGTCTCACCCTGGATCTCAGAGAGTACATCTTCAGCACTCCATTGCTACATACTACAGATATAGTGTGTATCTGTCAATGCGCAAACCAATTTACATCTCTTTTGGAGTAATACTATCTCTATTCAGAATGCATATAGTAATATCATCATATTATTTGTTTCTCATTTTTTCCTGTCAATGTGATAAGTTGCATTAATTTAATTTTGAGTGTTAAACCATGATTGCATTCCTGTAATAAGCCCCACTTAGTCATGATGTTATTATCTTCTTTATATATAATTGGATTCAATTTGCTACTATTTTAGTAAGGATTTTTCATCTATGTTCATTAAAGAGATGGGCTGTATTTCTCCTTCCTCAGAACATCCATGTCAGGGTTTGAGACCAAGATCATGCTGATCTCATGAAAGTGCTACAAGGTTTCCTCTTTTTGTGTTATCTGGAAGCATTTAGGTGCCATTGGTGTTATTTTTTAAATATTTAGGAAAAGTCATCAAGAAAGCCATCTGGGCTTGGAATTTTCTTTGTAGAAAAGTTTACAGTAACAAATTCGTTTGTGAGGAGGGTTTTAGTTTTATTATTTTTTTCAAAGGACCCACTTGTGGCTTTGTTGATTTTTCTAAGGCCATCTATTTGCTGCCTCATTAATACTTGGCTTGTCTTTATTATTCCTTTCCTTTCTCTCACTTAAGTTTGTATTGTTCGCTTACAGTTCTTTGATGGCATCTAATATCACCAGACTTTTGTTTTTGTTTTTGTTTTCTGCCTTTTGGCCTTTCATGTATATGCATGTGAAGTCAAAATTCCCTCCTGGCACGCTTACAGCTACTGCCCACGTGTTTTGATCTCTTCCTTAACATTCATTCTAAAATATTTTCAAATTTTTGTTTGGATCTTGTGACACATGTACTATTTATAAGAAGAGTCTTTAATTTCCAGACAGTTGAGAATTTTCTGACTATCCCATGGTTCTGTTTCTGTTTTCTGGCCTACTACACTGCAGACAGGAACATATTCTGTCCTGTTGAAAAGAGATGTATTGAGGCTTTCTTTCTGGCCCACATATAGTCCATTTTAATATGTGCTCTATTGTCATTTGACAAACTGCGAATTTCTGTCTGTAAAGTGTTCCCTGTACATTAATGAGGTCAAGTTTGTAGATTGTCTTAGTCAGATCTTCTATATCTCTATCATTTTAATTTTCTCTTTTTTGATGTTCTGCTTCTCTTATTTACAGAGGTGAGTTAGAGTCTTCCACTTTAGTAAATTTGTCTGTTGTCATTTTAGTTCTGTAAGTACCTGTTTTATTGCTTTTGGATGCTTTTGTTTTACAGTCCAGTTGACCTTTAAACAACATGGGTTTGAATGGCGCCAGTCCACTTATCTGTGGATTGTTTTTATGACTACAGTATAGTATTGCAAATGTATTTCTTTTCCTTGTGACTTTCTTAATAACATTTTCTTTTCTCTAGCTTGCCTTGTTGTATGAATACAGAATATAGTACATATAATGTGCAAAATACGTGTTAATCAGTGGTTTATGTTACCTGTAAGGCCTCTGGTCAACAGCAAGCTAATAGTAGATCAGTTTTGGGGGAGGCAAAGTTATATGTGGACTTTTGGCTACAGAGGGGTCAGCACTCCAAACCCCTGCATTGTTCAAAGGTCAACTATAAGATGACTTTCCATGCTTTTAGTACCATCTTTCTACATCTTTGTATTTAAAGTGTATCTCTATAGGGGTGACTGGGTGGCTGAGTTCATTTAGGCATTTGACTTTTGATTTCAGCTCAGGTCATGATCTCACAATTCATGAGATCAAGCCCTACATTGAGCTCTGTCCTGACAGCTCAGAATCTGCTTGGGATTCTATCTTTCCCTCTCTCTGCCCCTCCCACATTTGTACACACACACACACACACACACACACACACTTTCTCTCTCTTTTTCTCTCTCTCTCTCTCAAAATAAATGAATAAACTTTAAAAAAATAAAGTGTATAGCTGTAAACAGCTTGTGGCTGGTAAGAAATAGTATATATTTGGCCCCCTGGCCCCCACCCAGCCTCTCCTTTGAGATTTGAAGGACGATTTTCTCCTCAACACTTGGTACTACAGGAATGTCCTTAGCATTTTCTTCTGCTGTGGAGTTTCAGAAGTTGACAAATGTCTCAAGGGTCCATCTGGGAGTCTGTCTGCAACTTTCAAGTCCCCAATATTATTACTCCAGCCCCAACTAACTAAAAAGTTGTTTGTGCTGATTCTTCATCCCACAGAAACAGCCCTCTTCTGGCAATTACCCCTGGATTCTGGGACTCTCACTCATCACCCCAAATTGAGAAGTGTCTCCAGGGAAAGATTAATCTCAGCAAGCCAGCGTCAACTCACTCTTCCCTTGAGGACATTCTGTTCTTACCGTCTCCCAGGGCCTCTCTGCCTACTGGGTCTTTTCTCTCCCAAGCATTGGTACATTCCTCCGCTTTTCTAAAGTTTTGGCTTCACTCTTCAGCTTCTTGCCCGCGTGCCTTCGGAATTTAGCAAATATCTCCAGGAAACACCAGCCAGGGGCTTGAGGCCCTCAGCTGTATATGTCATCGATCCCGGCTGCTGCCCAAAGCTAGGTTGGCTTCTCTGGCCCCAGGCAGCAGCCCAGGCACCACACCAGCAAATACCAGCAAATGTCCCCCAGAGCAAGGCAAAGCATTGTCTCTGCTGAGGTTCTATCTGCCCCCAAACTTCTACTCTCTTCAGCCCTCATCGTTTTCCTAGCTTTCCAGTGCCTTTGCACGCAGGACTTAAAAATGTGTTCACCTTGGGGCGCCTGGGTGGCTTAGTCGGTTAAATGTCCAACTCTTGATTTTGGCCCAGGTCATGATCTCATGGTTCATGGGTTTGAGCCCCACGTCAGGCTCTTCATTGGCAGTGTGGAGCCTGCTTGAGATTCTCTCTCCAGCTTTCTCTGCCCCTCCCTTGCTCACACTCTGTCTCTCTCTCTCAAAATAAATCAACTTAAAAAAATTGTTTTAAAAGTGAGTTCACCTGTTCTAGTTGGTTCTCAGCAGAAACATTAGCTGACTGAGGCCTACTCTATCCTACCTAAAGGTGGAGGGAGAACTATATTGATTTTTTTTACTTGCAGTGTTCATAAAATTTTAAAACTTTATTGAGGTAACATTGACACATAACAAACTTCACATATTAAGGTGTGTACAATTTTATAAATGAATAAATATATGTATATGTGTGTATATATCTGTGTACATATATAAATGTATGTATCTGTATGTATATATATATATATATATACACCTGAAAACAAACCATAATCAAGATAATAAATACATTCATCACCCACAAAAGTTTCTTCAGACCCCTGTGTTGACAAATGTCTCATCCAAGCCCCCTTCAAGTCTCCCCTAGCCTCAGACAACCATTAATCTGCTCTCTATCACTATGGATTAGTTTGAATTTTCTAGGGTTTTCTATAAATGGAATATCATAGAGTTTGTGCTCTTTCTTGTCTGGCTCTTTTTGTTCAAGGTTCATTCTTCCATTGTTATGTATCAATAGTTTATTCTTTTCTGTTGCTGAGTAGTATTTCATTAGGTATGGATAATCCAAGTTTATTTAACCATTCATTTGCTTGTTGACATTGGGTTGTGTCTAGTTTTTATTCCTTTACAATTAATGCCTCTATGAACATTCCTATAAAAATATTTATACAGACATATGTTTTTATTTCTTTGAGGTAAGTACCTAGGGGTAGAATGACTGGCCCATACGGTAGATGAGTCTTTAGCTTTTTAAAGAAATGCCAAAGGACACATAGGTGGCTCAATCGGTTAAGTGTCAACTTCGGCTCAAGTCATGATCTTACGGTGCCTGAGTTAGAGCCTGGCGTCAGGCTCTGTGCAGACAGCTAAGAGCCTCGAGCCTGCTTCAGATTCTGTGTCTCCCTCTCTCCTGCCCCTCCCCCACTCACACTCTGTCTCTCTCTTCTTCAAAAATAAATAAACATTAAAAAAAAAAAGAAATACCAAATGATTTCCCAAAGCGATTGTACCATTTTACAATCCTATCAGCAGATGAGATTTCCACTTGCTTCACATCCTTGCCAACACTTTCAATGGTCAGTCTTTTCATTTTGAATAATTCTAACATGTGTTGTGGTATGATTTTAGTTTGCTGACTGATAATGTTGAGTATTTTCTTGATGTGTTTATTTGCCATTCATGTGTCTTATTTAGTTGAGGATCTGCTCAAATCTTTTGCCCGTTTATAAATTTAGTCATTTGTTTTCTTAATATTTAGGCTTGCAAGTTCTTTATGCATTCTGGATACAAGCCCTTTATTAAATATGTGATCTGAAAATATTTTTTCTCCCACTCTGTAGTTTGTCTTTTTGTTTTCGAAGCAATGTCTTTTGAAAAGTAAACATTCTTAATTGTAATGAAACCCAGCTGATCAGTTCTTTTCTTGTATGGACCCGGCTTTTGGGATTGTACCAAAAAAATATTTGTTTCTTCCAATATCACAAAGATAATCTCTTATGCGTTCTTCTAGAAATTTATGTTTTAGATTTTACATTTAGATTTATGATCATTCTGAGTTAATTTTTGTATTTGGTAAGAAACATGGAGCCAAGTTCTTATTGTGCTTGTTTTTTGCATGTGCCTCACCAATTGCCTCATCATCCTTTGTTGGACACTAATTTTTTTAAGTTAAACCACTCTTGCTTTTCTAAAATAAATTTAACTTGGTATGATGTATTTTAAAATAAGTCTAAATTCTCGAATTCCTTTTGTTCATCATTTGTTTCAGATTTTTAAACTCCTGTTCATTTGTGAGCTTAGCTTGCAATTTTCCTGTCTCACAATGTTTTTGTTAGATAATCAAGATTATTATAGTCTCATAAAGGAAACTGGGAAGTGATTCCTTTTTTTCCTATTCTCTGTAAAAGTACTGGCATTATTATTGTTTAAATATTTGGTAGAATTCACCAATGAAACATTGGAACTATCATGTTCTTTATGGGATGGTTGAATTTAATGTTTACACAGTCATAGGATTATTTCACACAGACTCCCAATCCCAGCCCAGACTCATAGAGCATAATCCCTGATCAGTGCAATTCAGCTAGAAAATGACAATAAAAATATCACTAGGAAATGTATATGTGTTTAAAAATTAAGAGATATACTTCTGAATAACCTATGGGTCAAAATGAAACAACTATGTATTAAAATTTATCTGATTTAACTAAAACCATCCATAAAGGGAGACTTTATAGCCTTTATAGTAACACAGAAGGGCTGAAAAATCTATAAATACTCATATCAAAAAGGTAGAAAATATGGGGGGCATGGGTGGCTCAGTCAGTTAAGTGACTCTTGATTTTGGCTCAGGTCACAACCTCACCATCATGAGATGAAGCGCCAAATCAGGCTCTCTTCTGGGTGTGGAGCCTGCTTAAGATTCTCTCTTTCCCTCTCCTTCTGCCCCTCTCCTGGGCTTGTGCACTCTTTCTCTCTCTCTCAAAAAGAAAAAAGAAAGAAAGGTAGGTCGAAAGCCAATCTGCTACACATTCTTCTGGAACAGAAAGATCGATAATATCCTAGCCTGTTAAGGAAATTTACAAATTATGAGTCCTGGTCCCGTGAGTGTAATGAGGATTATAGCACTGTGTATATGTCTTTGTGTGTATTTGTACTAATTTTTATCTCTTCTTTTCCAATTTCATCTTGTTAGGCAGATGCATGCCATTATCATTGTTGTATGGAATTCCAAATTGTGTAAAAGAGCCTGTGTGGGTGCTGAGCTGTCAGACAGATAAGCTGTGCTAATTATTTACCTATTACCTTTCAGCTCCAAATGCCCCTCTTTTTTTTTTTTATTTTTTTTTAATGTTTTATTTATTTCTAGGAGAGAGAGAGAGAGACAGCGTGAGCAGGGGAGGGTCAGAGTGAGAGGGAGTCACAGACTGAAACAGGCTCCAGGCTCCGAGCTGGCAGTCAGCACAGAGCCCGACGCGGGGCTCAAACCCACGAACCTCAAGATCATGACCTAAGCGAAAGTCGGATGCTCAACCGACTAAGCCACCCAGGCGCCCCCAAATGCCCCTCTTAAACTCTGCTCTGTCATGCTGAGGCCAGTTCTCTCCAAACTCCACGTCCCAGACCCTTGCCAGTTGGCTTCTTGTTAGATTTGCTGATAGGAATAATTAGGAAGGCACTAACTGGAACTAGTTAACTAATTAGTTAACTGGAATGTAGGAGGAGGTGAGAAGGGAGCTCCTTACTAATTTTCAGTTTCTTTCTTTTACTGTTTATTTTTTTATTTGAGAGAGAGAAAACAAAGGCAGAGATAGAAAGGGAAACAAGAATTCCAAGTAGAGATATCCCAACTAGAGCTAGAAAGGGAGACAGAGACCCCCCCCCCCGCCCCACCATGGGGGGCTCGACCCATGAACCAAGAGATCATTATCTGAGCTGAAATCAAGAGTCAGACGACTAAGCCACCAAAGTGCCCCCCCCCCCCCCCGCCTTATTTTCCAGCTTCTATTGGCAGCGGCTGACAGCCTGGCCCTAGTGCTCAGAACGAGTTTCAACTGAGCCCCTCATAAAAGTCAGCAAGAGCCAGGTGGTACCCCTTTGAGAAAGAGAGTGCCAGCCCTCTGCCTCTTTCTTTTTAAAAAGTTTTTATGTATGTATGTATGTATGTATGTATGTATGTATGTATGTATTTAGAGGGAGGGAGTGGGGGAGGGGCAGAGAGAAAGAAGGAGAATCCCAAGCAGAATCCCCTCTGTACTGCCAGGACAGAGCCCAGAGTGGGCCTCGAACTCATGAACTGTGAGATCATGACCTGAACTGAAATCAAGAGTCAGATGCTTGACCCATCGAGCCCTCCAG
This sequence comes from Hyaena hyaena, assembly GCF_003009895.1. Classification (NCBI taxonomy): domain Eukaryota; kingdom Metazoa; phylum Chordata; class Mammalia; order Carnivora; family Hyaenidae; genus Hyaena; species Hyaena hyaena. Next base: position 1,729,216 of record NW_024080727.1, on the reverse strand, counting down.
ATGCTGCAGCCATCTGCCTCTTTCAGCTGCCAACCTGGCTTCTTCTTTGGAGGTCTTAGCACTGTGTCGCCTTCTCAGAGGTCCAAGAACCAGCCACAGGGCCTCCCCTTCTTAGTGGTACAAGCAGCAGCTGCCAGGCCTTGTCACCTACCCAGATTGTGGGGGCCAGAGTATGGAGCCAATTCTCAGGAATTTATGCATTAGTCCCAGGGGGCCTCTACTCTAGGCACTTACATTCTGGAAAAGCCTTCATCTCCAGTTTATGCACTTACTGTCTCTTGGTAACTTGGTGTCCCTTTTGGTCTTTCTCAGTCTTCAGCCCCTTTAGAGTCAATTCCCTGCATTAAATCTCTTCTGTTGGAAATATCTTGAGTATTTCAGCACTCCTCTGACCACTATACATGTTTCCTGTGTCCCTTACCCACTATATTCAGCAGGGGCAAGGTTGGGGTGTGTTTTGTGATACTATGTGTCTTGGAATGACACATAGTAGGCCTCGATAAATATGTTTTAATCAGTGCAAAGTGTATCATTCTTAGAGATCAGTCAAAAGTGCAGATTTATTTTAATTTTTTTAATAGTTTATTGTCAAGCTGGTATCCATATAACACCCAGTGCTCATCCCCACAAGTGCCCTCCTTCATGCCCATTATCCCCCCTCCCCTCCCACACCCATGAGTCCTCAGTTTGTTCTCAACATTCAAGAGTCTCTCATGGTTTGCCTCCCTCCCTCTCAACCCCTATTCCCCCTCTTCTCCCCCTTCTCTCCCCCACAGTCCTCTGTTAAGTTCCTCCTAATTCTCCTATACGTGTAAACATATGGTATCTGCCCTTCTCTGCCTGACTTATTTCGCTCGGCACCACACCCTCAAGGTCCATCCAGGTTGCTACACATGGCCAGATTTCATTCTTTCTCATTGCCATGTAGTATTCCATTGTATAGATACACCACATCTTCTTGATCCATTCATCAGTTGTTGGACACTTAGGCTCTTTCCATGTGTTAACTATTGTTGAGAGTGCTGCTATGAACATTAGGGTACATGTGCCCCTATGCATCAGCACTTCTGTATCCCTTGGGTAAATTCCTAGCAGTGCTATTACTGGATCATAGGGGAGTTCTGTTGTTAACTTTTTGAGGAACCTCCACACTGTTTTCCAGAGGGACCGCACCAGTTTACATTCCCACCAACAGTGTAGGAGGGTGCCCGTTTCTCCACATCCTCTCCAGCATCTAGAGTCCTCTGATTTGCTCATTTTAGCCACTCTGACTGGTGTGAGGTGGTATCTTAGTGTGGTTTTGATTTGTATTTCCCTGATGAGGAGGGATGCTGAGCATCGTTTCATGTGACTGTTGGCCATCTGGATGTCCTCTTTGGAAAAGTGTTCATATCTTCTGCCCATTTCTTCACTGGATTGTTTGTTTTTCGGGTGTGGGGTTTGGTGAGTTCCTTATAGATTTTGGATACTAACCTTTTATCTGATATGTCATTTGCAACTATCTTCCCATTTTGTCGGTTGCCTATTAGTTTTATGGATTGTTTCCTTTGCCTTGCAGAAGCTTTTAATCTTGATGAGGTCCCAGTAGTTTATTTTTGCTCTTGATTCCCTTGCTTTTGGGGATGTGTCAAGTAAGAAATTGCTGCGGATGAAGTCAAGGAGGTTGTTTCCTGCTTTCCCGTCTAGGGTTTTGATGGTTTCCTGTCTCATGTTCAGGTCCTTTATCCATTTTGAGTTTGTTTTTGTGTATGGTGTGAGAAAATGATCTAGTTTTATTCTTCTGCATGTTGCTGTCCAGTTCTCCCAGCACCATCTGTTAAAGAGGCTGTCTTTTTTCCATTGGATACTCTTTCCTCCTTTGTCAAAGATTAGTTGGCTGTTCACTTTTGGCCCAATTCTGAGATCTCTATTCTATTCCATTGGTCTATGTGTCTATTTTTGTGCCAATACCATACTGTCTTGATGATGACAGCTTTGTAGTAGAGGCTAAAGTCTGGGATGGTGATGCCTCCCGTTTCGGTTTTCTTCTTCAATATTACTTTGGCTATCGGGGTCTTTTGTGGTTCCATACAAATTTTAGGATAGTTTGTTCTAGCTTTGAGAAGAATGCTGGTGCAGTTTTGATTGGGATTGCATTGAATGTGTAGATTGCTTTGGGTAGTAATGACATTTTAACTATACTTATTCTTCCAATCTATGAGCATGCAATGTTTTTCCATTTCTTTGTGTCTTCTTCAATTTCCTTCATACTTTTCTATAGTTTTCATCATACAGATCTCTTATATCCTTGCTTAGGTTTATTTCTAGGAATTTTATGGGTTTTTTTGTGCAATTGTGAATGGGATCAGTTTCTTGATTTCTCTTTCTGTTGCTTCATTGTTGGTGTATAAAAATGCAACCGATCTCTGTATGATGATTTTGCACCCTGCAACTTTGCTGAATTCTTGGATCAGTTCTAGTAGGCTTCTGGTGGAGTCTGCTGGGTTTTCTATGTAGAGTACTATGTTGTCTGCAAAAAGTGAAAGTTTGACTTCTTTTTTGCCAATTCTGATGCCTTTTATTTCCTTTTGTTGTCTGATGGCTGATGCTAGGACATCCCTGTCATGTTCCTGATCTCAGGGGGAAAGCTCTCAGTTTTTCCCTGTTGAGGATAATGTTAGCTGTGGGTTTCTCATAGATGGCTTTTATGATGTTTAAATAAGTTCCTTCTATCCCGACTTTCTCGAGGGTCTTCATTAAGAAGGGATGCTGTATTTTGTCAAATGCTTTTTTTGCATCTATTGACAGGATCATATGATTTTTATCTTTTCTTTTATTGATGTGATGTATCACATTGATTGATTTGCGAATATTGAACCAGCCCTGTAACCCAGGAATGAATCCCACTTGATCTTGGTGGATAATTCTTTTTCTGTGTTTTTGAGTTGGATTTGCAAGTATCTTGTTGAGGATTTTTGCATCTGTATTCATCAAGGATATTGGCCTGTAGTTCTCCTTTTTTGCTGGGTCTCTGTCTGGCTTGGGAATCAAAGTGACGCTGGCTTCATAAAATGACTCTGGAAGTTTTCCTTCGATTTCTATTTTTTTGAATAGTTTGAGAAGAATGGGTATTAATTCTGTTTTTAAATGTCTGGTAGAATTGCCCAGGGAATTCCCCATCTGGCCCAGAGCTCTTATTTGTTGGGAGATTTGTGATAACTGATTTGATTTCCTCACTTGTTTGGGTCTGTTCAGGTTTTCTATCTCTTCCCGTGTGAATTTTGGTAGTGAGTGTGTGTTTAGGAATTTCTCCATTTCTTCTAAGTTGTCCAGTTTGCTGGCATATAGTTTTTCATTGTATTCCATGATAATTGCTTGTATTTCTGAGGGGTTGGTTATAATCAGTCCATTTTCATTCATGATTTTGTCTAGTTGAGTGCTCTCTCTTTTCTTTTTGAGAAGCCTGGCTAGAGGTTTGTCAATTTTGTTTATTTTTTCAAAAAACCAACTCTTGGTTTCATTGATCTGTTCAACTGTTTCTTTGGTTTCTATACTGCTAATTTCTGCCCTGATTTTTATTATTTCTCTTCTTCTACTGGGTTTGGGGCACTCTTGTTGCTCTCCCTCTAGTTGCTTTAGGTACGCTGTTAGATTTTGCACTTGCACTTTTTCTAATTTCTTGAAATAGGCCTAGAATGCAATGTACTTTCCTCTTAGGACTGCTTTCGCCGCATCCCATAGAGTTTGGATTGTTGTATTCTCATTTTCATTTGTTTCCATATATTTTTAAATTCTTCTCTAATTGCCTGATTGGCCCATTCGTTCTTTAGTATGGTGTTCTTTAACCTCCATGGTTTTGGGGGTTTTCCAGACTTCTTCCTTTGATTGATTTCGAGTTTCATAGCATTGTGATCTGAAAGTGTGCATGGTATGATCTCAATTCTTTTCTATTTATTGAGGGCTGCTTTATGTCCCAGTATGTGATCTATCTTGGAGAATGTGCCATGTGCGCTTGAGAAGAAAGTGAATTCCATAGCCTCGGGTTGTAGAGTTCTAACTATATCTCTCAAATACATCTGGTCCAATGTGTCATTTAAGTCTATTGTGTCTTTTTTGATTTTCTGTCTGGTTGATCTGTCCATTGCTGTAAGTGGAATATTAAAGTCCCCAGCTATTAGCACGTTCTTATCGATAAGAGTGTTTCTGTTTGTGATTGATTGTTTTATGTATTTAGGTGCTCCCATATTTGGTGCATAGACATTTATAATTGTTAGCTCTTCCTGATGGATAGAGCCTGTAATTATTATATAATTCCCTTCTTCATCCCTTGTTACTGCTTTACGTTAAAGTCCAGTTTGTCTGATATAAGTATAGCTACTCCAGCTTTTTTTTACTTCTAGTAGCATGATAGATATTTCTCCACCCCCTTACTTTCAATCTGAAGGTGTCCTCCAGTCTAAAATGAGTGTCTTGTAGACAGCAAATAGATGGATTTTGTTTTTTTTTATCCATTCTGCTACCCTATGTCTTTTGATTGGAGCATTTAGTCCATTTACATTCCGTGTTATTATTGAAAAATGTGAGTTTAGAGTCATTGTGTTGTTTTGTGGGATTCATGCTTGTGGTGGTGTCTCTAGCATCTTGCGTTCCTTGCAACATTTCCCTCAGAGAGCCGCCCTCAGGATTTCTTGTAGGGCTGCTTTAGTGGTGACAAATTCTTTCAAATTTTGTTTATTTGGAAAGACTTTTATCTCTCCTTCTATTCTGAATGACAGGCTTGCTGGATAGAGGATTCTTGGCTGCATATTTTTTCAGTTCATCACATTGAAGATCTCCTGCCATTCTTTTCTGGCCTGCCAAGTTTCAGTAGATAGGTCTGTCACCACTCTGATAGGTTTCTCTTTGTATGTTAGGGCCCTTTTCTCCCTAGCTGCTTTCAAAATTCTCTCTTTGTCCTTATATTTTGCGTTTCACGATGGTATGTCATGCAGAAGATTGATTCAAATTACCTCTGAGGGGGGGTTCTCTGTGCCTCTTGAATTTCAACATCTACTTCCCTCCCCAGATTGAGGAAGTTCTCTGCTACAATTTGTTCCAGGACTCCTTCAGCACCTTTCCCTCTCTCTTCCTCTTCTGGGATTACTATGATACAGATATTGTTCTGTTTGATTGTATCACTGAGCTCTAGAACTCTTTTCATGTTCCTGGATCAGTTTATCTCTCTTTTTCTCAGTTTCTTCTCTTTCTATAATTGTGTCTTCTAAATCACTTATTCTCCTTTCTGCGTCTTCAGTCCGTGCATTGGACGCCTCCAGTTTATTATGTATCTCATTTATCGTATTTTTTAATTCATCATAACTATTTTTAAGCTCTGTAGTGTTTGTAGCCATAGTTTCTCTGATGTCCTCCATGCTTTTTTCAAGCCCAGAGATTAATTTTATGATTATTGTTCTAAATTTTTGTTCAGTTATTTTGCTTATATCTGTTTTGAGCAGTTCTTTAGCTGTCAATTCTTCCTGGAATTTCTTTGGAGGAGAGCTCTTTCGTTTCATCATTTTGGTTAGCTTTCTATCTCTTGTTAGTTTTAAAAGCTTATTATGCACTCTGCACCCGTGAGTGCTGCTGAACCAAAGAAGGCTCTTTGGCTGTCCTGTCCCTTTCCATTCAGAAAGTGTTCTTTGAATGGTATCTCTTGGTCTCTCTTGTTGAGACCTTGGTTATTTTATTTTCCTACTCGTAGTGGTATTTGGGACTCTCCACCATATGTACTTTGGCTCGTTTCTTGAGGTAGCCCTGGAAAAGAAAACAGACAGACAAACACACAGGGAACAAAGGCACACAAACACAAAGACAAATCCAACAAATACGCAAACTGAAAGGGAAAACGAAAAAGAAAAGAGAAAAGAGGAAGTAGGGAAGGCAAGTTATAAGAAATAAAAATACATAAAAAAGAAAAAAAAGGAGAAAAGAAAAGGAAAAAAGAAGAAACCTAATAGACAAAGAACAGTTTAAAGCATGTAACCAGATTTCCAGCTACAAGTAAATAGCTGGGTGTATAAAGTGCTGGTGGAAGAGCATAGAGAAAGAAAGAAATGACAGGGCGGGGAGGAAGCGAAATTGGAAGTGAAATGAGCAGGCAGAAGGAATAAGAGGCTATTTTCAAAGAGCAAAAGAATGGAATATGGTTGGAAAGGAGGCGAAAGAAATGACGATGATTCTATCCAGAGAAGCTATATAGTCTGATTACTCCAGAGAGAAAGAGATGAAAAGATAGGTAGGTGTAGAATTTACATCTAGAGAATGGATTCAATGTGACTGTTTAAGCGAGCCAGTGACCAGAATTAATCAGGGCAGTGCATCCATGTTGGTCTTGCCCAGGCCCTGGTAAAAAAAAAAAAAAAAAAAAAAAAAAGGAGGAGGGCAGCTCTCTAGCAGGGATGGGTGTGGTTTGGTCCAGTGCATCCCGCGGGAGTCCTGCCTTGGCGGCTGTGGGGAGAGGAGTGGCGGCGCCCCAGTCCCTTCTTGAACCAAGCGCTGCAACTCACTCTTTTGGGTGTGATCTCCCTGTGCCGGTGTGGGGAGGAGGTAGCCAAGGTGGGCCCTGCTCTATATCCCAGGCCAGGCCTAGTTTCCAGATATCAGTCCCCGTACCCCATTGAAATTGCCCGAAATATAAACTCATAGGTGAGCCCCTCAGAGCAGTTTCAAGCCTCTCGCCTTCCCCCTGGGGATCGAGCAGGAAGCCGCTGCTCCTGTCCCCACCAGGTGGGGCTGGTGAGCGAGGAGCAGTTTCACCAGGCGTCGCCTGGGACCAGTGCATCCTGCCTAGGGTCAGCTGGACAGCAGGAAACTGGGTCCCTTTGTGTCCCATTGCCCAAAATATAAACTCGCAGGCAAATGTCTCAGAAGTTTTAAGCCTTTTGCCCCTCCCCTAGGGATCCAGCTGAGCTGGAAGCACAAAGGCGCGGCCGCCGCTTGTCCCCTCCAGGTCAAGCTGGTGAGCAGGGAGCAGTTTCTCTGGGGGTCGACTGGGATTAGTGCGTCCCACCTAGGGTCAGCTGGAGAGCAGGAAACTGGATCCGTCTGTGTCCCGAGCAGGTTTTCCTCTTCTCCAGCGACGGGGACAGTGTCTTTAGCAGTTTTGGCCACTCTTTTTGCCCCCTAGTCTCACTGCGGTTCCCCACAGAGGGGGATCCCCCCCTCCCTCTGGGTCTCCTGTCCCAGCCGGTTTTTATCTTCCCCAGTTCGCACTCACGCTATAAGGTTTTCTCAGCGGACTCTGTCTCCTTTTCCTCCCAAACTCCTGGATTCTGTAAGGGTTCCTATGGCTTCAGGCCTTCTCCGTGCGAGGTATGGGGGCGAGTGAAATTTACGGAGCTCCCTACTTCTCCGCCATCTTGCCCTCAAAAGTGCAGATTTAAATCTAAGATGGGTGACTTCACCTATATTTTGGAAACAAAGCTAGTACTATTTTTGTGCCAAGTGTTTCAAAGTAGATCTCATTTAATCCTTACAACATACCTCAGGGGAAGGCATTATACTTAGAACCAAGAAAATAGTGGCTCACAGAGATGAAGAAGCTTTCTCAAGCTGTATATTTCATAAGAAGTTGTGTTGTGACTCCAATATGGAGCCACCAGACTCCAGAAACCATCCTCTGTTGTATGGAGTTCAGCCTTACGTAGCTCCCTACAAGCCCTTGTCTCCTCATCTGCACATCGATGACCTAGATTTCACCATTTGGGTGAAATTATATGAAATATCACAGGCGAAAGTATATAAATAATTTTAAGTCCACTTTTTTCTTTAAAAAATTTTTAATGTTTATTTATTTTGAAAGACAGAGCATGAGCAGGGTAGGGGTAGAGAGAGGGAGACACTGAATCTGAAGCAAGCTCCAGGTTCTGAGCTGTCAGCAGAGAGCTAGACATGGGGATTGAACCCACAAGCCGTGAGATCATGATCTGGATTGAAGTTGGACACTTAACCGACTGAGCCACACAGGTGTCCCATTTTTTTTTCATTTTTACAATAAATAACCTGTGGCTTCATACTTTAAGTTTAATAGTAAATCCCAAGCAAGCCCTACTTGGGGGCCTTCCCTTGTTGGCCACTGTGCCTATTCTGTTGAGTTATCCCACCTGATGTGCCATCTAACTTGTTGTCCTCTTATCTCCAACCTGACCCCAATGGGGCTGTCTTTGGATGCCTAAGGGGACAGATTCTTCTGTTTCTGCAGAGGATGACTCAGTCAGGTCCAGGTTAAGGGCTCCTACTCTAGAGTGTGTTGGATGTAAAGCCCAACAGCGTCCAGACTCTTCAGTGGTATTTACAGTCTTCAGTGAGAAACACTGAGTTCTGTCTTCTAAGATCATGTTCATATCCTAGGATCTCAAAGTAAATGTTACAAAGATCTTCCCTTACCCCTTCACCTCCTTCAGAGCAGCAGCATCTGAAAGCCTGGGGCGAAGAGACTTTGAGCCCCAACCCTCAGTCATGGGCAGGGTGTGCATGCAGTCTGCTCTGCGAGGTTTCTACCACGTCTGCTTCAACCCATGTGGCTGGTGCAGAAGAAGCCCAGGGATGTGGCCAAGGGGCTCCTGTCTATCACTGGGTTTGTTCACTGATGTCATTGTTATAAAAAAGGAAGGGTGCCCATGGAAGGCCAGTTCTTTCACATGGTATGGCAGTGAGTACCAGGGGATTTTTTTTTTCTACCACCTACAGAGACCAGTGGGAATAGCACATGTGAGGTGATGCCTAGCGTGGAAGAATGGCTGGCCAAGGATCTCAAGCACTATTGTCCCAGATCCCAGACAAACTGCTTGGGCACCCACGGCACCAGCCCAGGGACAGATGTCTTCCCAGAGCAGCCCTGGTTGAGGCTCTCCCTCATTTATCCCTTTCTTTTTGTGGCCTACCCTCTCTCTTGAAAAGCCTGTGGATGTTGTCTCTACCCACCTTTGCCCTTCTCATTAACAGGAGCTTAAGGGCCACCTGGTGGAAGGTTTTATTTACAAGGAAAAAGGACAGTGACAACATGTTGTGGGGTGCCTTGGCTGGCTCAGTCAGTTAAGCGTCTGTCTCTTGACTTGGGCTCAGGTCATGATCTCATGGTTTATAAGATCGATCCCCATGTTGGGTTCTGTGCTGACAGCATAAGCCTGCTTGGGACTGACTCTCTCTCTCTCTCTCTCTCAGTCTCTGCCCTTCCACATGCTGACATGCTCGCTCTCTCAAAAGTAAATGAATAAACATTTTTAAAAAATAAAGCAACTGATTGTGTGTGGGGAAGCAGCCAGATGGCAACTCTACCCCCTTCCCCCTCCCCCTCCCCGGGTCTAGGGAAGTCTAGGCTTCACTGGGATGTAAGACAGGTACACTTAGCAACTGCTTAACATTCTCTGCTGCAGCCTGCATAAAACAGGCTGAGATACTTACTTGCTCACAGGCACTGGGGCTGAATGGTGGCTGTTTGCAGGGACTCAGGGACATTAGCTGGTAAGTCTCTGGAGATATATGGCTATCACTGGAGCGGTAGGGGTAAAGAGCCAAGAAAACTGCCAGAGTAAACAGGCTGCTTGCAGTGTACAGGTTTGGAGCCAAGTCTTGAGGGAAAGGTGTGGGGTTTCCTCTTCAGATTTCAAGTGGGAAAGCTTCAGCCACTTTGAATGGATCCAGTGTTCTGCGAGGCCTCTGCGGCTATCACAAGGGGCCTGAGTCCTTTACCAAAAGCTGCCCAGATGGGACCAAGTATGACTTAGTCACACTGGGAAAGTCCCTTCTCCTAGGTGGACTTAAGTTTTCTCATTTAAAAAATGACCCATCCATGCAGTGCCTGGGTGGCTCAGTTGGTTGATTGGCCAACTTTAGCTCAAGTTATGATCTCACAGTTCTTGAATTCAAGCCCCACATTGAGTTTACTGCTGTCAGCTTAGAGCCCTCTTCGGATCCTGTCTCCCTTTCTCTCTACACCTCCTTCACTCATGCTCTCTATCTCAAAAATAAATAAACACTTAAAAAATAAATAAAAATGAAAATTGACCCATCCAGGGATCCCCAGTAATGGCCTGTTGTTGTTTTTTAACCACTGGGGTAGAAAGTAAAGCTCCATAAAATCATTTTACTGATGGGACTGGTGGAAGATCGAAGACAAAGTGTCGCCTTCCCCAAGGTCAGCAGGCAGTGGGTGGAACCAGCTCCCCAGAGAGTTGGTGGGAATCCCCAGACCTCCTCAGGGATTTGGTTTCCCCCTTCTACAATTCCAGAATGTATGGGGGTTTCCAGTAGAAAATTAAACCTTGTTGCACAACGTATTCCTAAGTAGTTGTGCGTTGAGTAAAATGTAAGAAAAATATCCATGTTATACTATTTAAAATATATATTTTACATATATATTTAAAGGAGTACCTCCACAATTAGGTAGACATCAAGGGTTCCATCTTAGTAACTTGAACCAGATTTCACTTCCCTTCAAGACATTTCACATGGAAAAGGAGGAACTAACCTTCTTCACGGACATGCCAGTGCCAAATGCTATCCTGTAGCCCTTGGTCTGGGTCACCCGAGCAGAAAGACTCTCCCCAGTTTCCTGGTGTGAGCCAGAGCTCTAATAAGACTGGAAGCTAGGAAACTCTAGTTAATATCTGAAATTATAACCTCACACATAATATGTATAAAGTTAACCATTCAGAAATCTTAACATGACTGTAAAGCTTCCAGATTAGCAGAAGGGAAACAAATACCCACATGCACTGCAAAATAATCCCTAAAGAAAAGATAAAAAGAGGAAACAATTAAAATCTGAAAATAAGAGAGAATTTCGAACAAATATAAGTGTTATACCGATAAATACAAATGGAATAAACTTACTTATTATAAAAGAAGCCTTCTAGACAAGATGGAGTAAATGCTCTTCTTCCTATTCTGCCCACTAAGTATAGTTAAAAGCCCTGGATAGTAAACACCAAGCAAGCATTAGAAGACACTGAAAGGTGGAGAAAAGAAGGCAAACTGGCTAGAGACTTCAGGGAAAACACAGTGGTGACTTCCTTGGGTTTTCCTTCTATCTCATAAATCCAGGACTGAGTGCTGGAGAAGCTAGCAAATCATAAATAATCATAAATGTCGATGGGGGACAGACAGCCCTCCCCAAACCCCATTCCCTCCGGCCAAGAGACTAGGAAAGGGGGCTTAGCAACATTGAACAGTGACAATAACTTCTCTACCCTAACACTATGGGGAAAACTATGCTTTACCCCTACTTCTTTCAGAAAAGATCAGTGGAGAAGTCTAGACTTTCAGCAGCTTTAACAAGGCATACTACCCCCCCCCCCACACACACACACACCACACACACACACTGGGCTGGTGTCAGAGAAGCCAGAGTGAGCTGGGACTTTCACTACCCTCCATCAATAAGGAGAACCCACCTTGTTCTGCAGTGTCAGTGAAAGCCAGGTGGGGAAGCAATGATGCATCCCTACCTGCCAGGGTGGTATCAGTGTATCAGCCTATGTCTGGTAGGGAGCCTGAGAAAAAAGAGCAAACAAACAAACAAAAACATGGGACACCTGAGTGGCTCAGTCGGTTGAGCAGCCGACTTTGGCTCGAGTCATCATCTCATGGTTCATGAGTTTGAGCCCTGTGTCAGTCTCTGTGCTAACAGCTAGCTCAGAGCTTGGAGCTTGTCTTCAGATTCTGTGACTCCCTCTCTCTCTGACCCTCCCCTCCCCTATCTCTCTCTCAAAAAAAAAAAAAAAAAAAACCCATCAAAAACAAAATAAACAGTAAAAACAAACAAACAAAAACATGAAAGTAGCCTCAGGGACCTGTGGAAGTGTAATGAAAGAGCTAATATGTGTGTCATTGGACTCCCAGATGAGAAAGGGGGGGAAAAAAGAGAGGGGCTGGAAAACTCTTCAAATAATGACTAAAAATTTTTTTCATTCAGTTAAAGACATAAGCCTATAGATTTAAGAAGCTGAGCAAACACAATATAGGATAGACCCAAACAAATTCATATCAACATGTGTCATAATCAAACTTTTAAAAACTAAAGACAAAACTTAAGGCAATAAGAGACACATGGCATCTATCAATAGGGGATAAACATTTCAATTTTCAGCGATTTCTCATCAGAGACCATAAAAGCCAGAAGGAAGTGACAACATTTTTCAAATGCTGACAGAAAATAACTATAATTATGTAGTTATTTATTCTATAATTCTATACCCAGCAAAAATATCCTTCAGAAATGAAGGGAAAATCAGAACATCCTTAGCTAAAGGAAGCAAGAAATTAACAGCACCTATTCTAAAAAAATGTCTAAAGAGAATTTTCAAGACAGAAAGACATGATAAAAGGAGGAAACTTAGAATACCAGAAAGGAAGAGAACACAATAGAATGAGTAACAGTATGAGGGAATATAACAGATCCCTTCTCTGTTCAACTTTTTTTAAACTAATTTTTTAAAGTTTATTTATTTATTTTGAGAGAGACAAAAAGCAGAGGAGGAACAGAGAGAAGGAGAGAAAGAGTCCAAGGCATGTACAAGAACATTATGTGCATCATGTACATTTATTATTTTACCTCATTATTATTTTTTAAATTTTATTTATTTGATAGAGACAGAGATAACATGAGTGGATAAGGGGAAGAGAGAGAGGGAGAGAGAATCCCAAGCAGGCTCCACGCTGCCAGCACAGAGCCCTTGGCTGGGGTGGGACTCAGGAAACCATGAGATCATGGCTGGAGTCAAAACTAAGTCAGAAGCTTAATCGACTGAGCCACCCAGGACCCCCTCATTTTAACAACTATTAAAAATATTAAAGTATACCTACAGAAAAGCGTACTAATCATAAGTATACAGTTTGATGATTTATCACAAACTGAACACACTCCTGCAAGCCCTATCCAGGTCAAGAAGCAGAAAGTCCTTGGCACCTAAAGCCCACTCTGACTCAATCCAGGCACAGATTCTCTCTTCTCCCCAAAGGTAACCACCATCCTGACATTTTCTTTTTTTAAGCATGAGGGAGGGAGGGGCAGAGCTAGAGGGAAAGAGAGAATCCCAAGGAGACTCTGCGCTGCCAGCACAGAACCCAATGCGGGGCTGAACTCACCAAACCACGAGATCATGACTTGAGCTGAAACCAAGAGTTGGACTTTTAACCAACTGAGCCACCCAGGTGCCCCCTGACTTTTCCATTAAAGATTTGTTTTGTCTGTTTTTGAACTTTGTGAATAAATGGAAACATAAATTATATATTCATTTTCCATTAGATTCTTTTGAAAAAGAGATAGGAAGATGAAGCTACATTGTTGTAAATCCCAGTTGATTTCCATTGCTATATCACATCCCATAATATAAATACAGGAAAACCTTGGATTGCCAATAACATGTTCTGTGAGTGTTCCACAGGACTACTAAACATTTCTAATAAAATTTAACTTGATAAATGAGTGATGTCTTGCAATACAAGTAGTATTGATGCTGAATACCACATGATCACAACTGAGCCAATGGTTCCTCTCTCTCTCTTCTTTCTCTCTCTCTCTTTGAGATTGTGAGTGATCATGTCCTATGCTCTGATGCTTGGTCTCAGGCTGAGGTGTTTGGCAGAACTCAGTGATTTTTTAGAACTTTGGAAAGTGCCCACAACTGGCACTAGTGTATTTTTTGACACTGAAGCACCTGTAGACAGTCCTTTGCTTTTCCATACAAGAGTAAGCTTAGGAATGCTTTGCTTCATTCTAGGTCAGCCTGCCTGCAGATATGGACCATTTCCTCTGCTGCTTTATTGCCAGTTACATTAAATACAGCATATGACAAGAGTTTATTAATACTGTACTGTAGTCAACATCCATGCAAGCATATACAATGGCCCCCAGGCAGGAAAAGGTTGAAAAGAAAGGCAGTAAGAAGAAGGAGATGATTACAGTGGAAGTTAAGAAGAAATCATCAAGGAGTATGAACGAGGTATGCAACTGGCCAAAATCGCAAGATTTTATAGGAAGTCTACATCTGTATCTTGTCTGCAGAGGAGGAGGAGAAAAAGGCGGAGGAATTCCTCACTTCAAATGAGAATTGGGAGATGTGTAGTGTGGACAACAGTGCAAAATTTTGTAGAAAAGCATCACCAAATAAGGCTGTAGCAGTGTGAGCAATGAATCTGTTTGGCGACAATACAGTGTCACATTTTTGTGAAATCCTCAAAAGGAGGCAAAAGCAAGTATCATTGGCTAGGTTCCTTGTTAAAGTTGCACAAAAAGGAAAAGATTTCAATGAGCCAATAGATATTAGTGATTCCATTAGTAATAGTGAAAGTCATAATAACCCTCCTCTCTCTTGTCTCCCTCACACCAGTGAAGGTTTTCAAAAGGAAGCACAGGTTAATTTATTTTTCTTTATATTTTGTATCTTCTTTAGTATTTTGTATTATGTTACGGTATTGTAATACTTTGTATATGAATATTTTTGGGTTGTGGAATGAAACATCTGAGTTTTCATTATTTTTTATGAGGAAATTCTTTTTGATATACAATTGCTTTCGATTGCAAGCATGTTTTTGAAACAAATTATGCTCATAAACCAAGGTTTTACTGTATACCACTGTTTACTTATCTATTCTACTCTTGACAGGTACTTGCAAATGACTTGCTTAGGCTATCATGAACATTGCTGATAAGAACATGCATGTGCATTCTTTTGAGGTTCACGTGCCTTTTAGATACACACCTAGGAGTAAAGCTGCTGGATTGTAATATGTGTATATATCCAATTTTAGGAAATGATGACAAACATTTTCAATGTGGCTGTAATGATACTCTTCAGGAGTGTGTGAGTTCTGATTGTCCTGCGTGATCGCTGCTTAGTACTAGCAGCCTTCCTAATGATTAATGAAGTTGAGCACCTTTTCATACGCTTTTTGAACTGCTATGGTATTCTGTAAAGCATCTGGTTAAGTGCCTTGCTAATTTTTTTTAAATTGGGTTGTCAGATTTTATTTGCAGGAGTTCTTTATATGTGTTGGATATTAGCCCGTTGTCAGTTTCAGGTATTGCAGATATTTTCTTCTGCTCTATGGCTTGCCTTTTTTGCTCTCTTCATGGTGTTTATTGAGAAATAGAACTTCTTTATTATTATTTACTCTGATAATTTAATGTTTTCCTTTAGGCATAATGCTTTATTTTTTTAAAGTTTTATTTATTTTGAGATAGAGAGAGAGTGCAAGTGGGGGAAGTGTGGAGAGAGAGGGAGAGACTGATACCAAGTAGTGTCTGCAGTGTCAGCACAGAGCCTGATGTGGGGCTTGAACTCACAAACCATGAGATCATGACCTGAGTCAAAGTCAGATGCCTTAACCAACTGTGCCACCCAGGAGCCCCATAATGCTTTATGTTTTAAGAACCCTTTGCTTATCTTAAGGTCATAAAGATGAATGTTCTCTTATGTTTCTCTATGGAAGTTTTTTCACATTAAGACCTACAAAAACACCTAGTATTTATTTTGTACATGGTGTTAGGTAAGGATTAAGTTTAAATTTTTATCCTTAAAGACAGCCAACTGTGCATATATGCATGAGTTTGTTCCTGACCTTTAGAATTTTATTATTCTATTTCTCTATCTTCATACCAATTTCACGCTCTCTTACTACCTTTTTGTAATAAGACCTGGTATTTAGTAAAATGAGTTCTCTTGCTTTGTTCTTTTAACTGTTGTCTTGGCCAATCTCATTCTTTCAAATGTATTGACATAAAGTTGCTCATAACAGTCTCCTGTCTGTTGAATGTCTAACTTGCTCTACAGTCACAGCAAAAATGTAGTCAAGAAAGTTCTTTTAGGATCAGTCCCCTTTCTTAACACTTCAACATTGCCTTGTGCCACAGGACCCAGATGCCACGACTCAGGTTTGACTCCAGCCCACAGCCGTCTGTCTGTTCACACTGTGTACAGCCAAGAGGCTCACCCCCATCAGGCCTGACCCGTTTCCTCTTGTCTGACATCTGATACCCCAAAACCAGCAGCCCTAATGTCGTAACTTGGCTCTACCCTTCTCCCAGTTCCTTCTGATTCCCGGAAGGGCATTTCCCTCCTGTAAGTCATCACTGTTACGATAACATTGGTGGCACAGTGGACTGCATTTTTATAAAGTCATCTGGCAGTGTGTGAGCCTTTGTTTCTGGTAGGAAGAGAGGTGACCTTTAAAATTGACCACAAAAACCATAGAGGATATTACAGAAATGCGCATCTCCCTTTTCGAAGGTAGCTTAGGGCTTCCAGCGGTATCAGAGATCACTGAAGTTGGGATATCAAGTTTACCTTCCATATTTAAATAAGAAAAAAAAGAACGGGAGGCTAGAGCAGCCAATAAACATGTTTTTACCTTAAGCAAGAAGATAATGTGGTACAGAGACAAGACTAAAATAATTCAAGGGAAAAAAACAAGTCTGTTAACCAGAAACGTAAAACATGATGTCTCAATATCTCAATAGGATTTTTCTTCCACCAATAATAATAACAATAATAATAATATATTAATAATAATGAACAGTTACATCCTAAAATGAGTGGAGGCATTTGAGATTTATAATATAACATTGTACATGCGACGCCTATGTCATTGTACTCATAAAAGCAAATAACAGGCAGAGAAAACTTGACATAGGTTTTTCCGTTGTCCTACTGATTTCTCAAGAAGACATCTTGACGGGGAAAGAATTCTGGTGGGTTTTGGGGTTTTGTTTTTGTTTAACCTGAAGGTTTTTAAAACATCTTTTTATTAAAAAACAAACAACGTGGACCCCCTGCTGGGCCGCGCCCCTTCCGCTCCAGCAGCAGCAGCCCACATGAGGGGGGCCCGGGTGGATGCTTTACCAGCCCCCACAGCCGTAGCTCCCACTTGGCTTTGTAATACAGGCCCTAAGCAAACAGGATAAAAGTGCAAAATGTGGCCCCCAAAATATGAGAGATTGGTGCGTGTGTGTGTGTGGAGGGGTGTTTCCGTGTTCTGCTCAGTCTCTTCCTCTACAAGGCTCTGTGCTCAGGGCTCAGATGTGCCCCTAAGGGGGCCGCCAGCAGGCTCCTGACCTGCCAGCCCCTTATTGGTATCTGTATTCCCCGAGTGGTCTGTAGCCCCAGGAGCTGCCATTGACTCTAACATTTGTCCTTGGACATTTCTCAGGGGGTATTTTCCAGCCTTTTGTTTCGTTCTGTCTTTTGTGCAGTCTGATTGGGTTGGGTAGCAGAGATGAGAGTATGACATCCTTTTTCTGTTTCTAAGCTTTCAGTTAGGTCAACCCCTCACAGGCATGTCGTGCCCCAAAGGCTCAGGTTTTCTGAGAAATAATGGCTCCATGAGCAGCCTGCCCTGGGGGCTGGGTCTTACTCCCTAGGACAAGCCCTCAGAGGGATCTTACTGCTGGCTGGGCAGCTCCGACAGCCTGAAGGAGGGGCTCATAGCAGAGTGAAAGGCTGGTGAAAGACAAGAAGGAATTTTGGGCCCAGGCTCCCTCCCCTTAGCCAGAGGATCTAGGGGTAGAGAATTTGGGGGAATTTGAGAATCACCCCTGGGTAGCTAACAGTTACCCAATATCATGGAAACAGCATTCTGGATTTTTGCATTTCTGGGTATCTCCAGACACATTTAAACTAAATTTTTTAAGATTGTGCCTTTTGTTCGGGTCCACTCAGTGCGAAGTTTAGCCAGGTTTCTGTCTCCCAAACAGAGTTGGAATCATACTGGAAAACAGGGTCAGGGAATAGTCACATCGCAGTTGACAGACATTTTCACTTCTGTTGTTATCTCATTTGATCCTTACTCCCAACTCTGTGAGGCAGGCGAGGCAAATATTTTAATTCCCATTGGACACCAAGGCTTGGAAGGTTTAAAAAACTGCCCACAGCAGAAAGTGGCCAGTGAGCCCTGGAAGCCTGGTTGCCTTGTTTGGCCCTTCTGCCACTACTGCATTGTGTCCTCTAGATCATTTGGGGGTGGGGGTAGGGGATGAGCTGCTGTCTGTGGCTGCACACACCTGAAAAAATGGGCTTCCCTAGCACCTCTCAGGTCATCCTGAGAGTGAGCAAGGTGGCAAGGTGGAAAGTCCTATGGGAAGTAAGTGAGCTCCTGGGAAAACCACATGTCTCACATATATGAATGAACACAACTTAACTGAAACAGTTCTCTGGAGAAATGCTTGAAATCTTTGACCAGTCTGAGTCCTAACTGCAGTAAAATCCATAGGGATTCTATATTTAGCATTTTAACAGAAGTTAACATTTTGTTAAATACATCTTGGGGGAGAGGAAGGTAGTGTTTGAAAGGAGGGAAGGGCAGAATTTGGGGTCCTTGTGGCTCCTTCCTGTAGGTCAGAGCTGTGGAGGAGGAAGCAACTTTGGCTTCCAACAGCCCTCATAGGACATCATGCCCCAGGAGCTGTGTGGGCCTCAAGCTAACGGCCATGTTGACCGTTGGGAATGAGGTGCCTGTTGGCCCCAAGGCCATTCTTCAAACAGTCTCTCTCTTTGTCTTTGGTGGCTTCTTCCTCCTCCTCCTCTTCCTCGTCCTCTTCATACCCATCCTCATTATCACTCCGCACATCCTTGGTGTCCTAGAGAAAGAAAGGAATGGGATGTGGGTGACAACCTTCAAGAAAGAGACTTGACTGAATAAGAAAACCCAAATCCCAAATCCAGAAAAAAAATGCAAAGTTCAAAAACCAAAAGTTCAAGGTAGAACATATCATGGGTCACAAAATAAATCTCAAAAAACTTGAAGAATTGAAATTATGTAAGTATATTTCAGTCTATAATGGAATTAATCTAGAAATCAATACAAAAAATAGGAAAATCTCAAAACAGTTGAAATTTAAACAATACACACTTGACAATGGATCAAAGAGTAAGTTACAATAGATATTAGAAAATATTTAGTATTGCTTTTCCCGTCTGCGCTCGCGGAGAAGCAGGGCTTTCGGAGAGATATCCCACCTCTAACTGTGGGGCTTTCCTTGGACTGGTGGCCTCGGTCTGGCACTGGACAGTGGAAGTTCCCTCCAGGTTAGGTGGTACCCCAGGGACGCGGTCGGCATCAGGAGGAACCAGTTCCCTGCCCTGAAGTGCCTTGGCTTGTGGGATTGCAAGTTGGGTGGCATCATTAAGAACGCACGGAGTGAGGGCGTGAGGCACGGGAGACGGCCCGCCTCCTCTGCGCCTGTGGCACAGGCTACTTCAAGGAACAAACCTAAAGTGCACATCGTGGAGAATTCAAAACATCACTACGAGTAGAGAAATAAAACCAAAGTCACAAGAGAGACCAAGGGACACCCTTCAAAGAAGACTTCCTGAACGGCCAGGCCCTGGACAGTGTATGAGCCTCCTTTAATATTAATATAGCAGCACTCACACGGGCAGAACACATCACAAGCTTTTAAAACTAACGAGAAAGAAAGCTAGCCAAAATGACAAAACAGAAGAACTCTCCTCTAAAGAAATTCGAGGGAGAAATAACAGCTAGAGAACTGCTCAAAACCGATCTAAGCAACATAACTGAACAAGAATTTAGAATAATACTCATAAAATTACTCATTGGGCTTCAAAAGGGCTTGGATGACATCCGAGCCATTATTGTTGCAAATACTGATGAACTAAAAAATGCAACACAAAATAAAATGGAGGCATTGGCTACTGCACGGATTGAAAAGGCAGAAAAAATACGTGAATTAGAAGATACAATTATAGAGAAAGAGGAAGCCGAGAAAAAGAGATAGAAATTGGTCCAGGAACATGAAAGGAGAGTTCGAAAGCTGAGTGATACAATCAAACGGAAGAATATCCATATCATAGGAATTCCAGAAGGAGAGATAGAGAAAGGAGCAGAAGGTGTACTTGAACAAATAATACCTGAGAACTTCCCCAACCTGGGAAAGGAAACAGATATTGAAATCCAAGAGGCACAGAGAACTCCCCACAGACGTAAACTGAATCGATCTGCACGACATACAGTGAAACTGGCAAAATACAAGAACAAAGAGAGAATTCTGAAAGCAGTTAGGGATAAAAGGGCCCCAACATACAAAGGGAGACATATCAGGGTAGTAGCAGACCTATCTACTGACACTTGGAAGGCCAGAAAGGAATGGCAGGAAATCTTCAGTGTGATGAACAGGAAAAATATACAGCCAAGAAGCCTTTATCCAGCAAGCCTATCATTCCGAATTGAAGGAGAGATCAAGGTTTATCCCAACAAAAAATGGAGGAATTCATCATCACTAAACCAGCCCTACAAGAGATCCTATGAGGGAAATGTTGCAAGGAACACAAAGTCCCAGAGACACCACTACAAGCATGAATCTAACAGAGAACACAATAACTCTAAACCTGTATTTTTCAATAATAACACTGAATGTAAATGGACTAAATGCTCCAATCAAAAGACAGAGTAGCAGAATGGATTAAAAAGATTAGATCCATCTATTTGCTGTTTACAAGAGACCCATTTTAGACCTGAGGACACATTCAGATTGAAAGTGAGGAGATGGGAAAACATCTATCATGCTACTGGACATCAAAAAGAAAGCTGGAGTAGCCATATTTATATCAGACAAACTGGACTTTATTTTTTATTTTAAAGGCAAAGAAGGGCATTATATAATAATTTCAGGGTCTATCCATCAGGAAGAGCTAACAAGTATAAATGTCTATGCACTGAATTCAGAAACACCCAAATACATAAGACAATCACAAACATCGATAAGAATGTGCTAATAGCCAAATATGGAAAGAGCTTAAGTGTCCAACTGATGAATGGATCAAGAAAATGCAGTTTATATATACAATGGAATACTACATGGCAATGAAAAAGAATGAAATCTGCCATTTGTAGCAACATGGATGGAACTCAAGGGTATTATCCTAAGTGAAATATGTCAGGCAGAGAAAGATACCATGTTTTCACTCATGTGGAACTGGAGAAACTTAACAGGACCATAGGGGAGGGGAAGGGGGAAAAACAGTTGGGGGAGAGGGAGGGAGGCAAACTATGAGAGACTTTTGAATACTGAGAACAAACTGAGGACTGATGGGGGGGAGGGGAAGGGGGCTGTTGGCATGGGGAAGGGCACTTGTTGGGATGAGCACTGGGTGTTATATGGAAACCAACTTGACAATAAACTATATTAAAAAAAAAAAAAAAAAAGAAAATATTTAGTATTAAAATGAAACTATGGCATTTCAAAATTTGTCAACTGTAGCTAAAATAGTACTTATCAGGAAATTTATATAATTAAATGTTTATATTAGAAAAGAAGACAAGCCTCAAATAATTTGCACTTCTACTTTAAGAAATGAGAAAAAAGAAGACAGAATAAGCCAATGCAAGCAAAAGAAAGGAAATAATAAAGAAATCAATGAAACTGAAAACAGAAAAAACAATAGATAAAAGCAATAAACCAAAAGCTGGTTCTTTGACAAGATCCATAAAATTGATAAACCACTAGCAAAATTGACAAAGAAAAAGAGAGGGAAGGCACAATTTGTCAGAAAATAAAAAGAGGATTCAACTATGGATACTACAGATATCATGAAAATAACAGAATACAATAAGTAATATTATGTATATATATTTGACAACTTAGATGAAATGGACTAATTCCTCAAAAGCCACAAGCTACCAAAATTCACCCAAGATGGCAGAGGTAAACTAAAAGTCATATAACTATAAAACAAATTAAGTCAGTTACAGATCTTCTGGAAAAGAATATCATCAGGCCCAGAAGTTTTCACTGGCAAATTCTATGAAATATATCAAGAAGAAATAACAGCAAAGTTCCACAATCTCTTCCATTAAATAGGAAAGGGAATACTTCCTAATTTATTTTATGAGGCTGTAAGTACCCATGGCCAGAAAAAGACAGTATTAAAAAAAAAAACAACAACTTCAGACCAATATCTCTAATGAGTACACACATAAAATACCTCAACGCAATAGTCCAAATCAAAACCAGCAATGTGTGAAAATAATAATACATCACAATGAAGTGGGACTAGTCCTAGTAATGCAAGGCTCTTTCAATATTTAAAAATCAATGAATGTAAAGGAAAAAAAAAGAAATCAATGAATGTAATCCAACCTATCAATAATCTAAAGAAAGAAGAAATATATAATCATATCGGTTGATGGAGAAAAGTCATATGACAAAATTCTCATGATCACACACACACACAAAATCAGCAAATAAGGAATAGAAGCTAACATCATACTTAATGAAGAATGACTGAATGCTTTCCTCCTAAGATTACGAACAAGGCAGGAATATCTACTTTCACCACTCCTATACAACATTGTATTGGAAGTCCTAGTCAATGTAATAAGGTAAGAAAAAGAAACAAAAATCAAACAGATTGGAAAGAAAGAAGTAAAAGTGTCCCTATTTGAAGATGACATGATTATCTATGTCATCATTAGAAAATCCCAAAGAATCTACTGAAAGCTCCTAAAATTCATTGCAGGATACAGGTTAACACACAAAATCACTCACTCACACACACACACAGACACACACACACTGATTTCTATATACTTTTTAATGTTTATTTTATTGTTTGAAAGAGAGGCAAAATGGGGCGCCTGGGTGGCTTAGTTGGTTAAGCGTCTGACTTTCGCTTAGGTCATGATCTCGCGGTTCGTGGGTTCGAGCCCCGCGTCGGGCTCTGTGCTGACTGCCAGCTCAGAGCCTGGAGCCTGTTTCAGTCTGTGACTCCCTCTCTCTCTGACCCTCCCCTGATCACGCTGTCTCTCTCTCTCTCTCCCTCTCTCCTAGAAATAAATAAAAAAAATTAAAAAAAAATCAATATGAAAGAGAGGCAAAGTATGAGCAGGGGAGGGGCAGAGAGTGAGTGCAAAGCATGAGCAGGGGAGGGGCAGTGCTGAGCTGTCAGCACAGAGCCCAATGTGGGGCTCAAACTCACAACTGCGAGACCATGACCTGAGCTGAAGTCGGACGCTTAACTGACTGAGCCACCCAGGTGCCCCTCATTTCTAAACACTAATGTAGTAGGCTGAAAAATGTCCTCAAATATATTAGGTCCTAAACCTAAAAACCTGTGACTGTTACCTAACAAGGTAAAATTTTTGCACATTTGATTAAGGATTTTGAGAAGGTTATCCTGAATAATCCAGGTATGCCCTAAGGCCATCCCAAGTGTATAAGAGAGGCAAAGGGGATTCAACACAGAGAAGAGGCAATGTGAAGATGGAGGTAGAGACTGGAGTGATGTGGTTACAAGAAAGGAATACTGGCAGCCACCAGAAGTTGGAAGAGACAAAAAACAGATTCTCCTACAGCTTCTGGAGGGAACACAGCCCTGCCACACCTTGATTTCAGCTCAAAACTGATTATAGATTTCTGGCCTCCGAAACTGTGAGAGAATAAATTTGTTGTTTTCAGCCATCAAGTTGTGGTATTTTGTTACAGCAGCGACATGAAACTTACATGACTAGCAATGTCTGGCTAAAAACTGAAATTTAAAAATCTGTAACATTTATAAAAGTTTACAAAAAATAAAATACTTAGGTATAAATCTAACAAAACATATATAGGATCTGTATGTAAAATCTACAAAACTCAGATGAGAGAAATCTAAATAATTGGAGCGAGATACTATACTCATGGATTAGAAGATTAAACATAGTAAAAATGTTAATTATCCCTAAATTGATCTACAGATCCCATACAATACCAATTAAAATCTCAGCAAGATTTCTTGTACATATGGACAAGCTGATTCTAAAATTTATATGGAAAGGCAAAGAAACTAGAATAGCTAAAGTAATTCTGAAAAAGAATAATAAAACTGGAGGACTCAAACTACCCAAATTTAAAACTTACTATAAAGTTATGGTAATCAAAGCTGGGTGGTATTAGCAAACAGATAAGCACAGAGATCAATGGAACAGAATAAAGAATCTAGAAATAGATGCACACAAATCCCAATTGAGTTCTGACACAGGTGCAAAAGCAATTCAATGGAGAAGGTATAGCAGTTCCAACAAACAGTGTTGGAACAGTTAGAAATCCATAGGCAAAAAACTAAATTTGACCTGTCATGTCTTACACAAAAGCCAACCCAAAACGGATCATAGATCTAAATGTAGAATACAAAACTATAAAACTTTTAGAGAAAACCCATGACCTTGGGTTGGATGAGGGGTTCCAAGATGTGGAACAACAACAACAACAACAACAACAAAATCCATTGAAAAAACCTGATAATCTGGACTTCATCAAAATGTAACTTTTGCACTACAAGACACTATTTAGAGAATAAAAAGACAAGTTGCAAACTGGGAGATACTATTTGCCAACCTCACAGCTGACTTGTATGCATAATAAAGAATTCTCAAAACTCAACAATAAGAAAAAAGCAAACCACCTAAAAAATGGGCAAAATATGCAAAAAGAATCATTTCTTTAAAAAGGATGTCAAACAAGTCTATGAAAGGATGTTCAACATCATTAACCATTAGAAAAATGCAAATTGAAACCACTATGAGATACAACTATAAAACCCATTAGAATAGCTAAAATTAAAAATACTGACAATACCAAGTGCTGACAAGGACGCAGAGTGACTGGAAGGAACTCTTACACATTACTGATGGAAATACAAAACGGTACAGGCACTTTGGAAAATAGCTTGACAGTTACTTATAAAGTAACTTTATACATTTACTTTATGTATTTACATAACTTTATAAATACATATACTATTCATGGCAGCAATCCTATTTCTGAGTATTCACCCCGGAGAAATGAGCATTATGTTCACATAAAAACAAACGTTTATAATGCCTCTATTCATACCCGCTAAAACTGGAAGCAACCCAAATTTTTCTTCAATCAGTAAATGGATAAATGGTGGTGCGTCTGTACAATGAGATACTACTTACCAATGAAAAGGAACCAAGTGTTGACATTTATAAGAAGCTGGGGGAATCTCAGAGGCATTATGCTGAGTGAAAATAAATTAGTTTCAAAAGAATACCTACCATATGACATACTAATGTTATTTACATTCTCTTTTAAAAAATGATGCATTTCTCTTAAAGTTTATTTATTTATTTTGAGAGAGAAAGAGCAAGGGAAGGGGAGAGAGAGAAAGAATCCCAAGCAGGGTCTGCAATGACAGTGCGAGTGCACACTGACACTGACATAGGGCTCGAACTCACGAACAGCGAGATCATATTTACATACTCTTCTTGAAATGACCACCTATCCAGATGCAGAATGGATGCCAGGAACGAGTGGTCTGGGGTGATGGAATGATCCCATATCCTGATTATGGTGATGGCTACACAAATCTATACCTGGGTTAAACTTCATAGAATTTTATATAGATGGGAAAAAGTCAATTTTCCCGATGATGTTTAAAAATTAAACGTATTTCTTTTCAGATAGCAAATACTATGGTTTTCCCAATATGCATTTGCTAAGTAAAGTATTACTTATGTAGGCCTTTTGGTTGTTGAGATGCTCTTACTGTCAGGAATTAGGGTGTGTTCTATTTTCTTTATGCAGGGTCTCTTTCAAGGGCAGTTCTTAACGACGGGGTATAGCCCCCGCCCCTCCCCAGGCATTCTCAGAGAAATTCTGGGAGGAAGACACTCAGAAGAATGACATTGCTACAGATCAGGCTTCATTGCAAAGAGCAAAGGTGGTATGGATTATTAGAACAGTACTGAGAACTCAGTCTCTGGGCAAGGCCCGTGTTGGACATGACCCCACATCCCTCTAAACCAGTTCATAAACATCTCTATTAAACTTAGACCAGAAAAGAAAAAAACATGGGGGCATCTGGGTGGCTTAGTGGTTGAGCATCCGACTTCGGTTCAGGTCATGATCTCCTGGCTTTTGAGTTCGAACCCCTGATCAGGCTCTCTGCTGTCAGCACAGAGCCTTCTTCAGATCCTCCGTCTCCCTATTTCTCTGCCACTCCCCCCCCCCATCAAAAATGAACAGACATTTAAAAAAAGAAAAAAAACCATGGAAGATGAAGCCTGGTTCCTGACACCCCATTTTTCAAGATGCCATCCATACCCATATGAGCTACTTTTTCCTTTTGTGACCTCCAGACTAAACCTGACCACCTCTGGGTATACGTAACCAAATACCTCCCCCTGTGTTCAATCTTCTACAAGCACGGCTTTTGAAAAACCCAACATACCCACATTCTACTGCCTTAATCACAGAAATGTCACATCATGGGCTCTTCTCGGTACGATCCGTTCTTTTCCACAACACAGAAAGGGTCTCAAAATAAACAAGGCTCACTGTTAACATGGAGGCATAAACTTGGTGTTTTGTCTGTTAGATACAATGAAGAAAGGCAACCTTTCTATGATATGCTGGGAGCAGGGATCAGAAGTGCTGTTCCCCCCTTCGCCCCCCCGCAGATGGGGTCCTTCAAGGAAGGGTCGTGCTTGGCTGACGATTGCTTTCATGGACCATGCCCCTTGGGTCTCCTTCTTCAAAAGAGTTTTGTAAGGAACAAGAGGAAATTTGAATCAGAATAAAGAAACAAATTTCTCTCCAGAAAAGCAGACTCGCATCTACTGTCCCATTTCTTCAGGACTTAAGGGGCTGCTTTAGCTGAGATATGAACTGGTTCTAGAAGATGCATCCCATTGCCCCAAGCCACATCTCCAGCACTCTCACCTCTAGGAAGGGTTCTGGACCAGGTGGAGCCTTCTGGAAATTAATGGCATCTAATGGCCACAAAAGTTGGGGTGCATTACTGACTTTCAGTAAGCAGTAGCTAGGGATGCCTGATACCCTACAATGAGCATGACATCCTAGTGTCCTGCCAGACCTCTGTGTAAGTGAAAGCGTGTTTGTGATCAGCCAAGCTTAGAACCTAATTCCATTTTACATTCAAGCACAGTAATTCTTGCATGGTTTTAATATACTCTCCATTCTCCAGGAACACAACTATGTACCTGATTCAAAGGAAGGTTATATTTTGTTTGGTTCAGGGCTTCATAATTTCAGGGAACCATGTCACAGATGACACAACACTACCAGTGGCAGTTGAGTCCCCAGAAAAACATGCCTGTGTCAGTCTGTGTTTACAGCTGCCCCATTCATGGTGAGCAAGCACAGCATCTGTCAACCCCAGGATGCTTTTGACTGTGGTCTTGCATGTATGTTACCCATGAAATGTATATTTTATCAGAAATTCCTTTTGTTATTATTTTTTTTCTATTACAGTTGTGGCATTATATTACTTTTTGAAATTATGATTATAGGTGAGTTATATTACCTGGGTTTGTATTTTAATTTTGGGAGAGAGAGGGAGAGAGAGAGAGAGAGAGAGAGAGAGAGAGAGAGAAAGGGAGAGAGGGAGAGAGGGAGAGAGGGGGAAAGAGAGAGAATCTTTAGCAGGATCCATGCTCATCATGGAGCCTGATGCGGGGCTCAATTAAATGATGTAAGGGACAGTGACCTGAGCTGAAATCAAGAGTTGGATGCTCAACAACTGAGCCACCCAGGCACCTCATTAACCTGGGAATTTAATTTCAGGCTACTGGAGGGGATATGGGTCCAGTAGGATTGAGAACCATGGCCCTAGATGATGCATCAAGGTCAGAAAGGATTTTCGGATAGCAAGAGTTCGTTAGATAGATGTCCAGGTGGTTGCACATTATGCAAGCTTAAGTAATATAAATTGGAAATGATGGGTATTAAAGTATTGCTAAAAGCTAATGTTATATTCAATTTTGTCTTGTACATGCCATCCATAACAAAAACCACAAAACCATAACAGAAGTGATAACCTCAGAGGGATTGTTTTCCTCTGCTCTAAAAGTCCTCTGTGCTCCACCTATTCATCCTTCCCTCTTTCCCAATCCCTGGTGACCACTGACCTTTCTACTGTCTCATAGTTTTGTCTTTTCCAGAAGGTCACATTGTTGGGATCATAGAGTATGTTGTCTTTTAAGATTGGCTTCTTTCACTTAGTTATGTGCATTAAGGTTCTTTCATGTCTTTTCATGGCTTAATAGTTCCTTTCTTCTTGTTGCTAAAGAATATCCCATTGTCTGGAGGTACCACAGTTTATGTATATATTCACCTACTGGAGAACATCTTGGTTCCTTCTGAGTTTTGCCAATTGTAGATGAGGCTGCTATAGACACTCCTCCTCTAAATGTCCATGTGCTGAGTGCTGGACTAAGCAGCTAGTATGAACAATAACATTCACTCCTCACAGTAACCCTAGGACATAGGGGCCTGTCTCTTTACTTTAGAAGAGAAGAAACCAAGGCTCAGAGGGATTAAGTAACATTTATAAGGCCACACAGCTAAGAAAGGCAGATGGGATGAAAACCCTACTCTAAGCTTAGAAACTGTGAACCACAGCATAACACCCTCAAGGTCCATCCATGTTGCTACACATGGCCAGATTTCATTGTTTCTCATTGCCATGTAGTATTCCATGGTATAGATAAACCACATCTTCTTGATCCATTCATCTGTTGATGGACACTTAGGCTCTTTCCATGTTTTAGCTATTGTGGAGAGTGCTGCTATGAACATTGGGGTACATGTGCTCCTATGCCTCAGCATTTCTGTATCCTTTGGGTAAATTCCTAGCAGTGCTATTGCTGGGTCCTAGGGGAGTTCTATTGTTAGTTTCCTGAGGAACCTCCACACTGTTTTCCAGAGGGGCTGTACCAGTTTACATTCCCACCAACAGTGTAGGAGGGTGCCCGTTTCTCCACATCCTCGCCAGCATCTAGAGTCCTCTGATTTGCTCATTTTAGCCACTCTGACTGGTGTGAGGTGGTATCTCAGTGTGGTTTTGATTTGTATTTCCCTGATGAGGAGGGATGCTGAGCATCGTTTCATGGGTCTGTTGGCCATCTGGATGTCCTCTCTGGAGAAGTGTCTGTTCATATCTTCTGCCCATTTCTTCACTGGGTTGTTTGTTTTTCGGGCGTGTAGTTTGGTGAGTTCCTTATAGATTCTGGATATTAACCCTTTATCTGATATGTCATTTGCAACTATTTTTTCCCATTCTGTTGGTTGCCTATTAATTTTCTGGGTTGTTTCCTTGGCTGTGCAGAAGCTTTTAATCTTGATGAGGTCCCAAACATTTATTTTTGCTCTTGATTCCCTTGCTTTTGGGGATGTGTCAAGTAAGAAGTTGCTGCGGTGGAGGTCAAGGAGGTTGTTTCCTGCTTTCTCCAAGTCAGGCAGAGAAGGACAAATATCATATGTTTGCACGTATAGGAGGATTAGGAGGAAATTGACGGAGGAATGGGGGAGAAGAAGGGCGGAAATGGTGGGGGAAAGGGAGAGAGGCAAACCATGAGAGACTCTTGAATGCTGACAAAAACTGAGGACTGATGGATGTGGGGGGGGGATGGGCATGAAGGAGGACACTTGTGGGGATGAGCACTGAGTGTTATGTGGAAACTAATTTGACAATAAACTATTTGTAAAAAAAAAAAAAAAAAAAAAAAGAAACTGTGAACCACAGTGCTCTACAGACCCCTGCTGGAGTCGTCTGCACACACACTTGATACAAGGCACCTAGGAGGCAGACACTCAGTTCTGTTTGAAGTCAGGTCTCTATGTAAGAAAGCTCCTTCTCATCTCCTATCGAGCAGAGCACCAGCTGTCTTGTCATGCCTCCTCATCTTGTTCTGACTCTGCCCTTGGTACCAGCAGAACTGACTGAGCAGCATAAATTGGAAATAATGAAAATCACCCCTAAGTATTTATTTTTACTCTGTGAGACGAACACTGACATGTTTTATTCTGTTCTGTTTCATTGCAAAAATGATGGTTGCAATCAAATACTGATCTGCCACCCACAGTTTGAAAAAAGCTGACTTTGGGTATGCCAGAGAAAAGAGGCTTTTCTAAGTAGCCACAATCAGAGAATATTAAAATACAAACCATAATGGATGTTCTGCAAAGCACCTTTTCACAACTGCAAATCGTTCCCAGCAATTACAACACTTAACAGAAATCAAAAACAAATCAAGCTTGCTCTAGTGGAACAAGGAATTAAATACTTGCTAAAGGTCAAGCCACAGTGTTTTCTGGAACGCTACCTGTCTGCTTTGACATAGTGCCAACACTCTGCTTACACAGCAGCAGTGAGTCTGTCTCTTGGAACCAGCCCATTTCTTTTCCTGCATTGCATTTCCCTACACTGTTGTCTGCACACTTTTAGTTGTCACTGGGCTAGCAGAACTTGACTGGTGCAAATGTTGGCCCGGTACACTCCCATAAATCATTAAAAGCCCAAGAAGATGCATGCATAAAGAAGGACCCAGAACCTTTTTGAAGAATGAACTGAACCTTGGCTTCAGCAGCCAAAGGGTGGTAGTTACTTGGTTCAGTTCTGCCCCAGCATATGGCAGCTCACATACGCCCTGTGATCTGCCCACCTGAACTGTCCCTTAGGGAAGATCTCAGCAGCTGCCATTCCAGAGAGCACATTGCTATCTGATCACTTTAGATAACATTCTTTTGAATTAGCAAAGATATCTATATGCAACTGGACTTTTTCCAGAAATGACCTGGGCCCTCTAGAACACATCATTAACAATATTATTCATTCCACGATTGAAGTGAATGGGTATAATTTTTACAAAGTCTTTTAAGAATCCCCTTCTCATCTGGCAACAATCTTTGGTTGCACAAAACGGTGGTGGAAAGAATGATGGACAAGTTACTTATGTAGGGGAGACCATGTCACTAGCTGTAACAGGGGCTCTGGAGCCCTCATCTCACTAAAAGGCATCAATATTGGCAAATGTCATCTGCCTGGCACTCCAAGAGAGCAGAGAAGATATGTGTTCAGAGGATGGGTTGAAATCACATTCACTGTGAAGGGAGATTAGCAGTCAGTGGAAGCATCCCATACACTAAAAGAAATAGAAACCTCTGAAATTGGGGGGCACCTGGGTGGCTCAGTCAGTTAAGCATCCAATTTCAGCTCAGGTCATGATCTCATGATTTGTGGGTTCAAGCTCCACATCAGGCTCTGTGCTGACAGCTCAGAGCCTGGAGCCTGCTTTGGATTCTGTGTCTCCCTCTCTCTGTCCCTCCCTGCCCCAAAGATCAATAAATGTTAAAAAAAAAAAAAAAGAAAAAGAAAAGAAAAGAAAGAAAGAAAGCTCTGAAATTGGGATAAAAATGTCCTTCCTCAATTAAAGTCATGCTGAAGTCAAAATACCCCTTTGAAGAGTGGGTTTTAGGAATGGGGCAGAGAGATGAATTGACTCATGTCCAAAGACTCAAGCATCTGATCCCTAAAGCAATAAACACACTTTCAGCTTCTGCTAGTCTTCTCTCTTTTGGAGAGCTCATGAAAAAATGGCTGACCTTGTAATAGTACATGGTAATTACCTTTGATTGGTGTCAAATCTCTTGGACACAGAATACTGAGATCAAGATACAGCCCCAGCTCTCTATAATCCTGAGTGCAAGTCAAAATAGTACCTAGCCTTTTACGTCTTGTGGAAGTTTGGATCCAAGTCCCTGAAAACATGCCCTGAGATTGGCTTGTCTGTGTACACAGAATGTTTCCTCTTGTGTTTCAGAGCCAGACTCAAAAGTTGCTTTTTAAACTGCCCCAATTTACCGGTGTAAACTAGAGTAAAACCCTTGAACAACACGGGGTTTAGGGGCATTGACCCCTGCACAGTCGAAAATACACATAAAACTTTTGACTCACCAAAAACTCAACTACTAATAGTCTATGGTCAACTGGAAATCTATCAATAACATGAATAGTTGACTAACACATATTTTGTGTGCTACATGTATTATATACTGTATACTTACAATAAAGTGAACTAAAGGAAAGAAAATATTAAGAAAATCGTAAGGAAGAGAAAATACATTCACAGTACTGCACTGTTCAAACCCATGTTGTACAAAGGTCAAGTGTATATTTATATTTTCCACTGACGGCTTTTTTTATTTCACTTGCTGCTATCAATATCTCTAATTTCCTTAAGGAATGAATTCATTTTGCTAAGGCTTATGGGCTTTAAAAATGAGTTTCTAAGAGAAGAAGTCAGTGTTAGGGGCTAGGTGGATTCTATTCTATTGTCAAACACGCTCATTTTCCAAGTGAAATAAGAGCTACGAGACTCCATTGCACCCAGCTGAGTGACACAGCTTTGTCGCAGCAGAGCCCAGGTCACCCTGTATGACTCTTGATAAAAACCATATTTTTCATTTTTCATATTCTCTGTATTACCTAAAAATTAATTTAAAATGTACCAGCCAATGTGGTAATCATCCACATTGTGATAGATGTGGAAAATGATGTGGTTTCATAAATGTAACTTGTCTGGGGATAAGAACCATTAAAATTAGTGCATTCTCTAAACTGCCACATTTTACATCCTTTTGAAACAGCTTTAGATTCTATGGCCTGGAAATTCAACAACTCTAATAAGTCAGAGATGCAAAAACAATTTTGAAAAAAAATCACTAGGATTTAGGTAAGCAACGCTTAAGAAATAACCATAGCAAGGCAGAGGATTAAGTACAGAGCCCAGACAATGTGTATCAAAACTGAAATGTTCAAGTTTGTTTCAAACATTAGCATCCAACACAGAACTTCTACACTTCATTAAGAAGGGGAAAAAAAAAACCAATGTGACAGAGAAGCAGGCAGAGGATCTGACAGGTAATTCACAGAAGAGGCAACATTACTAACAAACTATACAAAGTCCTCTATCTTAGTAATCGGGAAGATGTAAATTAAAATGAGATTAAAAAAATTTCATGTTCATCAAACTGGTAAATACAGAAGTCTGCTAAAAATGAGTGTTGGTGAGGATGTGGGGAAAGATAGACTCTCACACACACACTTGGTTTGAAAGATAGTTTGACAACATGCAGTAAATTTGATGTGGGAATCTTCCTACAGAGAAACTCCCATACATTCCCAAGGAGACAGATACAAGGATGTTTATGGTAGACTTGACTGTAAACAGGAAGCTAAACAGTGTGTGGAGTATCTGATTGGTGGAGTACTACACAGGAGTTAAATGAATTGATCTACAGAGTAACATGTATCAATGCAAATGTTGTGGATGAAGAAAACAAGTTGTACACTTATATATACTAGATGTGAAGTTAAAAAATAAGAAAGCAATACTCCATATATGTGACAATATCCAAGTCTAACAAACATATGGAAGCACAGGCAGAAAGACACAACTTCAGTGGTTCTCTTTGTAGAGGTAGAGAGGAGATTGGAGTGAGGTGGGGTATACTAAGATATGTACCATCTTTCTTCCTAGTTTCTCTTAGGTGATTTCATCTAGCATACAGTAGGCACTTGGTATCTGTTTGATGAGTGAGTGAATGAATAAATGAATCTAACACCACAACATAAAACCTCACCTTGACTCCCAAATTTATAACCTAGTGTGGACCTCTCTCCCTGGCTTCAGACTCAAATGATCACAGCTAGACAATGTCTTCTCAGCTGCCTAATGGGCTTATCAAATGCTAGTCAACTCATATACCACCTTTTCTCTGGTCTTTCAGCAAATGGCACTTCCATTCATTCAGTTGTTCCAGGCAAAACCCTCCAGATCATCCTCAGTCCTGCCTTGTATGGGAGACCTTGTTTCCTGACCCATTACACTCAGTGGGGCTCTTTGATACAGACCTCTGCTTTTGTCTTCAACAATTTCCAAGCCTCATCAAATCTCTGTGGCCAGGATCTAGATTCCGCATCGATGTGGCCCATGGGCTCAGTGAACTGGAACACAGAAGTCAGTGGAGTTGTGCCACACAGGTTTGGGTCCCCAGAGCCCTCTCCTGACCTAGAGTGCTCTTCAGCAGACTCATGACAGCTACTTCAGAGAGTTCTTGTGGGACAGGGCTGTTTCCTTGGCTCAGAAGAGCCCTGCTGGCATTGTTGGTGAGATTTCTGAATAAGGAAAATTCATGAAGTATCTTACCACTGTCCTTCTCCAATGGTAGACAAAATATGATTTGTTCTTAGACAACCCCAATCCACCAGCCCACATTCAAAATGGAATACATAACATTATCATGGCCCATAGCTGGGCAACTAGAGCATAGTGGGGCTATAGAGTTTCCCAAAAGGTGTGCCCGGGAAAGGTTAATATGCTGAGACATTGATTCCTTTATCTCTTGGAGCAGCTACCAGAGCCCCACTCTTCTTATTCTTTGGACAGTAGCATCAAATTTCCCTAGCATGCTGTGCAAGTGTCAGTCTCTCAGTGTCCTGAGGGAAGGAAGGTTGGGAAGCACTATATGGAGCTGAAAGAAAGGTTTCAATAAGTAGCAACCTTGGAAGACTTCCTCCTAAGTGTGGCTGCTTGAACTAGAGATGGGGAGTTGTGTAGCTTATACTTGGATTCTGTGATTCCAGGGGAGGGGAAGGTATATGCAAAGGGCAGGAAGTAAGAATTTGCTGCTTCCAGGACATGAACGGTTCTGCTGCTTAGACCTAACACTCAACAAGCTTAAGAGGTGAAGAAATGACAAGAGAGAAATGGTCACTAAGTGAATGAAAGGGAACCAAGAATGACTGTTTGGTATGGTCAACCCTACCTTGCCCACTATGCCCTTCCCAACTGAAGGAATGGAAAGTTGGTAGTGTTATACATGCATTCATTTTCTCCCAGTTCCAACTGAACAATAAGTTACACTCTCATTCTCTCCATTCATCAGAACTTCTCAAATGCAGTTACCTGATTTCAAAAGGAAATGGCTGGCAACCATTTGGAATGATCATCTATGTAATTTTAAACTGCCAATATTGGGGCGCCTGGGTGGCTTAGTCGGTTAAGCGTCCGACTTTCGCTTAGGTCATGATCTCGCGGTTCGTGGGTTTGGGCCCCGCGTTGGGCTCTGTGCCGACTGCCAGCTCAGAGCCTGGAGCCTGTTTCAGTCTGTGACTCCCTCTCTCTCTGACCCTCCCCTGCTCACGGTGTCTCTCTCTCCTAGAAATAAATAAAAATAAAAAAAAAAAAAACTGCCAATATTTACATCTGAAGAAATGTTACCCAGCTAATTACATGGAGCTTGGCTTCTCAGGAACTAGCGAGTTTTGCTGTTCTGGCATAACTTGCCTTGCCTCTATATAGAATAACACCAGCAGGTGGGAAAGTAAGGAGTACTTTAGGAACACCACCAACCACAAAGTGGAATCGACAAAAAGAGATAGAAGTTCATCCATTCATTCCAGGAACCTCAATCTGTGTGCCCTTGATATTGTGAGCCAGGCAATTCTTGTGTGGGGACTGTTCTACTCATTTAGGATGGTTAGCAGTAAATACTTTTGGTCTCTGTCCACTAGATACAGCTGTGACAATCAGAAATGTCTTCAGAGATTGCCAAATTTCCCTGGGCAAAATCCCCACTGAGAACAACTGGTTCAAAAAATATTTCTTGTTCCCCTGCACATCGTGCAAGGCATCAGGACATAATAGTATCTGTTTTCATTAACTTACAGTCTACTGGAAAAGCCAAACCCTAAGAGCTCAAATACATAACAAATATATAACCACACATTTGTCAGTGTTATGAAGTAGAGAATACCACCATGTATAAATTAGGGATCTCACTTAAAGGGGGTGACATCAGGAAGCAATGCTAAGGAAATGGAACTCAAAGATTGTAACCTGAAGTTTAAGTAGGAGTGGTTGGGAAAGAGTGGGGTAAAGGACATTTCAAGAAGAAACAGTATGTGCAAAGGGCCTGAATTGGGGTAAAATCTTGGCATGCTGAGGGATCAGAAAGGCCAATGCAGCTGAAGCATACTGAGAAAGAAGCGGCATATCCTAAGATGAAGTCAGGGAGTGAGTGTGAACCAGATTAAGTCATGGTCAGAAGGTCTATTTTACTTCTAAGTCCAACCAGAAGCCACTGTGCAGCACCATTTGAGATAGCAGTGACCAAAGCAGACAAGGAGTCTGTACTCAGAAAACCCCTGCTCTAATGGGGGAGCTGGTTGCTATATAACAGCATTACATAAGAAAGAGCAGTGCCCAAGGCCTCCAGTTTTGGATGAGACATTTAGGCTCATCTAATGCAGTTTCTACTGATGCTGATATGCCCTTTTTAATAACCCAAGTGAAAGACATACATATTCCTGTCTGTACATCTCCAGTAATTACGGTAATTGTCCAGGAGGAGTCTGGTTACTTTATTCAAACATTGGTCAGTTTTTCAAACACTTAAAGACAGTTAATCCTCTTAAAGCTAAATACTCCCATTTCCTCCCACTGGTCCTCATATGACATAACATCAGAACTCCTCCCCACTCTGTGTATCCTAGAGAATATACTCCTATCCGTAGTCATCAATCTGCATTGTGTGTAACACAACCAGCACCACTCAAGTCATACACGACTTACCACTTTCATCTCCACCAAAAAAAAGTGGGGTGTGGGGCATACAATAAATTTAAATCAAACCTCAATAACTACACTTCTGGCTTTACTGTTTCGTATAACTTTTTCTTATATTTTAAGATTCTAGAATATAAGATCTTTATCAATTAATCACAATTTGCCTGTTAATGAAGGTAACATCTGGCCCTGGTCTGTCTTCCTAAAAACTGATTGCAAGGATTACCAAGCAAAATAAACACGGACAGTGAGGAAAAAATATACTAATGCTAATAAGATAAAATGCTCATTTCAAGTAAATGAATGATCTTTGCCATAGCACTTCCGTACACCTCTGGGAAAGACATCTGCAGCTATGGTTTCAATAAAATTGTAGAGCTGTGTTTTTGAAATGCCTTAAGGAAACTCTGTGCTTGGGAATCTGTGGTTCTACATTAATGTCAAAAGCCCAGGAGGTCATGAATGACTCATAATGTCCCACTGCTTTTTGAATGGCTCCACATCTAAATCCACAGTTGGCAATGAAACAAAGGACAATATAATAAGCATTTTATGCTGTTTTGAAAGCAAACTTTTTGGTTTAACTGTATGAAAAGAAAAGAGGTGCATTCAAAGATTTCAATTTTCTGAACTACTACCCAAATCCATTCCGTTTTGTTATAATAGTTCTTATGATCCAAAACGACAAGGTCACAGAAAAAAACAATTGGGTTTTTCCTTTTTTTTTTCCCTCAAAGAAGCTGCATTAAATTTAAAT
The DNA here is from genome assembly GCF_003009895.1 of Hyaena hyaena. Taxonomy (NCBI): domain Eukaryota; kingdom Metazoa; phylum Chordata; class Mammalia; order Carnivora; family Hyaenidae; genus Hyaena; species Hyaena hyaena. Next base: position 1,692,054 of record NW_024080727.1, on the reverse strand, counting down.
TGGATTCTATCAAATCTAGCTACACAGGGACATTTACTGTTAGTTATCTGGATCTGAAATTTTTAGACCAGTACTTCACAAACTTTAATAGGCATATAAATCACCTAGAGCTCTTGATGAAATACAGGCTCTCATTCATAAGTAGGACCTGAGATACTGCATTTCTGAGGGTTTATTTTTTTAAGTTTTTACTTTTTAATTTTGAGGGAGGAAGGGAAGGGGAGGGGGTAAGAGAGAATCCCAAGCAGACTCCATGATGTCAGCACAGAGCCCAACGTGGGGCTTGATCCCACTAACTGTGAGATGATGACCTGAGCCAAAATCCAGGGTCATATACTTAACCAGCTGAGCCACCCAGGTGCCCCTTGAAATGCTGTGTTTCTAACCAGCTCTAGGTGACACCCAGCCAGAGAGACACCACTGCAGTTAGGCTGTTTCTTAGGCCACAGAACAATCTCTAGATTGATGCTCTTTGTAAAAAGAAGTTGGTGTGGAGACTCACCTAAGGATCTTTCCAGTTTGAAATGTGATTTCAAATAATCTTTCTTCTTTAGTATCTATATATCATGAGTCTTTTTTTTAAAGTTTAGTTATTTTGAGAGAGACAGAGAAACCATGAGTAGGGAAGGGGCAGAGATAAAGGAAGCAAGAGAGAATCCCAAGCAGGCTCTGCACTGTCAGCACAGAGCCTGACATGGGGCTTGAACTCATAAAACCATGAGATCATAAACTGAACCAAAACTGAGAGTTGGACACTTAACCGACTGAGCCATCCAGGCACCCCATCATGAGTCTTTCTAATCAAGAAAGGCAATATAAAATTACCAGTATGTCTCACTTCCTATAATGGATGGCTGTTTAAAAATAATTAGCCACATGGAGGAGGGCACTCATGGGGATGAGCACTGGGTGTTATATGGAAACCAACTTGACAATAAACTATTAAAAAATAAATAAATAAAATGTGACTTTGTAGACAAAAAAATAATTAGCCAATCATATTATAAAATGAGTCACGCCTTTAATTCTGTAGAGAAATGTACTACTTAAAGAATTCTGGGTTTCCACAAAGGAAATAATCTCCAAGTGTTTGTTTCAACAGTCTGACTTTTCTTTTGTAAGGATTTTTTTAGCATTGAACACCTATGTGACATGAAAGTCTGCTGCTCTTGTTAAAATTTGCAAGATGGGAGTACTGGTTGAGGTCCATAAACTCCACCCATGTGGGGAGAGATGCAGCTATCTTTGCTTTATAGAAAGCAGACACAATACATGGAGAGTCATCCATAGATGCTTGTCCAGAAGTGAAGAAGACACACAGGTTCACACTCATGTGGTCTTCTCTATTTTCTAGTGGCTCTCAGCCTAAGAGGCAGATCAAAATCACTTACATTAGGGGAAGAAGTTTGTCAAAAATTCCCGTGTCCAGGGTCGCCTGGGTAGCTCAGTTGGTTAAGTGTCTGACTCTTGGTTTCAGCTCAGGTCATGATATCACAGTTGGTGAGCTCAAGCCCCACATTGGGCTCTGTGCCAACAGCATGAAACCTGCTTGGGATTCTCCATCTCCTTCTCTCTCTGCCCCTCACCCACTTGTTCTCTCTCTCTTTCTAAAATAAGTAAATAAACATTAAAAAAATTATTTAAAAACTCCAATGTCTGGGCCCTGTCTCCATACAATCTGATTTAAATGGTCTGAGTTAGGACCTGGCCATGAGTGTCTTTCTTTAAAGGCTCCACAGGCCAGTCTTGTCAGGTGTAGTCAACATGGCCAATGTGTAACAACTTGATCTAAAATAAAAAGTGGGACTGCTAGGAGACCTTGTCGATGTGAGCAGTATACCTCATTCTATATTTGCCCTAAAGGTGATTGCATTCCTCACCTGATGAAAATATATATCAGGCAAAATAATGACTTTTTTCCTGAGCTGGCTTAAGTAGAATACTCCTGAATTCCTGTAACAGGCATCTTAGACAAAAGGTCCTCAGGAACAATTAAGTACCCATCAGCAAATGTCATGTTTTCCCATTCTTAATCAAAATGCTCAAATGATAAGGTGATTAAACAAAGTGAAGTTTAATAAGAAGGATTATAACTTCCATCACAAATCATCACCACCACAGGACAGTCCCCAAATGGAGGAAATGTGTCTTGTCCCATGTGAAAAAGACTTAGAGGTTTTAATCAATTTCAAGCTCAGTATGAATTAGCAAAGTAATGTGATTACCAGCAACTCAAAATTAGGCTGCATCAATGGAAGTAGAGTTTTCACAAAACTAGACATCAGACCTGCTTTTGTATTAGTCATATCACTTCTAGAAACTTATGTTCATTTAAAGGAGAATCTGGATAAAATGAAATGAGAGAGGTAGGTGAAAAGGCTCACTAGCATACCTTAGGATAAGGTGTGGTTGAAAGGATTTGAGATGTTTAAAAATTTTTTTAAGTTTATTTATTTATTTTGAGAGAGTGAGAGTGAAAGAGGGAGAGAGAGTGGAGAAGGGGCAGAGAGAGAAGAGAGAGAGAATCCCAAGCTGGCTCCATGCTGTCAGCACAGAGCCTGACACAGGGCTTGATCTCAAGAACTGCAAGATCATGACCTAAGCCAAAATCAAGAGTTGGACACTTAACTGACCAAGCCACCCAGGCACCCTAAAAGAATTGGAGATGTTTAATCCACAGAAGCAGAGCCATACGGGTTGTGGTAGGGCACATGGTTGGTATCTAAGGGTTACCATGCAGTCCTGTTCTGCCAAATGCAGCTTCCATACTGAGACATCATCAAGATTACTTGTGAGAAGTCTATTATTAAAACCATTTTAAGCATCTAAGTGTGCAAATGATTTATTTGAGGACTTCTGGGCTTAAAGAACACTGGTAGTCTGATTCCACATTTCTCCCTCACTTTCTGAAAGCAAATACAGAATCAAATGCCTTCAATTTTCCTGGGGAAGAGAGAACACTGTTCAGATTATCTATAAGAAGAAGAAAAAATATATGCAAATTCAAAAGAGCTCCCCTAGCCCTCTAGCTTGTGGCTGAGGAAGTGGAGCAGGGAAGGGTGGAAGAATGAACAGGGTGGGTGTATTGACCTAGAAGAAGTGCAGACAAAATAACCTCCAGAAAGAGAAAGGGAAAGCATAAATGCACAGGCACTTGGTAATTTATAGCCCTTATGAAAGAGAAGCAGCCCCAAAGTATACCAGACAGGAAGTGTCATTCTCAGAGAAGCAAAGTTTTTTGGGGAGAATCAGGTATGTAAAGAATATGTGATACTTGGAGACAAGCAATGAGGGGAAAAACAAAAACTAAAGATCTTGCAGAAGAGAAAGAGAAGTAAGGCAATAGGTTGGGGGGCACCTGGGTAACTCAGTCAATTAAGTGTCCTACTTTGGCTCAGGTTATCATCTCATGGTGTGTGAATTTGAGCCCTGCATCACTTCATATCCCTGGTCCTTCTCTCTATATACCCCTCCCCAGCTCATTCTCTCTCCCTCCCTCTCTCTCTCTCTCAAAAATAAATAAATATTTAAAAAATTATTTTAAAAAAGACAATAGGTTGGCTTTTATCCTCCATTGCTCACAAACTGAAAACTTTTCTTGAGTGGAAAAGGAAGGATAGTGGGTACAGCCAGCATGTCATAATTAAGCGTAACACCAGGGGCCCCATGAGAACAGATCACACATTAGAACATATCCCACCATCTGTCTCAGATGTAGGGGAAGAGAAGTACAACTTCTATTCTAGAGCTGAGAGCTACAACATCCATTGTGGTAGCCATTCACCATATATGGCTTTTGAGCAATTGACTTGTGGTCAGTCCAAATTGAGACATGCTGTAAGTATAAAATCCACACTGGATTTCAAAGACTTAACATGAAAAATAGAATGAAAAAGATCTCATTAATAATTTTTTGTATTGGCTGCTGAATCACACTATTAGCCATAAATATGATTATAATCGTCCCCTGATTAAAATACATAACAGGCAAAATATACCACAGGAAAAATTGAAATAATATTTTGTTTATGTTGTGTTAAATATATTGCTAAAATTAATTTCACCTGTTTCTTATGCGTTTTTAAATGACACTACTACCTGATAACTTAAAAATTATATATGTGGCTCACATTACATTTTTACTGAACAGCATTGGCCTACAGGGAAAGATCAGGAAAAAAAGAAGGAATTACCTGACAGTTATGCTCATTTGAAAATGAAACAGGCTATCTCAGGAAGTGTATAAACTATTGTTATTTAGAAAATAAAATACTGTGACAATACTTCTGGCCAGGATGGTAAAAGAGGGATTAGATTATCCTAGCATGTTAAACAGTTAGAAAGCTGGATAAAATATTAAAAACAATAGCTTTTAGACACTGTTCAAGAAGTATCTCAGGACTGTGATTCCTGAGAAAAAGGAAAATGGAGGAGGGGAGCTGTTCACCTGTCCCAGCATACCATCTTACCGTTTCTAACCTGAAGCACAGTGAAGAAACCAAAGACCTGTGGTGCCAATGAGTTGAGGAAACAGAAACTGGAGTTCACCAAAGCCAGGTTGGTATTTGTGAGATAGAATGCTGGAGAGAAGGGAGATACACAGAGAGAAAACTCCAGAGATCTTCAGTGGAATCCCCTTCAGTCTTTGACTGAGTACTGACTGAATCATGTGTGTCAAGAAACTACCAAAGGCCAGGCAGAGAATCACCAGAAAAAAGTTGGCAAAATAACCTATGGATCTCACACCATTTATTATCTTCTTACCAGCCAGAGTGAAAAGAACTCTTTTAAAAAAATTTTTTAACATTTATTTTTGAGAGACAGAGATGGAACATGAGTGAGGGAGGAACAGAAAGAGAGGGAGACACAAAATCTGAAGGAGGCTGCAGGCTCTGAGTTGTTAGCTCAGAGCCTGACTCGAGGCTCAAACTCATGAACTATGAGGTCATGATCTGAGCCAATGTCAGACACTTAACCAACTGAGCCACCCAGGCATCCCAAGAACTCTTTTGAAAAAATTTTTTTTAATTTCTTTTTTGAGTATTTATTTTTCAGAGAGAAACAGAGACAGAGACAGAGCACAAGCAGGGGAAGGGCAGAGAGAGAAGGAGACACAGAATCCAGAGCAGGCTCCAGGCCCTATGTGGGGCCCACAGAGCCCAATGTGGGGCTCAAACCCACAAACATCAAGATCCTGACCTAAGCCTAAGCTGGATGCTCAACCGGCTGAGCCTCTAGGTGCCCCTTAATTTTTTAAAATTTTTAATTAATTTTTTTTAGAAAGAAAGACAGAGAGGGAGTGTGAGTAGGGAAGAGCAGCAGAGGGGGAGGGAGAGAACAAGAGACAATCCCTAGCTGGTTCCATGCTCAGTGTAGAACCTGATGAGGGGATTGATTCCATGACCCTGGGATCATGACCTGAGCCAAAATCAAGAGTTGGATGCTTAATTGACTGAGCCACCCAGTCAGTTGAGACTAAAAGACTGAAAAGAACTCTTAGTATATGGACATTAAGGAGAATACTGAGAAGGACTAACTAATAGCCATCAACCAATGGTTATTCTGGTCTCACACTAACAAATCTTTAAAACAAGCCTTGAAAGAAGGAAACTTATTACAACACCTTGACTGCATACAAAACCAAAATACACTAGTTGTACTACATACAAAAACACTATTTAAAGGCATACAACAAAATCCAGCATCCAACAATGTAAAATTCAAAATCTCTCGCATCTAACATTAGTATCTATGCTGCTGAAGTGAGCACTGCCTAGCATCTAATGAAAAATTACCAGGCTTGTAAAGAATTTGGAAAATTGGTACATAACCAGGACAAAATTAAATGAATAGAAACAGATCCAAGAATATCAGAGATGATGGAATTTGCAAATAAAGATGTTAAAATAGCTATTATAAATATGCTCCATATATTCAAGGAAGTAGAGAAAAACACAAACATAGTAAGAAAAAGGGAAGATTCAAAAAAAGAACAAAAAATAATTTATAGAGATGAAAAATACGATATCTGAAATTAAAAAACACACTAGATGGGATTAACTGTTGATCAGACACTACAAAAGAAAAACTCAAAGATTGTGAAGACATAGCAATAGTAATCAAAACGAAGCATAGAAGGGAAATAAAAAGACAGAAAATGAATAAAATATCATTTATTTCTGGACCAATGAAGTGGTCACAGAAGTGCCACAAGAATAGGACAGAGAGGAGATAACAGAAGATATTCTGAAACATTTGTTGAAATCCAAGTTTGATGAGATCTGGAAACCCACAAGTTCAAGAAGTTCAATTAACTCCAAGCAGAATAAACATTAAAAAAAAAATCTTATCAAGATACATCACGATCAAATTACTACAAACTAGTGCTAATGAGAACAATTTTAAAGCAGCCCCCCACCCCCACCCAAAGAGCATATTTATTTAGAAGAACAAAGATAAAACAGATATCTCATCAGAAAGCATGCAAGGCAGAAGATAATAGCTTCTTTAAAGTAGTAAAAGAAAGAAAAGAAAAAAAGAAAAAGAAAAACAAACCTTGTATCTTAAACCCAGTAAAATTATTAAAAAAATTTTTTTTTTAACATTTATTCAGTTTTGAGAGACAGAGAATGAGTAGGGAAGGGGCAGAGAGAGAGGGAGACACAGAATCTGAAACAGGCTCTGAGCCGTCAGCACAGGGCCCGATGTGGGGCTTGAACCCACAAATGGTGAGATCATGACCTGAGCTAAAGTCGGACGCTTAACCGACTGGGCCACCCAGGCGCCCCCCCCAGTAAAAATATTTTTTTAAGTGAAGAAAAGTCTTTTTCAGGCAAAAATTTTTTAAAAACTGAGAGAATCAATTGTTAGCATATCTTCACTAAAAGAAATGAGTATCTTCATGGAGCCAACACAAGCACCAAAAAAAGAAAACAGAAAAAAAATGATATCTGATGAATTTACCCTAAGGAATGAAGAGAATGGTAGGAATAGTAAGTGGTAAGAATGGTAAAATGGTAAGAATAAAGGGAAATATAAAATAAGTTAAAATTTTTATCACTTTAGAAAATAATTAAATGTTCAAAACAAAAAAATGGCAATATAATATGGCATTTGTAATAATGTGTGATTCATATTTATATGCAGATATGTATTTTCATATATATAAATGTATGATATTTATTATATATTATTTTTTTTAAATATTTTTTTTATTTATTTCTAGGAGAGAGAGAGAGAGAGACAGCGTGAACAGGGGAGGGTCCGATAGAGAGGGAGTCACAGACGGAAACAGGCTCCAGGCTCTGAGCTGGCAGTCAGCACAGAGCCCGACGCGGGGCTCGAACGCACGAGCCGCGAGATCATGACCTAAACGAAAGTCGGACGCTTAACCGACTAAGCCACCCAGGCGCCCCAATTATATATTATTAAAATGCATGACGACAACAGCACAAAGGACAGGAGTAAATAAATAATGCAATAAAATGAAGCCTTGAAACTTCTATAAATGATACTGTATGCTGGGGAAGAAAACACAAGTCACCTCCACAGAGAGTGAAATGGACATATATACCAATAGGTGGTGGTTCTCAAACAGGATGATTTTTCTCCCCGGGGAACATCTGGCCACATCTGGAGACACTGTGGGTTGTCACAGCCCGGGATGGGATTGCTACCAGCGTCTGGCAGGGAGTGGCCAGGGACGCTGCTAACCACCCTACAGTGCCCAGGATGGCCCCCACGACAAAGAATCATCCAGATCCAGGGATCACAAGTGCTACTGTGGAGAAACCCGAGACTGATGCAGGCCTGTCGATTGCAGAGATGCTTCCAGAACACATATCACTCCTGGGGAGGAAGGCAAGTGTGAGTGCCAGGACTGCCTGTAGAAAGTGGGAGCCGAGAGGGCCGCCTTCTCCACAGGTGACTGAGTGCAAGTGGATGGGACACTCATAGCCACCAGATCTGCCATCTCCAGTGCCTGATGCCTGGCACCTTTCTGAAAGTTCTTGGAAAGGTCCGGCCTGATGCCAAAACGCACGGCGCAGTGTCCAGGGGCTCAGGCTCCTGCAGCCTCCCCACCTTCCATCTCCAGAAACCTGGGAGTGCAGCTTTCTCACCAGACACCTCAGCAAACTGTTTCAGTGCCTCCTGGGTGGCCTAATGCTCGGTGACTATTTTCCACAGTTCAGAAAGGACTTTCACGCAAGAGAAACAAGTGTCTTGCGAGTTGGGGGGTGGGGTGGGGACAGGAAATAACTGGAATTGACTGACTAGGAAACCACGGAATGTTTAGTGCAATGGTTATAATCCAAGATTTCGAGGCCCCTTGAAGTTTAGAGAGCCATCTCATTCACGTCAACATTTTATCCTGTAAAGAAGGTTGTGTGGTTATCACCCCCAATGAGAAAACAGAGGGTAAAATAATAAATAAATGACTTTTCCAAGGCCTCACTTCTAAGTGCTTGGAGCCCATGCTCTCAGATGCCTAGTCTGCCTACAGAGGTACATGCAGTCCTCTTCGTGGGGATTGGAATTAGGTTCGGGATGGGCCAGGCAGAGGTGGGAGGCCCTCAGGACCGTGGCTCTAATCCCCCAGCCCTGGGGGCTCCAGGAATGTCCTTTTCTGGTATTATCCTGGGTTGAAGAGAGCTGCCTTGCTTGGAGTTAAGCTCCCTCCTCATAGGGCAGTCCACATCAGTGACAGGTTAATGTCAGGGGACGGAGGTCCAGCCTCTGCCACAACTGGACATCCCTGGAGCGCCCCCCAGGTCTAGGGTTTTCTCTAGGGTTGGCTGGGGCCTTTGCTGTTCCTTTCAGGGATATATAAAATTCAATTCCATTTTTGTAAAATGGTTTTTTAAATCAAGTACAAGAGCTGTCAGAGTTTCTTTATCTCTTTATACTTGGGTCTTCCCCCATCCCTCACCTCCTTTTCAACATCAGCAAGATATGACCAGTGGCTCAAGGAAACATCCAGGTCCACGTTTAGAACAGGGAAAGAAAGGCAGGATTTGATTGCCCACTGCCATCCTCAAAGATGCTTTCGCCAGACAGCTCTTGTTTGAAAAAGTGCCTTCATTTTACCATAGCTTCAGCTGACTTCCTGCCCATCAAATGACCGACTAGTCTGGTACCTCCAAAGAACTAGTATCTTCAAAACCATGGTTAAGAAATGCATAAGACAAGAAATTTAGGAGCACACACAAAGGGAGCTAAGATGTAATAAAGTAAGTACGCAAAATCGTTTGTATAATTAACAATTCACGGGCAGTTGTGGGAAAGTGAGATTTGCCATTTTTGAACAGACGCCTAGCAGCTGAAATCTCGAGATCACAGTTCTCATGCGGCCACTGGCATCCAGCCACTTCCCATGCCTGTTTCCAAAGGAACGGAGGATGGATTGAGAGAAAAAACAAAATAAAATCTTGTTTTACTTATTTATAAGTACTAATATCATCTTTTTCCATCAGAGGTATATTTGCCTGGAAGTAAGAGCTGAAAAGACATGCTGTTTTCGTCAGCAACAGAAAAAGGGGTCATGGCACCTGAGTGTGCGACCACATGACTATATCCCAACAGAAAGAAGGGACAATTTGGAATAAAGTAATAGAAGAATTTCCAAACAGCTTGGGAAAAGCTATCAAACAACCCAGTATGTATATTAAAAAAAATTTCTAGACAATGTTATCCTGCTGTAGAAAAACAGATATTCACTGAAAAGTTCACTGTGGGGGTTCTAGTCCTGATTCACAAGAGCCTGAGAAAGCCCCTCTGTCCCACTGAGCCTCCACTTCCCCATTTGGCAGGTGAGCCCCTCTTTCCCATTCTCAAGTTGTGAGTGTGAGGTGGGGGTGTTTTCCCGCGCATTTATCTAGGCGCTGTGCCCTGGGATCTGTTATGAGGCCTCCTAGCCCAGGGCACAGCCATGGGAATTCTGCTGGAGGAAAGGAGTCGGTAAGAGGCAGGTTTGCTGATGGGCCTCTCAAGATACGTTTTCCTTCTGTGATTATCCTAATTATCTACTCTGGCTTCTTTAAACAACTCCATACTTTCATGTTTCTAAAAACTCAGATTTATGGTTGTTTCAAACCACAGAATCCCTTCATGGGGATAGCTTGAGGGACATTTTCTAAAGAGCACCCTCTAGGAAGAGCAGGGATTCATGGATTACTGGCAAGGTGACAATGATAAGGTAAGTGAGCAAAGTCATGATAAGATTATGAAGTTTGTAGTAAAAGAACGTAGAGAAGAGCATGCTGTAACTACAATTATAAAAGGTTTAAGAAAGTTAAAACGAATATATGGGGACAGAAATAAGAACACTGGCTTCTGGGGAACCTGGGGGGCTCAGTCAGTTGAGCGGCCGGCTCTTGATTTTGGCTCGGGTCATGATCCCAGAGTCCTGGGATCGAGCTCTGTGTCCGGCTCCAAGCTAAGCACAGAGCCTGCTTGGGATTCTTCCTCCCTCTCTCTCTCCCTGTCCCCCTCTCCCTCTCTCCCTCCCTCTCTCTCTCAAAACAGTGTCCACCAATGTGGGAATAGGCAAGGACCAGAAGTAGGCACTAAAAACTTTATAGGGTCAAGGAAATATTCTACATCTTAAAAGAGTATTGGCTGCATGGTCTATACATTTAGTAAAACTCATTGGACGGTAAACAAAAAGATGACGAAATTTTTGAGGACTGAACATACATTACACTGAACGCACATGCAAAGAAACACATATAAACACACACATTAAATGCGTATCACTCGTGTAGGGAGGACTTACATTCACAAGCACAGAGCTTGTGAGGCAGGAGAGAGAGCACAGCATATGAGCAGCATGGGCTGTGAAGCCTCAAGATTTGCGGGCATGAACCCCACTCCCGTGTTGGCCTTGGGTAAGTCATGTAACTTCTTCACTCACCCCTGTCTCTTCCCCTAGGAAACACAGAGCATAGTTTAACGTGCAGGGAGCAGTACACTACAGCACAGTGGGAAGGGCCTGAGGAGGTCATGGTGTCCTGGTGGCCGTGCAGCGGTCTCTCCCAGATCTGCAGATCTATTTCCCCGCCCAGCTGAATGTAGTATGTGAAACAAGATTCAAATTTGAAATTCCTTAAGCCAAGCAACTTTGCACAGTTACTTTTTATAAGTTTATAAATTTTTTAAAAATATTTTTATTTATTTCTAGGAGAGAGAGAAGAGACAGCGTGAGCAGGAGAGGGTCCGAGAGAGAGGGAGACACAGACTCCGAAATAGGCTCCAGGCTCTGAGGTGGCAGTCAGCACAGAGCCCGACGCGGGGCTCGAACCCACAAACCGCGAGATTATGACCTAAGGGAAAGTCGGACGCTTAACCGACTAAGCCACCCAGGCGCCCCTATAAGTTTATAAATTCTACTGTTGCTTTTTCAATAGATTGTTGTGAGGTTTTTACATTTTTTTTAAATGTTTGTTTTATGAGAGAGAGAGAGAGAGTGTGGGGGAGGGGCAGAGAGAGAAGGAAAGAGAGAATCCCAAGCAGGCTTCATGCTGTCAGTGCAGAGCCTGATGTGGGGCTTGAACTCGAGAACTGTGAGATCACGCCCTGAGCTAAAGTCGGACACTTAACCAACAGAACCACCCAGGCACCCCCAGTAGATTGCTAAAGTAGTTAACCTAGATAAATATTTGAAAACATGGAAATGTACACTGATAGCATTTTTATAATATGCTATTTTAACTGCCAGCCTTTGTGATATTTTTACTTCTTATTCAGCAAAGGGCACTTTTTACATCCACCACTAACTACTGCAAAAGAGACCTAGAGGTTTCCTAGATGTTACAGATTCTGTATTTCTTTCCCAACATGCTGATATTTCAGTGTGTCAAAAAGGATCATCAAAGTCACCTGGCAGAAGATGGCTTAGCAAACTGCCAAGGGAGCCCTTGGACTGATACTGGCTCAGCTGCCGCATTATCTAAGCAGAAGGGAGGGAGGGGTTGACTGACAGCCAAGTGCCAGGCTATCTGGAAGTCACAGGCACAATGAAGCTGGATTAATAGTAGTAATGGTAATGATCATGGTAGCTGACATTATCATGCCCTTGCTATGTCCCAGATGCTGTTCTAAGGGCTCTATCCCACAAGGCAGGTATTAATATCACCACACCCATTTTGCAGGCAGAGAAACTGAGGCAATCGATGTAAGTAATATCCCTAAGATCACGCAGCCAGCAAAAAGGAAAGCAGAGATTTGAATCTACACAAAGCCTACTTTACTAGGAAGCGATCTGAAACTGAAAAAATAAATACAAAACATGTTCTTATGTTTTCAGAAAGTTCAAGCATAAGTTAAAGGATTCGTGCTGGGTTTTATTCTATTATCTTGATGACTCAAGTTGTTTTTGAAAAAAAATGTAATTTTTTTACCCCCTACAAGTATTTTAAATCCATTTTCTGGTTATTTCAAAGCAACGATACTTAGAAAAGGGCTAAGTGCTCTGGAAAACAGTATGGAGGTTCCTCAGGAAACTAACAATAGAACCCCCCTATGACCCAGCAATAGCACTGCTAGGAATTTACCCAAGGGATACAGAAATGCTGATGCATAGGAGCACATGTACCCCAATGTTAATAGCAGCACTCTCCACAACAGCTAAAACATGGAAAGAGCCTAAGTGTCCATCAACGGACGAATGGATCAAGAAGATGTGGTTTATCTATACCATGGAATACTACATGGCAGTGAGAAACAATGAAATCTGGCCATGTGTAGCAACATGGATGGACCTTCAGGGTGTTATGCTGAGTGAAATAAGTCAGGCAGAGAAGGACAAATATCACATGTTTGCACGTATAGGAGGATTAGGAGGAACTTAACTGAGGAACAAGGGGGAGAAGAAGGGGGGAAATGGTGGGGGAAAGGGAGAGAGGCAAACCATGAGAGACTCTTGAATGCTGAGAAACAAACTGAGGGCTGATGGATGTGGGGGGGAGGGGGGAGATGGGCATGGAGGAGGGCACTTGTGGAGATGAGCACCGGGTGTTATATGGAAACCAACTTGACAATAAACTATTTGTAAAAACAAAAAAAAAAAACAAAAAAACAAAAAAAAAAAGAAAAGAAAAGGCAAAGTACTACAAGTGAAGTGAAGAGACTTATGTTTTAGTCTCAGCTTTGCCATCAACTTAGTGTGTGACTTTGGTTGGGGCCTCAGTTTACCCTGTTTCTGAGAGCGTTCCTTTCTTTAGCTAAAAGAGTTCAGCGTGCGTCAAGTGTCATCTGTGATCTGAAGAGACGCTGCCTGTCAGAGCAGATGGTGGGGGCAGGTTGCCAGGGGCTAGTGGCTCTGTCCTGGCCGAGATGGCTGCGGGCAGTCGTCTTCCCTTGCATGTTGGCTGTGGCCCAGCCTCAGATGCCAGGGAGGCACGCCCGAGTTGGCCAGCACCCAGGGCGACATTTAGAAAGAAGAAAGTCAAAGCATAGGGATGATCGAATGCTCTGAAGTAGTATTAAACGAAAGCATGCCACCCTCCTTCCGGTTTCCTCTGAAAGCACTTCTCATGTTTGCAAAGAGAATGACCAGATGGGTGTATCAGCCCATCACACTTCCTGACGTGATGTGTGCACTAGGAGTTCCTCACAAATCCCCCTATTTTCGAGGAACCAGTTCGGTTTCAGTGCCGGTCTTGTTCTCCAGGAGCAAGATGTCCACTAACCATGGTCTGATGCATTAGAGTCCTGAAATTATATGGACGCTGTTATTTTAAGGTATTCAACAACAGGAGCAAGTGGTAGAAGGTTTTCATTCATATACGTGCCGAGGTCCTCCTAATGTAGGTTGGATCTGTCCGAAATTGCTATTTTTAGGATGTATAATCACTTTTGTCTCCCCAGCCTACCAGGCAAACCCACGGAGGCCATAAAAAGATTAATAAACAATTTTATAACTTTCCACGCCCATGTGGTTTGTTCCCTTGAATGCTGTATTCATTTGCATATTGAAAACTACTCATTAAGGGCCTCCCAGGCATAAGGAGCTTAAAAAGGCAATTTTCCAATCTCCGTTATAAGGTTTAAAAGACATTTTAATAGGCCTAAGAACTTCTGCAATTCCTTTCTTTAACTATCCAAGAATTAGTCACCTTAGTGACAACTGGAGCGTACATTAGATGCTAACTACATATTAAATAGAGTTGAAGACTGACTTGCTAGCTGTTCCTCTAAGAATATCGACTCCCGCCTTATCTGTCTCCTCCCCCTTTGCAATGCAACTGTGCCTTCAAATAGCATTCTTTAAAAGGCACTTTATGGCTTTGGAGGAATAAGCTGATTTCACGGCCAGTTTTGCCACTGCTATGGAAAACAGAGAGCGCACGCAAGCCAGCTGAAGTCATAAGAACTTCAGGGATTAGGGCTGCGGGGCCTCCAGTACTGCTGTCAAACTGCAATTGGAAACAGCTTTTCCAAAGTACAGCATGAGAAATCGGGAATTCCTGTCCGCGGCTCCCCAACCCACGGGGTTTTTAATCAGGCCTGGTACAACGCATTAGAGATCAGAAATATGAAAAATTATGCTGAAACCAAACAAGAGTATCTTCTGGTCTCCAAGTTTTGTTCCATCTGGATCCCTTCCAGGACTGTAATTATTGTCACTCACCAGCGATTAAGGGAACCGTTTCTGCCTAGGGACAGGCACTCCAGGAAGGCTTGACTCAGTGGTGGGACCAGCTCAGTTCAGTGGCCCTGCCTTCCTTCCAGCCCCTGGGTGTGCAAATTGTCTAACTGCTCAACTTCTTAACCTTATCTCAGCCCCTTTACCTTTATCAGTCACTCAGAGGTAAAATAAGTTTTGCAGAGGTCAGGAGAAAACTATTTAGGATATTAATAAACTAGACTCTTTGGATGAAGGCTTTTTTTTTTTTTTCTTGGCATTCCTACTTAAGGGAAAGAGTCCACTCTCAAGAAACCAAGTTCAAGTCAGTAATTTAGTAAAGCAAACAAAAACTACTTTCAGAATCTGGTTTGAGATTAATCCAGATGCAGCCCAATTTCTTATACATCTGTCTAGATCTAGAAGCTAAGAGATGGTAGACAACTCAGAGGTCGATTATCGCCATGTCCATTTCATTTGTCAACTCTTCAATAACCTTTGAGGCACATTTACTAAAATAGGAAAATAAATGTATTGAACAGTTAATCAAAACATGAGCTTATCAGATAAATTGCCAGGGTACCCTTATATACAAGTCATTCACTCTGATGATATGCTGTCATGTTACACATAGATGGTGACATCTGAAAATTGCCCCACTGTAACTTTCCACCTTGAAAGATCCTTAATTAAAACTCCCTTAGAAGTATGATTTCCAGGGACTCTTGGGTTTCTCAATCTGACTCTTGATTTTGGTTCAGGTCATGATCTCATGGTTTGTGAGATCAAGCCCCATATCCAGCTCTGCACAGACAGCACGGAGCCTGCTTGAAATTTTCTCTCTGTCCCTCCCCTGCTCGTGCACTCTCCCTTCCTCAAAATAAATAAACAAACATTAAAGAAAAAAGAAGTATGATTTCCAGACAATGAAGGAATTATGATTTTATTTTATTTTATGTTTTACTTGTCTTAAAGGCTCAAGTCAAATTCTGTATGTTCGATAAAACTTTCCCTGGTCCCTGCCTTGAATCAACTAGTTTCTGTCTTCCACAATATAAGTAATCACTTGTAGGTAAATGCTGCTGTAATCATGTTTTACTCATTTTTAAAGACTTCCCCACCCCTGTTCTAGGATTAAATCCTAGAACTGAACTCAAAACAAACACAAACTTCTATTGTCTAAAATGTATTATTAATTTGTGATGATATAGAGAAGCTGTTTTCAGAGACAAAACATAGCCATATGAGGGACAATATTTCAGACAGGAGAAGAAAGCTCAGAGGGAGAGCATTATGTGCAAATTAGGTGCTCAGTGAAGGTAACCATACAGTTCTGAAATATTATTCAACTTCCACAATAAAGCTTACCCTAAACTAGAGCAAATTTAGACTCATTAGGACATTCTTTAAAAAGCACATGTACCCCAATGATCATAGCAGCACTTTCAACAATAGCCAAATCATGAAAAGAGCCTAAATGTCCATCAACTAATGAATGGATCAAGAAGATGTGGTTTATATATACAATGGAATACTACACGGCAATGAGAAAGAAGGAAATCTGGCCATTTATAGCAATGTGGATGGAACTCGAGGGTGTTATGCTGAGTGAAATAAGTCAGGCAGAGAAGGAGAGATACTATACGTTTTCATTCATAAGTGGAACAAGAGAAACAACAGAGGACCATGGGGGAGGGGAAGGGGAAAAAATAGTTGGGGAGAGGGAGGAAGGCAAACCACGATAGACTCTTGAATACTGAGAACAAACTGAGGGCTGATGCGGGTGGGGGAGAGGGGAAGGGGGGTGATGGGCATGGAGGTGGGCACTTGATGGGATGAGCACTGGGTGTTATATGGAAACCAACTTGACAATAAACTACAAAAGGAAAAAAACTAAAAAATAAATAAAACAGCAATTTAGTAAATTATTCTTTTATAAACAGAATAAAAATATTTATCTTTTCTTCCTATGTGATCCCTCCAGAATTTGAAAACTCTTAGTTTTTTTAGTTTTTTTTTTTAACTTTCATGGCAATAAAACAATTTGCATACATTAAAAAAAAAAGCAACAATAAAGGGGCACCTGGGTGGCTCAGTCAGTTGAGAGTCCTACTCTTGATTTCTTTTGTGTTTTTTTAAAAAATAGTTTATTGTCAAGTTGGTTTCCATATAACACCCAGTGCTCATCCCCACAAGTGCCCTCTTCCATTCCCATCAACCCCCTTCCCCTCTTCGCCACCCCCATCAGCCCTCAGTTTGTTCTCAGCATTCAAGAGTCTCTCATAGTTTGCCATCCTCCCTCTCCCCCACTATTTTCCCCTTCTCCTTTTTTTAATTTTTTTAATGTTTATTTACTTCTGAGAGAGAGAGAGAGAGAGAGAGAGAGCATGAGCAGTGAAGAGTTAGAGGGAGACACAGAATCTGAAACAGGTTCCAGGCTTTGAGCTGGCTGTCAGCACAGAGCCTGACACGGGGCTCGAACCCACAAACCATGAGATCATGACCTGAGCCGACATCTAATGCTTAGCAGACTGAGCCACCCAGGCACCCCTATTTTTCCCTTCTTCTCCCCCATGGTCTTCTTGATTTCTGCTCAGGTCATAGTCCCAGGGTTGTGGGATCGAGCCTTGCATCGAGATTTTCATCAAGTGTGGACCCTACTTGGGATTCTTTCTCCCTCTCTCTCCCTCTTCCCTCTCTCCTGTTCATGCTTGTGCTCTCTCAAATAAATAAAAATTAAAAAAATTAAGAAGCAACAATCAATATTTGGATGAAAGTTTTATAAAAATTACTGTCCTCTAATAAAAGCAATTTTTAAAAGCACCTCAGAGACCTACTTAATGAAAAATATAGTTTCCTTTTAGATGCATTTTAATCAATACCGATCAAATCAAGGACATATAAAGAATTTTGGTTAACTATAAGTTAACTTGAATGTTCCACCCCCTGGGCCTCACCTTCAATCTGGCAATGAACTCTACTTGTTAAGAACAGTTAGACTCAGCCAGCCCTTACCTTCATGAATATACACCTCTTGAGCATCTTCAGGATGTAGTAACACCAGTAGAGGTGAAGGGCTTGCAGGACCATGAGCTGGAGGTTGAGGAAGATGTATGAAAAGAAAGGCTCAAGGAAGTGCAGGGGAATGATCAGCGTGCAATATAAAATCCTTAAAAAAAAACCAGAGGAGAGGATTTCATTACAAAAACCCATGTGATTTCAGTGAGAAAACAAATACTTTCCCCCCCAAGGCATACAGCATTTAATTCATTTCTAACTATGTCCAGGAAATTCTCAAGAGAAAACAATACGATAATATTACCTTTTATATCATTGGCGAGCCACACATACGAAAATACAGCCTGCCTCTTGGGAGAAATGTTAAAGCAAATGGAATTTTTATTGTCACACGGCCTCCACTCCAAAGTTTCTGTACCTGAGTTTCCTCTTTACAACCAGGAGAGCATACAGAACCCTATTAGCTTCCAGGGATTTGTAGAAAAATAGGATAATGCAGGTTTACATGGGGTTATAATTGCCTTATGACACAATCTCATTTATTTGACAGCAAAGGTGAATGGGGAATTTTGTGAAAGTAAGTTTTCCAATAAAAGAGGCTTTTAAAGAAGCAACAATTCTATTACTTCCACTTTCTGAAATGAACTGCATACTTTGTTGATACAGACTCCTGGACATCAGTGGCAATGCCCTTGATGACCCAGAATGCATAGTGCCTTCAGATACTACTATAGTGTGAAGGGCTCCCTGCTCCCTTCCCAAACTTCATACACTACCATGATCTTAGAGTTCCTGTATAAGCTGGCTTGTAAGTATAGTATTCTAATTATAAAAATAATCTAGGGGCACCTGGATGGCTCAGTTGGTTAAGCGTCTGACTTCAGTTCAGGTCATGATCTCATGGTTTGTGAGTTCAAGCTCTCTGCTGACAGCACAGAGCCAGCTTCAGATCCTCTGTCCCCCTCTCTCTCTGCCCCTCTCCCACTCATTCTCTCTGTCTCTCAAAACAAATAAATAAATTTTTAAAAAATCTATTCACAGGGTATCTGGTTGGCTGAGTCGGTTAGGTATCCAACTCTTGATTTCAGCTCAGGTCATGATCTCGTGGTTTGTGAGTTTGAGCCTTGCATTGGGCTCTGGGCTGACAGCTCAGAGTTTAGAGCCTGCTTCCGATTCTGTGTCTCCCTCTCTCTCTGCCCCTCCCCTGCTTGTCCTCTGTCTCTCTCTCTTTCTCAAAAATTAAAAAAAAAAAACAACCAATTTAAAAAAGTAATTAAAGGAACTCTAAATTCTATATAACAAAGATAATACTCATTTATCCATTTTATGTATGCCAATCATTTTTAGACACTTAGGAATTATAGAAAAATATAAGGAGGCTAAGTAAAAATCATCTAAAATCTCACAACTCACAGGTAACCCAGTACATTTTGGTAAATGTAACTGAAGTAACTGTTCCTAAAAATACATTCTTTAAGTCTTTAAGGTTCTTTCCCTTTTTTCCCTTTCCTCATCATCACATGATTTTATATAACAGAAACACACTATGCACGTGATTTTGTATCTTGCTTTTATGACCCAGTAATATGACACAGGGAGAGTTCCATGTCAACGACTATATCTATATATCAGGGATCAGCAAGCATTTTTGTAAAGGGATGGATAATAAATAATTTAGGCCTCTGGTTTCTGTTGCAACTACTCAACTCTGGCCACTGTACTGTGAAAGCAGACACAGAGGTACATCAACTACTGGGTGTGGCTGTGTGCCAATAAAACTTTATTAACAAAAAAACAGTCAGTGGGCTGGCTTTGGCCTGTAAGCCAGAGTTTGCCAAACCCTACTGTATGCCATACTATACGACAGCTGCCACGAAATCTATTTATAGATATCATAATTTATTTATCTAATCCCTTATTGATGGCTATTTGTTTCCAAAGTTTCCTTACATTATAGAGAATACTATAAGAATTACTTGTAAAGACATTTTGATAGAACCATTTGATTATTTTCTTAGAATGGCTAAAATCCTTAGTCAGAAAGTATACTCATTTTACATTTTGGAATGTATTATAGGACTGCTTTCCAGCAAGGCCATACCAGTTTATAGTCTTGCATCCAATGTATGAGAGCCCCTCCTTCCTTAGACCTTGAGCAACATTGTACTCTGTTAGCCTCTATATAAAAGAACATGTAATTGTTTATAGTTACATTTGTATTTCTTGTGAAGTGAATATATGTGTATATATTTATATTTGATTTGGTTATTTTGATTTATGCATTCGTGAACTGCTTCTTCATGGCATCTGTCCATTTTTATGTTGGGGTGTTTACTTTTCCTATTGACTCATAAGTGCTCTTTACATATCAAGCACATTATTTTCAAATTATATTAAACATCATCACATAGTCTGATTCTTTCAACCTTGTTTATGTTTTGGGAGGGTGCAAATCAACTTTGAAAATATTTGTGTAACCAAATGTATCAATTTTCCCCTTTATAGGTAGCTTCCATGTTATATTTTAAAAGGTCTTTCTCACCTCCACCATTATAAACTATATTTTCCCATATGTTCTTAGCATATTGGTTCTAGCACTTAAAATCTTGGTTCTATGTAACCTTGATCCACTTCTCTGTGCATTTCCTCAGTTGTAAAATGGAAGCAATGATTATCTACCTAATTCATTCAACAAATATTTATTGAGCACCTACCAAAGTGCTACCTGGCACTTTTTATAGGAGCCAGGAATGCAGCAGTGAATAAAACAGACCCCAATCCCTGAAGTGGTAAGGCTCACATTTAGGGGCCTGAGTTCACAGCGATTCCAGGAAAGAATGTACAGAAAGCCTCTTTGTCATTCTGATTTGCTGAATCTTCAGGCATTGTGTGCCTTTTTCTGTACTCTCTCAGCCTAGAATGTCCTCACCTGTTCCTTTTTTATTTTTTAATGTTTTTAAATGTTTCATTTATTTTTGAGGGAGAGAGAGTGGGAGAGGGGCAGAGAGAGAGACACACACACACAAAATCTGAAGCGGGCTCCAGGCCCTGAGCTGTCAGCACAGAGCTTGATGTGGGGCTTGAACCGTGAGATCATGACCTGAGCCGAAGTCAGACGCTTAACTGACTGAACCACCCAGGCACTCTGTCCTTCCTGTTTTCAACTGAAACTCTTTTCACCCATCAAAGCATGTGAGCCTCTATAACAAAAGTCTTCATGCTATTCTGATCATCTCTGAATGTATAGGATTCCTCTAGGCTCCCCCACTACCTACTCCTTTAAAGCATTTGGCCTGATTCAACCTGCCTTGTACTAATGGCTGCTTGTATGTCTTCATCTCTGTGCCCTCCCTTCACCTGTTCCAGGGTCTTGCTCCTCACTAGGTCCCCTATTAGGGATTGGTCAATGTCAAAATTAGTAAAAGAAACTACTCAAAAGCATCTACTCTACATATTCTACCAGGGAATGTGAATAATCTCATTATTCATTGTGATCCATGCAAAGGAAAGAAAAAAGGTTCTGACTGACCTACGATTTCCCTATTTCTCTATTTTTAAAGGGAAGACACAGAAAAGAGGGCTCCAGGTGGAAGGAACCAGGGCCCTTGGGTGGGAGGCATCATGGAAAAATCAAAGGCTAAAACAAGACCAATGCAGCTTAAGGGAGAGGACTGGCAGAGAGGGGTGGTGTGAGATGCAGGGGGAGAGGTGCACGGAGCCATCTCGTGTTGGCCTGGCCTGTCATGGCATCAGGAAGCTTTGCTGGATTTAGAAACGGGAGTGATCCACTAGGACTATACTCATCAGAGCAGGATTCCAGGGCTGAGGCCACTGTTTTCTTGCCTTGTAACCTGCACACATGTCCCTGAGCTTCCTGGTCCTGGGATAGGGTGGAAGTCATCCCCGACCCCTGTGCCAGGAAAGGTCCAAGGGGACACACAGCCAGCTTTGCAAACTGTGGAGTCCCAGAAATGGAAGAGACTACTATTAACATGCCTTTGGAGAGAGCTGCAGAGAGGAGAGAGAAAAGGTGTGGGCTCTGGACCTGCTAGATTAGGATCATGTCTTCCTTGCGGTCTTCAGCAAGTTACAGAGCTACTGTGGGCATGGCTTCGTCTGTAAAATCAGAACAACACCACTCCCCTCTTTAGACTGTCATGAGGGTTAGAGGAGTTGACAAATGGGAAGAGCTTAGCATACAGGAAGCACTCGAAAGTGGTAGCTGTGATGCTTCCTGTTGCTGTGGCTGTGATGAGGACAGCTCTTCCAACTACTCCTTCCTACCGCAGGCAGCTTATACCCGGGGGAAAGTGCAGCTGATCAGGCTGGAGCTTCTGCTTAGGGAGAGGAGGATGAAGCCACTCAGGAGAGGGAGAGGAGCTCCCAAGGACTGGGGACCCTGTGCTGCCAGAACATTCTGCGCGGAAGGACAGAGGGGACAGGAGTAGAAAGGAACTCCAAAGGGTGGCTGTTGTGGCCCCTGGGACAGCAGGTTTGGGGGCTGCGGTTACATTTTCAGGACCTCTTTCTTTTGGTCTCAAGTGTCCTCACTAAAGGATGGTCCAGCCTCTCAATTCCAATTTCTTCTCCTCCTTTACTTAGAGAAGAATGGGAAGAAGGGAAAAATAAACACCTCTGTTCTCAATTTTGCCCCAAAGGCGTGTGCAGGCACATGAGTGAGCGTGCAAACACCCATTTACCTTCCAGGCTACATGGGATTTTTCTTTTCACAGGGGATGCCCAGAGGCTGCTGTGCTCCTGGATTCCTGGAGCCACTCTGTTCTGTCCACTGGCCTTCAATCTGTCCAAATGGATGCACGAATACTGTGCCCTGGGATTGTGAACCTCGGCTTTTCCCTGATTTGGTTCTGTTTCCCCTCTTCACCCTATAGCAATCAGTGCAGCCTTGGTGGCTTGAAAAAAATCACATTGCTGGTATAAATAGTAGTTGGTTTTGCTGGGCAAGATAAGGCAGCCACCACAAGTTGTATTTTCCTAATCCACACTAAAGGTCTTCTCTTGCTAATTGCAGGGGTGAGCACCAAGCCTTTTCAGGATAACAAATACTGGTTCTACTGGTGGGTAATTGTCTACCTTATATTTCAGGGATGTCTTGTATTTCAAAGTGACTGTGTAGTTGAAGAAAACTTAATAAATACTTAGGGAAGGCAAATTATGCCTGCTTTTAGCTGTCCGGTTTAGTCATTTAGTTTGAAATGTATCTGTTCTCGGTTTCAAGTGTCCTGTTTCTTGTCTTGGTTCTTTCATAACTAGCTGTGTGAACCCAGAAATATCTTAACTCTTCACCTGGAAAATAAATCGGGGGTCTACATGCTTCAATAATGTTGATGACATGAGACACAGGAAGGGTGAGAAACTGTCCCGGGGAATGACAACTGAAGGCAAAATGTGATCCTGGGCCAGGCCCAAGAGGAGGGAACAAAGCAATAAAGACATTATTGGATCAATGGACAAAACTGAAACACAGATGGTAGATTGACTACATTTCCTGAAATTGACAACTATTCCTGTGATTCTTTAAAAGAGTCTCCTTGTTCTTAGGAAATACGCACTGAAGAACTGAAGACTAAAAGGACATGATGCTTGCAACTTTCGAATGATTTAGAAAAAATACATGTATGTGCACGGTGCACGGTCGTGTGTGTGTGCACTGGGAGTGACGGTGCAGGGGGATGAGAGAAGGAATGAGAAAGCAAACAGGACACAATACTAACTAGTAAATCTGAGTAAAGGGAATACAGTGACGTTCTTTGTAATATACTTGGAATTATCCTACAAGCCTGGAATTATTTCCAAATACATAAATGACCAAATTCTATATAAGGTCCCTTTTCTGGAAATATTATGATTTGAAGAAGGGTGATTGCTGTAGTTTCCTTTATAAACTTATGAACAACAGAAGTGCTGAGCATGTGGGTGTGAGGCAAGGAGCTCCCGTGAGGGCACGCTATTGAACGAGACGCTGAACAAACAGGAGGTGAACTTCATTGTCTCCTTCACAAGGTGTGTAACTAGAAAGTCTAGTTCTGAGATACTCATCTGCAGTGGTGGCTCAAGGGAGTGGTCCCAGCTTCAGTGGAGCCACTCTCACATTGCACAAGCCCCTCCTTTCCTCTGTTGGTCGGGCGAAGGGCACTGCACCATCTCACGAGGGCATGGCGCCATAGCACAATTGGACCCATTCCCTCCCCTTGACTTGTGTCCTTATTCGTGTTTCCCTCTGATGCGTGTCTGCTAAGAGCACTGCTGTATGCTTTCAGCTTTGTCTTGTCTCTCTTAAAACTGTCCTCTTTCTGATAACCGTTCCAAGTATTTATACGGTCACATCATCCACAGAATTCCTTTCCACATGAGGTTTCCCAGGGTACCATTTTTCTATGCTAGTGGGGGCCAGATCACCCAAAGCTGAAGGGTGAAGTCCAGTGAGCCAATGGTGGGGAATATAAAGTTACCACGGTGTGTGGACCCTTGGAGGCCAGGATGCTACTTATTTGAATGTTATTCACAGTTGGAAAAATTTTTTTGAACATCCAAAAGACAGGTCGCATAATATAATAGTCTTCACATATAGAGATGAGGTGGATGACACAAAAATCTCTTCTACTGTCATTGTGACCTCCTCCTGTGCAGTAGGAACTATGTCTCACTCATCCATGTGTTCCTCACAATGTCTAGCTGTGATGAGTTCCAAAACTGGAGAAGTGCAGTGAGCCAGCACCACCACCTGTAAACTTCCATTGAGACAGAGCGTTCCTTTCCTTCAGCTGGACCAGCCTGGACTAAATTGTTACCTGTTCTTGTTGTTTATGGAGGAAATTGTCAAGAGTCAGGGGAGTTGTTTACCTGAACTTAGGAAGGTCTTTCTAGCCTAATGATTCCCTGGAAGTGTCTGTATACTGTTCAAATAGATAGACGCATCCAATAATTCAAAAGTTTAGAAGTCATTATTTCAAAACAACAGTTGGGAATAAGTGCAAAAAACATAAGCCTGAGATTTAAATGCCTCTGAATAAAAATGCAAACAAATGAGGGAAGTAGGCAGTTAGGTTAAAGTAATTTGACCAAGGCCAATTGGAATTCCTGCCTAATGTTGAGAGGAACAGTATTTAAAAAAAAACAAAACAATGTAATTACCACTTGCGGATGCTGATTGAGTGAAAATTGGGTAAATAAGATTCCTGAAAACAGGAGAAGAGAAGGCACAGCTGTACTAATACAAAGAGAAAGTCAACAGACAACAGCAAATATGCTTGAGGCTAGGGGAAATGAAGGGAAAGTAAGAGAAAGGGAAAGGCATGAGGAACGTATAAGCTCTAGTTCTTTACCTCAAAGTTTCCAGATAAATTTCAGAGGGGTCAGCTTTCTCCCCACTCTGCCCTTCATCTTACCACGAACGGTGCACTGAAAGCAGTTGGGAGGCACAGAGCAACCGGATGGCCAGCTGCCTCCCATGGCACCACCAAAACGTCTGAATCTTGAAATAGGTCTATCATCTGCACATTGTTTGGTCCGTAGTAAATTCCCCCCAAAAAACTGAACTAATAAAATATCCTTCAAAAATGAATCTACAGTTACACATTTGAGACAGATGGTTGGAGTCAGATTAACAAGAAGGAACTGACTTTTCCTCTTTGGCACCACAGGATGATTGTGTAACATGTTCAAGCTGATGGGAACACTGTTTAAGTTAGAGTAACACTGCAACTGATTCTTTCAAAACCCATCAAGAACTAATCTCCCAAGCTTCCCATAGCTTGGTGAAGTTTTCCTCAACCTTCCTGTGAGGACTGGTCAACGTCAGTGCAGAAAAATTTTTACCAGCAAAACGGTTTTTACAGTCAAGTCTGTTAATACTGGTTTATTTGCAATCCAACTCCCTGAAGACAGCAAACCGGGATATTGGCTGCCCTCTGCAGTGGGCTGGTGAAGTCAGCGAAGTATCAAGGTCAAGAAAATGCCAAATGCTTGCAACTAATTCTCCTTGAAATGCAGAAATGCTGGCAAGAGAATGACTTCTTAAATCTAGGATTTTTAAAGATGAGGGTATGTGGGAAAGTAACACACCACCTCCACAATCCCTCAACCCCAACACTACGTTTGGTTGTTTTCTGGGCAAGAGTAAGCTTGCTTGTTGATTTAAGACATCATGGAAATGTCTGAGGTTAATGTCCTTCATTGCTAAATCAAAATAAATCAAAAGCCAACCACAGCAGCAATACTTAGAAGCTTCTCAGAGAGTTCCCTGGACTGAGAGCTTCCATGGTGTATGCTTTTAAAATATGCCCACAAATTCTTTGAGACTCCTCCTGTGGATAAATGGAGTCTAATTTTCCTTCCCTCAAATATGAGCTGGGCTTAGTCACCTGGATCCCATGAAGGACAAGAGGTCAGACATGGTGTGATGTGACTGCCACAGGTGGGTTATTGAAGGAGACACAATGTCTGCCTCGCTCTCTTATGAGCTGCTCACCCTTGAAATCCAGCTGCCATGCTACGGGGCCAGCGGAGGGTACTCCAGCTGACAGGCCCAGCTGAGGTCCCACCTACAATCAGCATCAACCAGTTGATCTTACGTGTGTTACTTCAACCACATGAAGCAAGGAAGTCTTCTAGAAAAGTCCAAATCTGGCCACATATGACTGTAACCACATGAAGAAACTCTAAATGAAAACCACCTAGCTGAGGTGGGTCAGCTCCCAAAACCATAAATCATAATAATAATCAATAAGAGTTGTTGTTTTAAGAGAGAGGTCTGCAAACTGAGACCTGGTGGTGAAATCTGGCCTGCAACCCGTTTTTCTACAGCCTGTGAGCTCATCTGGGTTTGGTACATTTCTAAAGGGGTGTAAAAGAAACAACACAAAGCAAAGAATAATATGTGACAGAGGCCATATGTAGCCCTTAAAGCCTAAAATAGTTATTCTATGGCCTTTTACAAAAAACGCTTGTGCAACACTGTCTTAGCCACAACATTTTTCAGATGGTTTATTATGTAGCAACAGATAACTGGAATGCATGGTATCTTTGGAATATAATAAGAGGAATCGATGGACTAATGCTGGATTTATAGCATCATAAAAGTCACACTGAAAAGCCATAAGTCAACAGTTACCTGAAATTCAATACGTGTCCTATCAATAATTGCTATCATACAATATGATAATTTCACAAACATACTTGCTTGACCAAAGCAAAAGTGAGGATAATGTGATTCTTCAACCAAGGAGAGTATTTTAAAGATGTATCTCACATTTGATTCTAGATGAAACTTCAAATTCTTGGAGTCTTATTAATAACTTTGGCAAGCACAGCTGGCATTTGCTGAGTACTTACTATGCTTCAGACATTATTCTGAACTATTTTATATGTATTATTTCATTTAAGCCTTGTGACAGCACTTATATTTTACAGATGAGAAAACTAAGGCACAGGGATATATCTAACATGTCCAAGATTACACAGGTAGTAAGTGTGGAGCCAGAATTTGAATCCATGCCTGACTTGCATTCATGAACTTAACCACCACACTCTGCTGCTCCTCTCCAGAAAATGTCTAAGTAAGATATTGGTCCAGGTTTAAAGATGTAGCTGCTTCCATCCCTTGACCTCACTGACCAGACTTCTCTGGGGTCTAGTCAAGGATGCTGTCCCCCCACTAGGAACCAGGGTCTCCATCTCTTTCCCCTGAAACCCAGGATCTTCGATGACACTACTTTGCTGCTGAGAGGATCTGAAACTCCTAGACCAGCCCCAAACTATGGTTGGTTATAAGTTCTTTCTTCCAAATCATCAAAGACTTCCTCACATTTCTCCTCTGGTTCCTGTCAATTGACACATGGAAAATTATGCTTGTCAAAGGGATGAGTGCCAGGGGAGACACAGTATACGTTCTTCAATCCCTGACCTTGACTAAATAAAATCTACAGGCTGATCAAGAGCCGATCAATATTAAAAAGATATCCAGACCATTGTTAGGACCAGTGATCATGGAGAATGAAATCAGTATCACTTTCCTCATCTGTGAAGTAGGACTTGTAATACCTGTCTTTATGATTTGTTGTATAGACTAGAGCCAAATTATACAAAGGGCCTAATCCAGTATCTGGCATTCAATTAATGGTGACCATAATTGCTGTTATTTTTAACATAGAACATGTCTCTCTTTCAAAGAGCTGAGGACTGGTCAATGACTTTCCACTGAATAACTGGAGAAGCTGTTAATCACAAATATCCATATTCACAAAACAAGACATAGAGTAAGCCCTGCTGCTTACCCATTGGGTTACACATTTCCCACCTCCCTGTGTAATAAGCCTTTTCTGCATTGAAAGGTGTTGTTTTAATTATTTATAAAAATGGCTTTGTCACACTATTTTCTCCAACTGAACTTGGCACAAACAACTGGGCATCAGTGTAAGAAAGAGAAGGCAACGCTCTGACTTCAGCGAAGTGCCAAGGCGACCGCAGCACCATGACTGAAGGCATGGCACAGCGCCTCGTCTACTCACCAGAAGGGAAAGACAATGAGCCGGCTGATGAAAAATATGGCAGAGAAGATGAAAAACAGGATATTACAGGTTTGCTTCCATCCAGCATAAGAAAACATCTTGGCAGACTAAAAACAAAGAAAGCAATTGCATTCAGATAAAGTGAGTTAGTATAAAATTATTAAATTAAATATTCACAACTGAAATGATATGATGTCTGGGCTTTGCGTGTGAGGTGCAGGATAGGGATGGGTAGGGAAATAGATGAAACAAGACTGGCCATACTGAAAACTCTTAAAGCTGGATGGGTAGTGGGTCCATTGAGTCTATTATGCTCTTCTCTTCATCTTATGTTTGAGATTTTCCATAATAGAATGTTTGAAAAAAGACATGTTACAACAACTGTAACATTACTTCTGTCTTTTACAAGCAGACAAGGTAGGACAATTAATTTTAGCATGCATTTTATTCAGGCATTTATCTAATTTCTCCACTGAGCTGATTGGAGAGCTAGACTGAAACAAGGCTGAGATCCGAGTGAAGTCCTGGGCTGGGCTGGGCATGTTGCAATAGAGACAGCTGCTTTAAGGCAGATGTGTGGAAGGGGGAGAGTTAGGAGGCCACTCTCAGATCTCTGTCCAGGCTGAAAAAAGTTTCAAGCACTTGATTTTCCCCATTTACTCTATGCTAACCTAGACTTCTCGCATTAACTGTGTTGAATAAAAGGAATTACAGCAAGTGTTGTGTAGGGTGGTATTAGAAGCTTAATTGATGAAGATTCCCTCGTGCATCATCAGTAGAGCCCAAGGTGAAGGGGAAAGTGTCTGGACTTGGGTGGCAGTTGGATAGGAGCTGCTGAGTGTACCCATCCCTCTAGAAGCATGGCTCAAGCCTGGGTGGTTTCAGAACTGAAATTGCTCTTTCTAGGGCAAGCTTAAGGCCACTCTAAAACAAGAGAGGCAGCATAATTACACTTCAGGAAGGGTTTACATTGCATTTTCCATACTTCGCCATATTTACCATGGAATAAGGATAGAATCATATTGTGGAGTGGCAGGGGTCTAGAAGGGAGCAGCTTCAAATGCTGAGACAGAAGGCTAGTCTTCCAAGTGGTACAAAATGGATATGGGGAGACAGGCCACAGGTTCAGCGTGCCTGGAATAGAGTGCCAGTTATTTGAAGAGTCAGAAACCAGGCTAGGTGTGTGTAGACATGAAAAGAGTGTACTTGTGAGAGCAAAGTAGCATTCCTTTGGGTAAATACACACAGAGCATATTTTGGACTCTGTAGGGATGGATATCAGATAGTCATCCCACTCCTTTGCTAAGCATCAGTCCAGATACTGTTAAAGTGTGGGGTCCTGGATCCAAACTTGAACCTGTGGGAAACTAGAGGTCAGGAAGATGCATGAAGAAGATGAAGGCACTTTCTGAGTAAGGGTGATCATAGATATTGGGGCTGTTTTCCCTTGCAAAGAAAAAGCTAAAAAAATGACTCACCAACTGTCTTGAGGAATACGAAAAGATTAATAGGCACCATCTTTAGGGGGGGTCTAAACAGGGGCAAAAGTTGTACCACATCTGGGTTCAATTAGGATTTGCCCAAGAAGACAAACACTAAAACCAACAACTCAAGGAAGCTGTGGAATAGACACCCCTGGGGAAGATAAAAAATGGGCCCCATTCCACTACTTCATGCTGCCTCTTCCCAGCTGGTGGAAGGTACTGGCCTTGCTCATTGAACCTCAAGTTAGGTCATGGCTTGTGAATCAGAAATGATTCACGATCACTAACAACATGAAGCTGTTCTCATAGTTTATTCACAAAGGGACCTCTGAGTTTGACATTTCATTTTTCTTCTTCTTTTTTTTTTTCATCTAAGAACCCCAGAACATTTTCAAACAGTAATGAGCTAAACTTCACAATATACCCTAAGGGGTAGATATGACTTCTCACATTACAGCTGAGGACAGAAAACAAAGCGTTAAGTGATTTGCCCAAACCACCCAGGGAGTTCTATTGTGTCAGTGGCAAGGTGGGGGAGGGTGGACAGGGACAACCCAGTGTTTATTCCCAACAGCAAACTCTCTTTTAACAACATAGTGAGGCTGTTTTGCAGTGGACATACACCAAAGGCTAGAGGGTTTAGAAGCAACAGTGTAGCATAAAATTCTTAAGTCATGGCCAATATGGTTTTAATTTACAGGAAGGGTTACTGAGATATGATCAGAGAAGGAGGTAATTATAACAGAGATGGCTACATTCAGACAGCGACGCATGGGAAAACTGGCATAATCCTTCTTTTGCTAAGCCATTTGCTGCTCTGAATAATCTTGACCTTTAGAATGGGATTTATATGTCTAACTGCAATTGTATTGAAGTAACAAAATTCTGTACACATCTGATATTTTAACTGCTTTGATATGGCTTCAAATGACTTCTGGTTACATCTAGAAAGGGGTTTAGCAAACTACAGTCCAGCCAATGAGCTATGAAGCTTGTCACCCCTTAAGGATGGGTTTCACTTTTTAAAGGGGTATGAGAAAATAAAAAAACAAACAAAAAAGAATATTGGCAAGAGATCCTATGTTGCCCACATAGCTAGATTTACTATCTGGCCCTTCACCAAGAAGTTTGGTGAACGCTGATCTAGAAGAACAAGATCCTATCAAATTTAATTTCTTCCATATCAACCTATATTCAGGCGATCCTGAACATGAAATGGGTTAACATCATTTTCCTCAGCTTTATTATACGTGAAGGTATTTAAAGGACACACTAAGCGGTTCTGGGAAATGTGACCCTAAGTAGAGCAGGAGAGTTGGCTGGAAGAGGACTGTTGGATCACTGCCTCGGGACAAACAGGAACCAATACATAACAGAAACATGTAGAGAAAACAATCCTAATTTTGTTTTGTTTCTCATATCTTGTGTTGTTTGGGATTAGGAAGACTCTTGTTTTAATGTCCCCTGCTCCAAAACATTCTTTCCTTAGAAAAGAAATGTCATTTAAATAAACATCAGCTCTCATTCTTCAAAGCTGGAGGAGGATCATGTGGGGAAGTGCAAGCATCCAAAGGGTATTCAGCTTTGGCTTAAGGAAATATATGGTTTCATCCAATATTAAGAATCCATAATGCCACAAATCCAAGGTTTCCTTTCCAAAGATTAGAGTTCATTCCTTCTTCAGAGATATCAACATACTTCCTGAGCAGGTATCTGCGTGCAACTTTCCCAAGTGGGATCCCATGAGTTAACCTCTCTCAAGTACCATAGAGAAGGATGGAATCTAAAAACTGAAAGGTTTCCTTTCTTTAAGCCTGAAGGGTCTGAGGACCCAGAGACAACCTCAGACTTTGGATGTTTTCAGGACAAAGAGCCCTGCTATATAACTCACAGGCAATTCTTCCTGAGACGAGGCACAGAAACTTGGGACGTGGTATGGTTTTTATTTTTTTTAATGGCAAAAGTTTACCTCCAGCCAAATGTCAGCCACGTCATGCACGATCATCACGAGGGTCCCACCGCGGATATAATTAGCACACCAAGAGAAGCTCATCAAACTAATAGCAGCCAGGTGGTGGATGACATGAGCTAGAAAATCCTATATAACAAGAGGAAAATAGTGGCTATTAAGCAAATGCAGTTATTTCCTAATCACTATATACCTAAAAGTATATAGTGGAAGAGCTAATAACAACAACAACAACAACAATAGTAGTATTTTTTTAAAGTAACTTACATCTGAAAATTTTGAAATTTGTAAAATGCTTTCAGTTTAATTCTTAAACACGATCCTTGCAAGAGAACTAGCACATAATATCCTCATCATTGAAGTCACTGAACTCTGAGGCAGCATTGAAGAGTTGTCATCTAAATCCTAACATCTCCTAACATCTTTCCACTGCCCCACACTGGATATACATACACACCACTTCCCATATACATACACACATGAGTATATTCCTGCATATATTTACATTTATCATTTCTTCTCTGTCTGATTCCAACAACGGAAAAAGATAGATACACAATACAGTAAAACTAAATAACCACTAAAATAAGAGTTACTGCATAGGAAACAAGTAACAAATGAAAGTGTAATAAATACATTAGCAAATCTAGGCTAAAGAACACTACTACAATTGAACATAAAAACTTAAAAAGCTTTCTGTAAACAAAATATACAAATGGCCAACAAGTACACGAAGTTACTCAACTTCATGGGCTGTCAGGAGAACTTAAGTCAAAACTACTTCAGGGGTGCCTGGGTGGCTCAGTTGGTTGAGCGTCCTACTTCAGCTCAGGTTATGATCTCACAGTTTGTAGGTTCGAGCCCTACATCAGGCTCTGTGTTGACAGCTAGCTCAGAGTCTGGAGGCTGTCTTCAGATTCTGTGTCTCCCTCTCTCTCTGACCCTCTCCTGCTCAGGCTGTCTCTCTCTCTCAAAAATAAATAAACATTAAAAAAAATTAAAACAAAAAACCCCCCACTTCATCCCCACTAGGATGGCTATAATAAAAATGATGAAAAATAGTAAGTGTTGGCAAGGAGGTGGAAAAATTGGCATGCTTATATGTTTATGTACGCTTATATACGTAGGAAGGTAAAATGGTATGGCTACTTTGGCAGCTACTCAGAAGATTAAATATAAAATTATCATATAACCCAGCAATTCCACTCTTAGGTATATACCCAAGAGAAATAAAAATATGTCCATGCAAAAAACTGGTATATGAATGTTCATAGCAGCATTATTCCTAATAGCCAAAAAAAGAAAACATCCCAATAGCCATCAAATGATAAACAGATAAAGAAAATGCAGTATTATCTATATAATGGACTATTATTTAGCAATAAAAAGGAATGAAGTATGGATACATGCTTCAACATGAATGAACCTTGAAAACATTATGTAAAGTGAAAGTGCCAGACATAAAAAATGATTTATTATACAATTCAACTTGTATAAAATATACAGAAGAGGAAAATCCATAGAGACGGTTGCCTAGGGCTAGAGAAGTTAGGAGAAATAGGGAGTGACTGCAAAAAGGTACAAGATTTCTTTTGGGGAGTGACAAAAAATGTTGTAGTATTGACTGTGGTGATGATTAAACAGCTCTGTGGACATACTCAAATCCACCGAACTACATTCCTTAGATGAATGGATTGTACAGTGTGCAGATACCTCAATAAAGATGTTTTAAAAATCTTAAAGCTTTCAGTTTCCTTATAGCCAAAGTAAAGTAGTAAATATGATACTACTAATAATAGCCTAACTTACTGAGCACTTACTATATACCAAGAAGTGCTTTGTATGGGTGAATCTGCTTAATCCTCATAACAACCAGAGGAAACAGGAACTATTTTTAACTCCATTTTACAGATGAGGAAATGAAGATTAGGGGGTGTAGCCAGCTAGCTTGAGATGTTAGTGAGTGGTAAAGCCACGGATTCAAACCCAGGCATTCTGGTTCCAGAGTCTGTGCTTTACCCCCCTACTGATAGTTGTATGTCTTTTACATCTCTGAAGATATGTGTTTACAAAATATACGACATATATTTACATTTAATTTTTGAAAAGGTACCCAATACACTTGTATGTAATAAAGAAAATTCAACTACTGAAAAATCAAAGGTGGGAGAAATACAGGATCATTATAGGATCAACCCACCTTAGTATATCTGTGAAGACGTAAAAAGTGATTATTTTCAATTCTCTCCCTTGAGAAAATGACTCACACCATTTCATCTTGACATATTGTTAGTCCACACTAAAGTTAATGACAGTTAATCCAGAGCTATTATTGAGTGTATTGAGAATGAGATTGTTTCTATCAGATTTTTTCATAATATGTTCTTATACATAAATTCCAGAAGTTTTCTTTTAGATCTCCAGTTAACTGAAGTTGATTAAACCCTTTAGTGATGGATCGTGTACACCACCACACATCCAAAAATCATTCAAGCCAATTGGTCTTATCTTCTTAAAATTGAGTTCAACTTAACTTTATTTATTACACAAATTTTGTTACAAACTGACTTTCTAAGCAGAGTATACTGGGGTATATACAAACAGTATATCATTTATCATTTGATATGTGTCGCTAACATAGATAATGAAATCTTGTGATTGCATTGAGATTCTAACATGGTTTTCTGTACTAGCAAATAGTTCCTAAACAGGTCCCAAAACGTCTCACTTTGTTACATGAGAGGATACATTTAGCATGCCTGTAACTCCATTTCCCTACACATAACACAAAGCTATTCATGCCTGCAGCAAAGTTTCCTCATAAAGATCTTGGATGAATTAAGGACAGCATGTTTTTAAAACCTTCGAGTACATCAAAGAATTACATAAGGTGGGTTATAATAACTGAAGGCTGTGGCTGCAGAATTAAAACTACTAGGACCTAAATAACATCAAATTCCCAAACCAAAAGAAAGAAACAGATCATATAATGGAGTGTTCTCTTCTCACTGAACACAAGTGGGGGGCTTCCATGTTAGTTTCTCTAACATTTCATTACAAATACCTGCCAAGGCACCAGAGCATAAGCAAGATTTGCATCATTCTGTGTGCTATATAAAATGCAAAAAAAGCTATAAGCTGAAACTAAACACATGGAAGAATACAATTTATAGATTAGGATTTGGGCTGGGGAAGGTTAAATATTTTTGAAGAAGTAGAATAAGTAGCTTTGTAAATAAGATACTTACCTTCCTCTTGGCATCAGAGCCAAAGCTAAATATCAGAGACCAATAAAAACTCATCTCCAAAATGTAGTACCAGTACTGGGATGGCAGCAAGGGCTGAGAAAAATGAGAGTATTTACCACTTTAGTATCATCAGTAACTCATTGTAAGGCATTAAACTATTGTTTATATCTATTTAGTTCCACAAAATTATGATTCTTTAAGATTTCAACTTCTGAGAAGGAATCAAAGATAATATTTCAAGACATTTTATTTATGAAAGGGTAGACAAGAATTCCAAAATCAAGTTAAATGTTTTGTTTAGAAGTTAATAAAACTATGGAGTTCCTGGGTGGCTCAGTCGGTGAAGCACTCAACTCTTGATTTTGGCTCAGGTCATGATCTCACAAACCACAGGATTGGGCCCTGAGTTGGGCTCTGTGCTGACAGCTTGGAGCCTGCTTGGGATTCTCTCTCTCCTTCTCTCTCTGTCCCTCTCCCACTGACACATGTACGTACATGCTCTCGCTCTCTCTTACTCTCTCAAAGTAAATAAACATTTTTTAAAAAATAAAGAAAGTTAAAACTACAACAGGTGTGATTGCCTTATTTTAGTTGATTGAAAATTAAATTTGGAAAAAAATTAAAAAATCTTTACGTAAAAATATTGGCAAGTCTGTTTTTGCTATTTCCATAGTTTACCTTGTTTTATGTTTCCTGAGTACTATTCAAACTTTGATGTCCAAACCTTGCTACTAATGACAGGCAAGTAATCAGAACTGGCCTATTCTCAAAAAGGGCAGTAATAAAATATATACAATTATTTAAATATCCCAAAAAATGTCTTCTGAAAAAAAAAAATTTCTACATCTAGAATTTTCCTTAATAATGTTATAGTGTGTGTATCTGTGGGGGTGCTTGTTTTAGGTAAGTTGATATATTACTTGGTGTGATGGATTGTTACATTAATGCCTCCAGTGAATTTCACCTTCTGATATCCATACACTGGTATAGTCTTCACCTACATGACAATGAACTTGATCTTGAGCTTTGGTCAAGGGATCATAAGCAAATATGATGCAAGCAGAGACTTCACAAGCACCAGGTAAGAAATCTGAGCTATCCTGCTGATAATAACAAAGTAGAGAATCAAGGTGTCCACTGCCAAAAATATGAATGAGGACACCAGGGACATGAACCATCCCCTAATCAGCCTACCAACTGATTGAAATGCATGCATGAACTCATTTAACACAATGTGGAACAGATAAAAATGCTCAGTTGAGCCCAGATCAAATTGTTAACCCAAATCATGAGCAAATAAATGGTTGTTGTATCTTAAAACAATATATCGAGGATGGTTTATAACTGATATATCTGAGAAGTTCAGAGTAAGTTAGAAGTAGGAGAAAAAGACTGGAGTTTGGCCTACATAATGCCTAAGTACCTTATGGTCTAACCTTTAATTCTTTAATACTGAAGCTAGCATATTAAAAGGAATAACTTTCTGGTCAGCTAATCATCCTCAATAAGGCCATAAAAGAATGAGATAGCTTCTGCTTTCTTCTATGTCAGACAAGCACGTATGAGACTAAGTATCCTAGTGAAAATAACTTTAAAAAATCTGGGTAGAATGCATAACAATATCTGAGTGAAGGCATCAAACAGCAACCATGCATCCCTATCCTGTGAGGGTAAGACTTCAAAGAGAAAAATGCATTAAAGGTGAATCCTTTATTCCAAATGAATCCTTAATTCAAGTACCACAAACTCTAAGCAGGATAAATTAAAAAAAAAAAAACTATACCTGTGTATAAAATTAGTGAGTATTTGTCAATTTATAAGCAGTATGGAGTCCAGAGACTAAGAAGTAGAAGAAGTTAAACAGGACTTTTGGCAATCTCATAGTGCTAGGATGCAAGTTGGTACTCAGGACCAGCCAAGCAAGAAGAGAAAGATGAGCATCTATGCTTTTTCATATGCAATACCTATTATTCAATAAAAAGCTATCAAGCACAAGGAGACAAGAATAAGAAAAAAGAACAGACCCATAGGTGATGAAGACATTGGATTCATCAGACCAGGACTTTATAAGAACTTTGAAAACTTGGTTAAAATGTGGAAAATTTCAGTAGAGAACTGGGATCCATTAAAAAAAGAATTAAGTGAAAATTTGAGAACCGAAAAACACAGTAACTATAATTTAGAACTCAAAAGATATATTTAACAGCAGTTAGACACTGCTGGCAAAGGCACTAAGAAACTAGAGGACACAAAATAGAATATATCCAGATCTGTGAAGGGTCTGAGATTTTACCCTACTTGCAGGATAGTTGCCACAGTTTCATGGATAATGATTGAAGATATAAAACTCCTGGGTCAGAGATGAAGGATAGTGTGTTATTTGCAATAATAGTAGTTGTGAGAGAATCAATATTTGGGCCAGTTCTCCCATCTTAATTCATATAGGGCTAAACAAAAAGGGTCGGATGATGTCTGCACATGCAATGGGTTGTGTTACAAGAGAGGAACACTGAGTTCAGAAACCTGAATCTTTTATAATAGATGGTAACATGCCTACCCTTTGCTCCAGAAGGAGACATTTCTATTTCCCCAGAATGTCTGTTATATAAACATCATTGAAAAGTTAGTACAGAACAAAAAGCAGGCAAGTGCTTTGCTTCATTTGACATGCAGAAATGCAAGAAATCTGTGGAGGATTAACTTCCAACAGACTAAAGCTCAGAGAAGCAAGAGGATGGACAATACTGGAAAAAGCAAAAGAGACATCTGGGACTTAGTGTAAAGGCCTAGCATATTAGTACACCCATAACTGGAATTCCAGAAAGAGAAATGAGAGAAAGGAACTAAATCAATGGCTAAGAATTTTCTTTTTTTTTTTTTTTTTAAGAATGTTTCATTTATTTTTGAGAAAGAGAGAGAGAGAGAAGGAAGGGGAAGGGCAAAGAAAGGGAGACAAAGAATCCAAAACAGGCTCCATCCTGACAGCAGAGAGCCCAATGTGGGGCTCAAACTCATAAAGTTTGAGATCATGACCTAAGCCAAAGTTAGATGCTTAACTGAGCCACTCAGGTGCCCCCAAAGGCGGAGAATTTTCTTCAATCTAATGCTCTCCCAAGTGAGCTATTTCAGCTGCTGGTAAGGCTGAGAATTTTCTAAAACTGACTGAAGATATCACACCACGGATTCAGGAAGTACTATGGACATTAAAGAGGATAAATTCAAAGAAAACCACATTTACGCATATCAAAATAAAACTTGAAAGACAAAGATCAAATATAGAACTCAGAGAAAAAAAGACATTCTGTTCAAAGAAGCAAAAATGAAAACTGACAGCCAAATTCTTAAAAAAAAAAAAAAAAGATGGGATCCAGAAGGCAAAGCACTAAAGGAAAATAATTGCTAACCTAGATTTCTATACCCAGCAAAAATATCCTTTAAAAAATGCAGGCAAAGTGATAACATTTCAGAAAAGCAAACCAGAAGGACTTCTTCAGCCAGAAGGATAATCATCCCATATAGAAGCATGAAAAAGCAGGATATAAGGCATAGCATTGAGGGGGTGATTTAATTGATTTACAAAATAATAATAGCAATGGCTTGTCAGTTTTTAATTTTTGAAGGAGGAACTAGGAGGAGGATACATAGGAAGCATTCTAATGATTATTCAGTGACAGGAAAGAGATAAGAGCACTAATTTTTATTATACTCCAATAATTTAAAAATGCACATGGTGATCTCTAGGATAACTAGCAAAAGAATAAAAGATGCATAACTGAAAAGCTACTACAAAGAAAAATGTGGAATAATAATTTTTAAAGAAATCTTGACTGAGCCATAAAAAAGTAAGAAAAGAGTACAATAAAAAGAAATGTACTAGCTGGTACAAATAGAAAATAAATAGTAAGATAGTAGATTTAAACTCAAATATGTAATTGCATTAACCATAAACAGACATATGTGACAGGTACGTAAGGAATAAGGAGGAGTAAACTCTGGTAGGGAAGGAGCCAAAGAATTGCATAGACATAGACAGAGAGTAGGAAGGGAGCTCAGACTTAACTCACGGACAATTTAACTCATGGCCCAAAGCTGACATAAGGAAAGGATTGTATCACAGGGGACTTACCTGCCTGGGATAGCCATTCCACACCTCCCACAGGTCATATACCCAAGGTTTCTGGAAAAAAAAAAAAAAAAACCAAGGAACCAAGAGAGAGAAAATAAGTCTTTGGAGTAAAATGCATATTTCAGCAGAAAACATAAGCTCTTCCTGGTATCATTGATGGGGGCATACAAGCACGGTAACTGTTGCTCCTATTGAACCTGTCTCTCTCTCTCTCCCTCTGTAGGTATTTATACAGCTTCCCATCCAACATTCCTGTGATTTTCACGACTTCTAGTGAATCTGGGACCACACACCGTGCTGTCTCATGCAGGGAATTATTCAAACAAGTGAAAGCTCTAATATTACTTCTGGACCAGACTGCTCTTTCTGCAGCAATAAAAATATCTTGAGATAAATCTCTACAGGCTGGTTATCTTTTTTTTCTGTGGACTGTCCATCACTTAACAAGGTAATCATTTAATAACTATTTAAGCAGACAACACAAAGGTAATATGGTAAGGGAAGATTTCTTTCTTTTTTTTTTTTAGGAGTCAGACCCCAGTTTACTTATTTATTTATTTATTTATTATTATTATTTTTTTTACAAATAGTTTATTGTCAAATTAGTTTCCACATAACACTCAGTGCTCATCCCCACAAGTGTCCTCCTCCATGCCCATCCGGTAAGGGAAGATTTCTGATGAGTGAGTACCAAGTCTTGATAGAACAAATGGGATTTGATATGGCAAGGATGGGATCTGGCAGGTAGAGATAGAGGTGGGAAGGGCAAGACGTTTCTAGCAGAGGGGATAAAATGTGCTAAAATCCAAAAATGAGGATATACCAGGTGCATTCAGTGGACTGCTAGTAGCTCAAGGGTAGCTGGCACATGGGTTGTGTGAGTGGAAGTAGGGGGAAATTTGGTTTAAGACTTACATTTGCAAAAAAAAAAATATGTTTGCAAACTCAAAGCTTAACAAAGGCTCTGAAAGACAGACTGAGGGTTTATGACTTCTCTAGACCTTACTATGAGTTTAAAGGCATAAAAGTTGGTTATATTACTGAGAATATTATTTCCCAAGGAATTCACAGGCAAGATTTTTTAAAGACAAATTCCAGTCAAAGAATATCAAAGAGACAACTTACATCATAAAGAAATATAATTCCAGCAACAGTCATTATTAAGTAATATGTAAATCGCCAGCTGCCAAAAGAAAGAAAAAATCTTGTGAAGGTGATTGACATCTGAGGAGAAACGCACTTGGTATGACAGTTTGGAAAGAATGCATGGACAAATCTAATGTGACATCCTGACTGCCATTTGTTAGATGGCTGTAACTGTAGGCAAACTTTAATTTCTTCCCCTATAAAATGGGAATGACAAAACTTACCTCAGACTATAAAAAGAATTAGAGCTAATTTATGAAAAGTAAGCACCTGGTATGAAGTAAGCAGTAACAAATAGCTACTATTATTACTGTTAGTATCATGCCTGACACAACAGACCCAGTTCCTGACACACAGTAGACAATGGGTTAACATTAGTATTAATCTAATCGCTTATTTGTACCCTTTTTAGTCCCTAGTGAAAAGGTTTTCATGTGGCCAGATTTTTGTCTTGTTTCTGAAAAACAGATTTTGAAAGAAAATCTTTTTCTCGTGTATGAACACAGGCTTAAAAACACATATCAATCAACCGTATTGTGTGAGTTTTATTAAGACCCCAATTCAAACAAACAGACTGTAAAGAAAATTATGAGTCAATCAAGGAGATCTGATTGACATTAAAGTTTTTGTGATGTATGATACTGGTATTGCAATTTTGTTTAAAAAAATAGAATCCTTATCTCTTAGAGATACTACTGAAATATTTACAGTGAAGTCATACAATGTCTGATATTTGTGTCAAAAATAATCTTTAAGGGGCACCTGTGTGGCTCAGTCAGTGAAGCATTTGAGGTTCAGCTCAGGTCATGATCTCAAAGTCCATGGGTTTGAGCCCTGCGTCGGGTTCTGTGCTGACAGCTTGGAGCCGGGAGTTGTTTCAGATTCTATCTCCCTCTCTCTGCCCTTTCCCCACTCACACTCTGTCTATCTCTCTCTCTCTCTCAAAAATAAATAAACATTAACAAAAGTTTTTAAAAAGTAATCTTCAATAATAATCAGATGAAAGTTGTCAAAAGGAACAAACTTTCAGTTCTAAGATAAATAAATACTGGGGATGTGATATACATGATGACAATAGTTGATGCTACTGTATGGCATACTGAAAAGATGCTAAGTGAGTAGATGTGTGCCCTCATCACAAGGAAAAAAACTTTCTTTTTTTCTTTTTTGTTTTTTGTACCTAGATGAGATGACAGACATTAATTAAACTTACTGTGGTAATCATTTCAAAATATATGAAAGTCA
Source organism: Hyaena hyaena (assembly GCF_003009895.1). Taxonomy (NCBI): domain Eukaryota; kingdom Metazoa; phylum Chordata; class Mammalia; order Carnivora; family Hyaenidae; genus Hyaena; species Hyaena hyaena. Next base: position 1,650,666 of record NW_024080727.1, on the reverse strand, counting down.
CACCATCATACTGTATGCTTTAAACTTATACAGTGATGTATGTATGTCAACAATATCTCAATAAAACTGGAAGAAAAAAATTTACTCACAAAAAACAATTTTTGCAAGGATAGAAAAGTAGGCAGGGGACATAGATGGTATAGGATTGCCTTCGGTTGGTAATAATTAAAGTCTGTGATGGGTACATAGTACACATAGTTCATTATACCAACATCTACCGATCTCTTGATTTTGCGCCAAGCACTGTGATAAGCACATGTGTGTTATCACATTTATATCTTGGTGTTTGTGGACTAGGAACTGTAATTAGCCCCTCATTATGGATAAAGGGCAGATAAGGTGGCTACCACTAAAGGACACAGAGGTTGGGAGAGATCACATAGCTCCCTCGAGGCTGTGGAGTGACCATCAGATGCAAGCGCAAAACCCAAGTGTCAACATTTTCCTGGACCAATCTTGTCAGGTTTCATTACACCATCCCAGGGATTTCAAGGTGTGTGTGTGGGGGGGGGGGGGGGGGGATTTCTGGCATTAAAATATTTTCATAACATGACCACCATGTTATTGCCATCTCCGTTCATCCCCTCACAGGCATACAGTGATTTCTGGAGGCTACGTTACGTGGGGCGTCATATTTGCTCTGTGAGCTGATACACTGTGTGCTTGTGTACTCTCATGTTCTATAAATGTCTCAGCTTTCATTTCCGATACAGTAAATATCAGCAGGCATAACACACACAAGCTAACGCTCTTTGTGGTCTTTTATAGTTTCAAACCAAGACATTTGAGACCTGCTGCCCTTTGCTAATTATAAGACAAATAATAAGGTACTGGTCAATGTTGTTTTACTTCTTTCAGATGAAAAGTTGGTAAGACTTCTTTTTTTTTTTTTCCAGGAAAGGCAGACACAAATACAAATGTAAGAGGAAAAAATCTCTTGGGGGGAAAAATCTGGAAACTGATTTGTCAGGCCCAGACAGTAAGTACAGTCAGGGGAATTAGACAGAGCAAACTTGAGCAATGGCAACAGAAGCTGGCAAGGCCAGCAACAGGACTCAGGAATAGGCCAGGCCTAGTGGAGCAGGAAGGGACTGGCCTGGGATCAGCTAAGGCAAGATGGCAGCCCACCCAGTCAGAGGAATGCTCCGGGGCTGGGGGAGCTCCCTGCCTATCTACATCAGGTACTGGAAATTACCTGGTATTTTTATAATGAACTTCCCACTGCTAGATGGAAATGCTTATTTAAAAAAGTGATCACCTAGTATGGAATTTGCTTTAAAAATAAAGGAAGTATTGTAGATTAAAATCCTGAATTCTGAGGAATAGGACTTAGGGGTCATCATTTAAAAAAATTTTTTTAATGTTTTATTTATTTCTAGGAGAGAGAGAGAGACAGCGTGAGCAGGGGAGGGTCAGAGAGAGAGGGAGTCACAGACTCTGAAACAGGCTCCAGGCTCTGAGCTGGCAGTCAGCACAGAGCCCGACGTGGGGCTTGAACCCATGAACCGCGAGATCATGACCCAAGAGAAAGTCAGACGCTTAACCTCCTAAGCCACCCAGGCGCCCCTGGGGGGGTCATCATTTTAAAATGTAACCAAGTACAATAGCCAAGATATGGAAGCAACCTAGTGACCATCAAAAGATGACTGGATACAGAAGATGTGATATATACGCATATATACGTATATACGTATATATATATGTATATGTATATGTGTATATATATATATATATATATGGACACAATGAATGGAATGTGTCCATAAACATATGGAATACACACACACACACACACACAGAGTGAAATATGTATGAAAATGAAATCTTGCCATTTGTGACAAAGTAGATGGACCTAGAAGGTTTTATGCTAAGTGAAATAAGTCAGAGAAAGACAAATACCATATGATTTCACTTAGATGTAGGATCAAAAAAACCCACAGCAAATGAACAAATAAAACAAAACAGAAACAGACTCACAGATACAGACAACAATCTGGTGGCTGCCAGAGGGGAAGGTATAGGGGAATGGGTGAAATGAAGGAAGGAGATTAAAAGGTACAAACTACCAGTTATTATGTGTATAAAACTTGGGGGTGCAATGTACAGCATAGGGAATGTAGTTAATAATACTGTAACAACTTTATATGGTGGCAGATGGTTGCGAGATTTATTGTAGTGATCACTTTGGAATGTATATAAATGTCAAATCGCCATGTTGTACAGCTGAAACTAATCTAATATTGTATGTCAACTGTAATTCAATTAAAAAAAAGAAAGTAACCAAGGAAACAATATAGTAAACTTAAGGTGTTCATCCTGATATTATAGAGGAGTTTCTGCCTGTTGGAGAGTAATTTGTAAAAGCTTGGTGTTAGGAAATAAGTTTCCTAAGATTTCCAAAATGCCTGGGGCTAAGTATTTCTTCTATGATTCCCATAGCACATCCCTAGCTGGTCCAATAAAGTGCAATTAAATACCTTGGCATTTTGCTTTAGTCTATTTATTTAGTCTATAATAGCCGTGTTCTTACTTAGAGGAAATCTGTGACATTTCTAAAGAAGAAGGTAAAGCTTAAATTTTATTTGTTGGCCCTCTTCTCCTTCCTGAATACATTGTATAATTCCCTGCTTTGTGTCTTTGCCTTACGTGAAACATGTTACTTTCAAATCCTGATTTCTTTTCTCATGGAAATCCTAACTCATTCTTCTAGGTCTGACCTCCCTTTCTCTAACATATTCAGGCCTACTGACACCATCTCCTGGGAATGCCCACAATGCATCTAAACGTGACCATGGACTACAGGGATACAGGCTTATGCACCATTGGGATGGAATGACTGGATAGATGTTGTGGTTTCCTAAGTGATAGTCTTGTCTCCCTGATTAGATGTGTAAGGCTAGTGACCAGGCCTTCCACTTTTATTTCCCTCCTAGAATCTAGAACTCCACCCAATGTGGGATAGTGCCACATATGCAGAAGACAGTCAACATAACCCTCTCCTTTGCCTGACTGATGAATAGTTGACAACTGGAAATTCCCTTCTGTGGTCTGAATTCTAAGGCTGACTTTCAGCAGGCTCATTGACAGCCAGATCCCCAAATGTTAGGCCTTGTTGACCCAAACAGTTAGTTGATATAGTGGGTTTCTGCTTGCAGAGAGGTAAGCATTAGGCGTCAAGGGGCAGGCCCATGGAGCAGAAAGAGCATCAGAAAAGGAGTCAGAAGATACGAGTGCAATAGCCCCGCCAACAGCTAGCTGATCTCAAGCAAGTTCCTTTGAGGAGATAGACCTGTAGTTTCTCATTTCTTTTTTGCCCCCCCCTCCATTTTTATTGAGATTTCATTGACATAGAGCACTGTGTAAGTTGAAAATATTTTCATTTCTTACACAGGGCTAGCTCCACCTTCCCTGATTGCTTCACACCATTGGTGGGAGGAGGATCAAACATTATTTATAAACTGTAAGGCACTGCAATGTATAAGAAACAACCAGAGACTTTCATGGGAGCATGATCCAGCTCAGGAGTAGACAATTAGTTCCTGCTTGGGGACTTTATTTAAGATAAGAATAATTTGCTAGAAAAAAATAAATGAATGACAGTATAACAGGAAGATGTAATATGAGACCAGTGTTACTTTTTAGTGTTTTGCAGAATGGTTTAAAAAGATTGTGTCATGCAAGCTGACATCAGTGGCAACAATATTAATCAATCTCTCAAGAGTTAAAAATCAAAGAGCTAGTTAGAAAACAAACCAGGTCATGCATGTTGAGCTTCCATTGGAAGCCAGTGATGAGAAATCATTGTTTTGAGACACCCTGAAGACTTGGTCTGTACCCCTAAATATCGCCAGCATCACAGCCAGATCATATTACTCAGGAATATCCGGGTAAACTGAAGGAAGCCTCAGACTCTATTTATTTGAGACTCTTACATCAGCTCTCTATTCACTTCACCATTAAAACAATATATATATATATATTTATCTGGTGAAGATCACCAGGCAATAAGAACTGTAAGAAAGAGGCACAAGGAAGGGATGCTACTGGTGTATACAATGTAGAATCAAACACAACCCAATAAATGGGCAATTGTCTGGATATAAAGAAGAGGAAAAAGGGGTGCCTACATGGCTCAGTCAGTTGAGCATCTGACTATTTTTTTAATTAATTTATTTATTTTGAGAGAGACAGAGACAGAGTGAGTGGGGGAAGAGAAGAGAGAGGGAGAAAGAATCCCAAGCAGTCTCTGCACTGTCAGGCTAGAACTCATGAGCCATGAGATCATGACCTGAGCTGAAACCAAGAGTTGGACGCTTAACCGACTGGGCCACACAGGTGCCCCAAGCATCTGACTCTTGATATCTGCTCAGGTCATAATCCCAGGGTTGTGGGATCAGGCCCCTGCATTGGGCCTTGGGCTGGTCATGGGGCCTGCTTGAAATTCTCTCTCTCTCTCTCTCTCTCTCTTTCTCTCCTCCCTGCCCCTCTCCCCCACTCATGAACTCTCTCTCTCTCTCTCAAGGAAAAAAAGAGAAAAAAGATCAAAAAAGAGCAGGAAAAAAGTAAGAGCGATGACCTAGTCTTCCTTTTTTCACATGTGTCAATTTCTGCCACCAAGGAAGTGATCCAAAGTACAATAAAATTCTATAGGAAAGAAAAAACCCCACAGAGCCCAAATGAAACAAAAAATAAGCACAATGCAGCCTCATTGTCTGCAGAGCATATTCAATGTAGCCAGCTCTGGCAAAAATTTTACTTGGTATCCCAGCCCACCCTGACCCCCCACTAAAACCAACTGGGAAACTCAGAGGAATTGGCCGTCCAGTCCACAGGCAAGGGGTGGAGGGGTTGGGGGCAGTGAGCCCAGTGAGACAGAAGAACAGACACCTTCTCATTCTCTGCTCTTATAACGTAATATAGTAATTGGAATGCGCTTGGAAACAGGTGATAAAGTCTTGTGAAGTAGGGCCAACCTCTACCCTAGAGAAAGTAAACACCAGTTTAGATGTTTGTATTATTTTTCTGGACCTCAAGGTAAGTACATAATACGTCCTATTCATTTAAGAGAGCTCATAGCTTGCCCCATTTCACAGAGAAGGAAACTGGAGCAGAGGTCAGTGGGTGATTAGCCTAAAACACCCAAATGGTCAGTGACAGAGCCGGGTTCAAACCCTTCAGTGTTCTTTCTGAAATGATCATCCTGCTCCATATAAAATCGTGACATTTCAAAAGCTTGAACTGTCCTACTTACCACGCTTCCTGGAATTTCTTCATCTTGCAAGGCCTCTCTTGATTCCGCCGACTCCTAAACCATCTTTCAACCTGGCGCTCTGTCAAGTTACACTTCTTCGCCAGTCCATAAATATCAGCCTGAAAGGCGATAAAATGAATGAATGAGTGATAAAGAGCAGTCAGATTGGCAGGCAGTCAAGAGACAGTGCAGTTGGGTTACAAGAGCTTGTGTCCTGGAGAGGAGAAGATTCTGTGTTAGATCTAGGGCCAGTGAATTTACCTCTTTTGCTTATGGAATCACGCACACACATACACAGCAAAAAAGCGGTCTGTTAGTATCCCAGCACTCTGAGTTACTAAGAACGATGAATTCTCTGTAAGCTGGCAGCAACCCATATATTCAAGCTGCAGATGTGAGCTCACTCAATCAGTTAAGTTTTATTGAGGGCTTCCCAGGTACCAGGTAGAGTAGTATAGCTTAGATGTTGATCAGATCCAACCTCCTTACTTTTCCTATGAGAGGCTGGAACACCAAGGGTTCTAGTAAGTTTTCCAAGACCTAAAATTAATAGTAAAGCAAGGACAAGAACTTAGGCTAATACACTTTGTTCTTTCACACGATTGATGGCTCCAAAAGATAATACAGGAGAAACACAAACAGGTGTTGGCCGTCACTTTCACATTTAATCAGATGTAGAGTCTATTTCAAATGAATCCAAAATAATACCAATCATTAAAAAAAAAAAAGACTGCAGAATATAGTAGTGATGATGGCTTCTCTTCTGGGAAGCAGAACTTTCTATTTAAATCTGGAAATAATATGGATGATCGATCATCCCAGAGGTTATAAACTCGAAGTTCTCCTTGGGCCAGACAAGAAACAAACATGATTGAATGAACCATGTCTGTTTCATGGTGGGATTGGAAGTTGTATTCTTTTCATGCAGGCAGGTTTTATACACTAAACCTATGGTGCTTTCAGCTAGCACAAAGAAATTAGCTCTGTAATTTTCTGAAACACCTGCTCTCTTGATCTTTCATTTTCCAACACAAGTATAAGAAATATTTCCATTTGCTCTTCACTATAAAAAATAAAATTTCATAAAACTGGCCCTCAGTTTTAGTGTCAAGGAAATAAACAGGAGCTACAGATGTGGCCAACACAGAAGCACATGCCTTCCCCCAAGAATGTGGCCATGAGCAAGCTCAGGCTGTGGCTCCCAGAGTCAAAGGGCACACCCATAACTTTTATGTGAAATCACCAGGGTTTTTTAATGTTGGCTGACTAATACCTCAAAGTAAATTTATTATTTATATTTGTATATTTATTTTGACAGAGCGAGAGAGGGAGGGAGAGAGAGAGAGAGAGAGCAGGGGAGGGGCAGAGAGAGAAAGGGAGAGAGAATCCCAAGCAGACTCTGTACTGTCAGTGCAGAGTCTTATGTGGGGCTTGAATTCACGAACCGTGAGATCATGACCTGAGCCCAAACCAAGAGTCAGATGCTTAACCGACTGAGCCACCAGGTGCCCCTAAAGTAAATTTAAAGCCAATTGTGGGGGTGTCTGCGTGGCTCAGTTGGTTAAGTATCCAACTTCAGTTCAGGTCATGATCTTGGCGTTTGTGGGTTTGAGCCCTGCGTTGGGCTCTGGGCTGATAGCTCAGAGCCTTGAGCCTGTATCTCCCTCTTTTCTCTGTTCCTCCCCCACTCATGCTCTGTCTCTCAAAAAATGGAATAAAATTTAAAAATAAAACAAAAGAAAAAAAGAAAACAATTGTGGATCATTATTGCAAGGGCCGAACAAAGCCTCCCCAATGGCAGGTCACCCAACAGTCGGTGGCCAGTCATACAATTTCTGCTATGTTGTTGTGTATAATTCACATAATTGTTCAGGCGCACGGGGTAATAGTAGACAAAATTCGTAAAGAAGCTCTCATGCTAAAGACTGGCAGAAGACTAATTGTAACTTCTACATCCCTACTAAATTGCTACCTATGATTTAATCTGCAAGAAGGAAAGCAAGACAAAACAAACACAAGATACAGCCCATATTATACTCTGGTAAACTCTAATACCTATTCTTTTTTTTTCAATGTTTTATTTATTTTTGAGAGAGAGATAGAGACAGTGTGATTGGGGGAGGGTCAGAGAGAGGGGGAGACACAGAATCCAAAGACAGTCTCCAGGCTCTGAGCTAGCCGTCAGCAGCCCGACACAAGGCCTGAACCCATGAACCAGAAGATCATGACTTGAGCTGAAGTTGAACACTTAACTGACTGAGCTACCCAGGCACCCAAATACCTATTCTTTTTATAGGCCAAGGGTTCACCTGCTGTTTTTTGTTGTTGTTTTGTCTTTGTGTTCTCAAGGAGACTGAGTTGGCAAAACATTGATGGGTGTCTACTTCTTGCAGGCTTTGTGCTAGTCATTGGAGGTCTACATGAATAACACTGATGTGGGCCTCCCTTTCACAGGGTACAGATTGTCTGGTGAGGACATTAAGAAAATAAAGCAAAAGAATTCTAGTCAAATACCATGAGTGCTAAGATAGGGGAAGATTAGGATATGATGCGACCCAACTCTGTGTAGGCAGTTCCTACAAGTTACACATATGCTGGAGCCTGAAAAATGCCATGAGAAGGAGAGGATAAAGAAGGGAGGGGCCCCAGCAGAGGGTCCAGCATGTGAGGTCATCTAGAGATGAGAGCGTGGATGAGCAGGGGACACCTGAGGAACAGAAAGAAGTCTGGCAGGAGAGACACATAGGAAGAGGAAGGGAGGGGAAATGGGGCTAGGCTTACATCAAGGGGGGGCTTTGTTGGGGATTTATCTTGGGGGTGACCCAACATTTGCACTGTTAAGTCCCCCTCTTGCCGTGCGTACAGAATGGAGGAGCAGGAACACACTGGAGATGGACACCTTGTTCACTTTGCCCTTTTCATCCAAGGCCTTTGCTCTCACGGTGAGGACCTTGTGCTGGACAACTCTGGAGGTCTGGACTCCCTACCCCACAAGCCTCATGCGCATCACTCTCCCTCACAGGAAGCAAGAACACAGTATATCCACAGCAGAATATGGCAGGGAACTGAAAGCAGAAGACCCAGTTCTGCTACTTCATCACTGGGTGGCCCGACGCACTGTCCTCTGACCCCCTGTGGAAAATGGGGTGCTAACAGCGAGTGTGCTTGCTTCCTCCATCACAGGGATGGTTACAGGCTCTGGGAGCTCCTGAGGGAAAATGTGCTATGCCAACTGTCATGGGCTACATCAGTGCCAGAGATTATGGGGGAACCCAGAAAGGAGACCATGGGCTGAAGATCATTTAAGAAAAAGCATTCCTTTACCTCTGAAATACTTTGCAAGAATAGATCCCTCGAAGCAGAGGCCATGCTTCAAAGGCTGTGGGTTGGTCCACAGTAGGACATGCACTGCTATGCTGCAGTACTATATTCTATTTGCTCGTAGACTGAGAGTTCTGGGTCTAGTTTGGCTGTTATAAAAGTTTTATATATCCAGTCATTTGAAAATATCTAGCAGGCCCCTATTTACAAGTGCCAGGCACCATTCTAGATGCTGGAGATTTGGCAGTGAGCAAAAGAAAGTCCCAGCCCTCACACTGGAATCTTCTCAGATCTGGGAACAACTCAGTTTTATTATCTCATCATTTCTACAGATATCTGCTTAATAAACTGCATCTAGAAATAGTGCTTGGACATGATTTGAAGCAATTTATTTTCTGTTTTAGAGCACAGATGAATCTGGTTGAATGCCAGTCTAGACAACACTGGCTTCGTACACTTGAATATTATTGGGATAGAATCCTCTTGCAAACAAAAGTCTATGGACGTATTTTGTTTTAAAATGTTTTTAATGTTTATTTATTCTTGAGAGAGAGGGAGAGAGACAGAGACAGAGAGAGAGACAGAATTCAAAGCAGGCTGCAGGCTCTGAGCTGTCAGCACAGAGCCCCAACGTGGGGCTCAAACTCACGAGCTGTGAGATCACGACCTGAGCCGAATTCAGCTCAGTACCTAAAGTGCATAGAAAATTGTGCAAGATGTTATGTTGGTATTTCTTTAACTGTCACATGGCTCTTTTCTCTCTACAGCAGGGAGTCTTCATAAAGATCAAACTTTCTACATAATTCTAAATTTCCTAAAAGCTGACTTGAAGGTTTTGCTATGGCAAACATAGCAAGTGATGGGTAGCATAGCATTGCTCCTTATGTGTTATATAAGGTATTACCCACATTAGTTTTTCTCAAACTGAAAGAGAGAAAAATAATAAGGACTCTCTGAAAGAGTCCTAATTTTTCATAAATACAGATAAATAATTTCCCTTTTGAGAAATGTGAAATGATCTGTGGGCCTAATTATCACCAGTGTAACAATAGTACTGAAATGAACCGACAGCAGTCACTTTGAGCAGGTGGAAATAAAGAACATGTGGAAATGGCTTGTCAGACTCTCCTCATTTTAGAAACAAACAAACAAAAAAAGAAGTCCAGGACAGAATCTGAGGGCAGAATCTGAGGGCACTGTTACAGACAGTGCTGGTTGGCTGTGAACAATTCTGGACATGATGCCTCATACTATGTGGTCAGACTTCCACACGCCTTCTTTGGGTAGGGAGCCCACCAAACCAGTGATAGAAATAATTGTCATGAAGCAACTGAATTCACCAAATAAATTCAGCACCTTTAAAAATCTATCTATCCTAGGGGTGCCTGGGTGGCTCACTTGGTTAAGCGACCAACTCTTGACTTCATCTCATGGTCCGTGGGTTCAAGCCCTGCATCAGGCTCTGTACTACAGAGCCGGCTTGGGATTCTCTGTCTGCCCCTCATCTGCTTGCTCTCTCTCTCGCAAAATAAATAAACTTAAAAAAAACTATCTATCCTAAACTGTGTTAGCATACACTCTTGACTTTTAAAATTACCAGTGATTGCTATCTGTATTCAACATAGAGGGTGTGCCACTTTTGAAACAGTTTTATTTCAACTCTCATTTTAACTACGGTGGGAAAATGAAGCTAGACTTGCCTAAACACTATCTTTTTTACAACCATTACATCAAAACCTTTTTTTTTTTTAATGTGATGCACACAAGCAGTGCACTACAACATTTCATTAAGTGCATCTTGTATTGTGAAGAGAATTCTGACTTTCCTAAAAATTCTATATCTGGGGCATGGCCAAGAGCACAGCACATTTCTCAATGTGTTGAGGCCTTGGATAAAAAAAAGCGCCCTCCTGCTCACAAAAGCCACCCCAGTGAAGACTTTCACAATGTGTATAATGTGTATCAATGGGTCATAATCATCAGAAGTGGCAGACAGGAGCTACTCTGCCTTAACAATGGTCTTTAGTGATTAGTATACTTTTGTATAAGTATGCTTTCTGCTTTGTGTGTATATTAGTATACTTGGCATATCTACCCTCCAAAATTTAATTTTGGACTTTGTACCCAAATTATGGCATTGATTATTAAACACTGTAGTTGACACACAATAGTTCAGCTATGCACATTGGTTATTTTATAATATTTATTTGTCATTTTATATTATGTTTGGAATGCATTCCAAGCATATAGCCAGTCAATAGAGGGGAAAAATCCAAATGAATAAATCATTTGATGGTCAACTGGAACAGATATTTTGTACATTTGAGGTAAACCACAGGTGACTGAAACATTAAGAAAGTGGATTTTTTAAAAAATCCCAAAACAAAGAATTTGTACTTACTTGAGATGGTTGCCTTGTGGAACATTTGAAAAAATTCTCTAAGACGGTGTTGGGTGTAATCTTCTTTCTAACTTCCTCTTTAATGCCAAATGCTTTTGCTAGAGGCATAGCAATAAACCTACAAAATATGAAAGAAAGTCAGTCCAAAATCTGAGAATGAACCCACAATGACACCAGAAAACTCAAGCTGTAACTTTAGGTTCCAAATGAAGGATCAGCCATCAGGCCATGTTGTTCTCAGGGTATCTACAACGAACCCCTGCCTGGCAAAGAAGTTCAAGGAGAGCAAATTTTGAGACCCCTTGTACAAGCAATAACTTAAAAAAATAAAATACTTGCATGGTTCTTAAATCTACTTTATGTAAACCCAATATATATATATATATATATCCCCAAAACAACAAGAAGCCTGATGTGAGGCTCAATCTCATGATCTGTGAGGTCATGACTTGAGCCACCCAGGGGCCTCTTTTCTAGTTTATTAAGGTAGAATGTTAGATTTCTGATTTGAGATCTTTCTTTCTTTTTTTTTTATTTATTTATTTCTAGGAGAGAGACAGAGAGACAGTGTGAGCAGGGGAGGGTCAGAGAGAGAGGGAGTCACAGACTGAAACAGGTTCCAGGCTCTGAGCTGGCAGTCAGCACAGAGCCCGACGCGGGGCTCGAACCCACGAACCGCGAGATCATGACCTAAGCGAAAAGTCGGACGCTTAACCTACTAAGCCACCCAGGCGCCCCAAGAGATCTTTCTTATTTTTTAATATAGGTGTTTACAGCTATAAATTTCCTTCTGATCACTTTTTGCTGCATCTCATAAGTCTTGAATTTATATTGTTTGTCATTCATCTCGAAGTATTTTCTAATTTAGCATGATTCCTCCTATAACCCATTGGTTATTTAGAGTATGCTGGTCAATTGACACATATTTCCTAATTTCCCAACTTCTTTCCATTACTGACTTCTAATTTCATTTCTTTGTGATTGGAAAACATACTTGGTATGATTTCCATTTTTTTACATTATCGACACTTGTTTTATGGCCTAACACATGGTCTATCCTAGAGAATGTTCCTTGTGCACATGAGAGGAATGTGTCTTCTATTGTTATTGGTGCTATGTTCTACAGATGTCTTTTTTTTTTTTAATATTTTTATTTATTTCTAGGAGAGAGAGAGAGACAGCGTGAGCAGGGGAGGGCCAGAGAGAGAGGGAGACACAGACTCTGAAACAGGCTCCAGGCTCTGAGCTGGCAGGCAGCACAGAGCCCAACACGGGGCTCGAACCCACAAACTGCGAGATCATGACCTAAGCGAAAGTCAGACGCTTAACCGACTAAGCCACCCAGGCACCCCTACAGATGTCTTTTAAGTGTACTTGGTTTATAGTGCTGGTCATACTTCTATTTCCTTTTTAATCTCTCTCCTAATTCTAATGCATTATTAAAAGTGAGATATAGTGGTGCCTGAGTGGCTTAGTTGGTTAAGGGTTGGACTTCTGCTCAGGTCGTGATTTCACAGTTTGTGGGTTCAAGTCCCACACTGAGCTCTCTGATGTCAGTGTGGAACCCCCTTTAGATCCTCTGTCACCCTCTCTTTCTGCCCCTCCCCCACTTCCACTCCCTGTCTCTCTCAAAACAAATAAATAAACAAAAACCTTAAAAAAGTGAGATATAGCTACAGTTATATCTACAGCTATTTGTTGAGCTGTCTATTTCTCCCTTCAATTCTGTCAGTTTTTGCTTCATGTATTTTGAAGCTTTGTTGTTAGGTGCATATATGTTTATAATTATTATGTCACTTGATAGATTTACCCTTTTATATTATAAAATTTCCTTGTCTCCAATAACAATTTAAAAGTCTATGAAAGTCTAAATTGTCTGATATTAGTATAGCCACCTCTGCTCTCTTTTAGTTACTGTTTGCATGGTGTATCTTTTTCTAGTTTTACTTTCAACCTATGTATGTCCTTGAACCTCAAGTGTGTTTCTTCTAGAAAGCATATAGCTGGATCATGTATTTCTATCCATCTCTCCTATCTATGCTTTTTAGTTGTAGTACTTAATTAAATTAAGTACTTACATTAATGCAAAATACATTTAATTACTGATAAAACAGGATTTAAGTCTGTTATTTTGTTACTTGTTTTCTATATATCTTATGTCTGTTATTTCTCTATTCTCCCATAAGCTATCTCCTTTTGTGTTAGATATTTAAGTGTACCTTTTTAATTCTCTCTCTCCCTTAAAATATTCTTCTTTTAAACAATTTTTCCTAGTGGTTAACCTAGGGATTACAATTAACACTTCATTTATAACATCATAGTTCAGACTAATACCAAAATAATTTCAGAAATCTAACAAAAGCTTCATTACTTCCCCTCTCTGTGCTGTTATTATCATATAAACCATACATTTATAAATTGTATTCTAATTAACACAGAGTTATGATTATTGTTTTATGCAGTTGTCTTTTAAATCAGATAGGAGGAAAATGTGTTATAAATAAAAACCATGTGTACACTTTCTATTTCTTTTTTTTTTTTTTAAGTTTACTTATGTTGAGGGCAAGGAGGGGCAGAGGGAGAGGAGAGAGAGAATCCCAAGCACAGTTTGCACTGTCAGCACAGAGCCCAATGAGGGGCTCAAACTCACAGAACAGTGAGATCACGACCCAAACTGAAATCAAGAATTGGACATTTAACCAATCGGGCCACCCAGGGGCCCCATTTTTATTTCTTATGTAGGTGAATTTACTGGAAGTGCTTTTTATTTCTTCATATGGACTCAAGTTACTGTCTTCTGTCCTCTAATTTCAGTCTGAAGGATTTCCTATAATATATCTTGTAGGATGGCTTTAGAAGCAACAAATTCTTCCAGTTTCTTTCATCAGAGAATGTCTTAATTTCTCTTTCATTTTGAAAGTTAGTTTTGTTCAGATGACAGGTTTTTTTTTTTTCTTTCAGTGTCTAGCTGTGGATCTCTTTAAGTTTACCCTACTTGGAATTTGTTGAGCTTCTTGGATATGTATATTAATGTTTGTTGTCAAATTTGTGGAAATTTGGGGCTATGCATTTCTTCAAAAATTTTCTATCCTATTCCTTTTCTCCCCTTCTTCTGGAACTCCCATTATGCATATGTTGTTATGCTTCCTGGTATCCCACATCTCTCTGAGGTTCTTTGTTTTCTTTCATTCTTTTATTTCCTTTCTCTTCTTAGACTGATGACTCTTCTACCTGGTCATATATGCTGTTGGACTCCTCTAGTGAGTTTTTCATGAGTTTGTACTTTTCAATTCCAAAATTTCTATTTGGTTTCTTTTATAATTTCTAATTATAATCTTTTTATTGATATTCTTGATTTGGTGAGACATTGTTCTCATTCTCTCCTTTAGTTCTCAAGCTTGGTTTTCTCTCCTCCTTTGAACATGTTTAAAATAACTGACTTACAGTTTTTGTCTAGTAAGTCCAACATCTAGGCTTTGTAAGGAAGGGACATTTTCTATTGATTACTATTTTTTTCCTGTGTATGAACCATTCTTTCTTGTTTCTTTACATGTCTTATAAGTTTTGCTGAAAATCACACATGTAAATAATATAATGTGGCAACTCTGGAAACCAAATTGTCCCTCTCCTCAGAGTTTGTTTTGCTATTTGTTATCATTGTCCATTTGTTTATTTAGTTCCTTTTTTGAACTGATCTGTGAAGTCTGTATTCTTTGTCATGTTTGGGCAGTGGAGTCTCTATTAGATTAGCTTAGGTATCATTTCATGATTAGACATAGATTTCTTTAAATGCCTGGAACCAATAAATCTCTTAGTCTTCGCCAAGGAGCTCTGTGTACATTTTGGAACACACCTTCAACACTCAGCTAGGCGGCTTCCAACTTTGCCTTAGCCTTCACTTTCTCTTTGCACAGAGCCTCAAGATCATCCAGAGGTGAGAGGTAAGGGCCTTCTCAGATCTTTCCTGGGCATGTGGATAGCCATGGGCATATGCAAAGCTCTACAACTTCAAGTGGGCTTCTGACAGAGCTTCTCAAAGCCCTCTACGGATATCTCATTTTCCATATTATTTTGTTTTATTTTATTTTATTTTAGACAGAGAGAGAGAGAGCAGGGGAGGAGCAATGGGAGAGGGAGAGAAAGAATCTTAAGTACATCCATATCCAGTGGGAGCCCTGATGCAGGGTTCAGTCTCACAACTGGGATATCTTGACCTGAGCCTAATCAAGAGTTGGATGCTTAACTGAGCCACCCAAGAACCTTTCCAATTTTTCTTTTTAAGTTTTTTGGTTAGTCTATTGTTTGTCCCAATTGTTATCTACCACCTCAGGCAGTTCCAAAGTTAAACAATTGCCTCTACTTGTTTTAGACAAGCACCCTCAAGGAAAAGATTTTTCTGAGTCAGATCCAGTAGAACAGCCTTATAAGTACTATATTCCAGGGAACCACAAGACAGGTCAGGTAAGGATAATTCTCTGGTAATGATGCTTTGAAGGAGCTCTAACTCTGTTCTGCTCCCTTCAATGGCTGCCAGGTTGCCGGTTTCCACTGAAATTATAGGTTGTTGGTTTTTCAAGGCTATCACAAAAGCGGAAAGGCAGGATAGGAATAAGGAAGTTAATATGCCAGCCACAAAGCTTGCTATTCTTTCCAAGAGCCAGCTGTTTTTCTTAAATAACAATCCTGGATTGCTGCTAGCTTTTGGTTAATTCTGAATTCTGAAAAGTTTATTTTGACAATTTTTGCTAGTTTTCTGATTGCTTTTAGGGAAGACAGAATTTTTAGAGGAACTTATTCTGAAATTTTGTTAATTTCCAGGGTATAGTGGTTTTAATTTGCATTTTCCTAATGATATTGGACACCTCTTCATGTGTTTACTTGCCATTTGTATATTTTTGGTGAATTATCTATTCAAGCCTTCTGCCATTTTAAAAATCAAGTAATTTTTTTAATTATTTACTTATAAGAGTTCTTTATATATTCTGAATTTAAGTCCCTCATTAGATATATGTTTCGCATATATTTTCTCCCAGTCTGTGGCTTGTCTTTTCATTTTATTTACATTTTTAAAAATAGTTACAAAGGTGGGGTGCCTGGGTGGCTCAATCGGTTGAGCAGCCAACTTCGGCTCAGGTCATGATCTCATGGTTCATGAGTTTGAGCCCCGCTTCAGGCTCTGTGCTGACAGCTCAGAGCCTGGATACTGCTTCAGATTCTGTGTCTCCTTCTCTCTCTGCCCCTTCCCCACTCACACTCTGTCTCTCTCTCAAAAATAAATAAACATTAAAAAAATAATAACCACTAAGGCATTTCTGCATATCAGATAATTCACCTTTCTCAAATATACTATTCAGTGTTTAAGTAAATTTACCAAGTTGTAGAATCATCACCACAAACCAGTTTTAGAAGATTTTCATCATCTCAGTCTAATCCCTTATGCATATTTACTGTTAATCCTGTTCCTTCTCACCCCTGTCCCAGGCAATCACTAATGTATTTTCTGTCTTTTTTGGATATTTAAGGTCATGGAATTGTAAAATATTATGTGGTTACTTGTATCGGCTCCTTTCACTGAGTTTAATGTTTTTGAGGTCCATTCACATTTTGGAATATATTTGGAGTTGATTTCTTTTTATTAATGAATAATAATCCATTGCATGTATGTATATACATATATTAACAATGTCTTTTCAAAAAGCAAACACTTTAGCAGTTTACCAAGGGAAATAAAAACATGTGCCCTTATAAATTCTTGTATTCAAATATACACAACACCTTTATTTGTAATAGCTAAAAACTGTAAACACTCCAAATTTCCAACAACTAGTTAAAGGATAAATAAATTGAGTGTATCAGTATGTTGAAAGACTACCCAGCAGTGACAAGGAATCACTGATACACACAACACGAAAACAATCTCCGGTGCATTATGTTAAATGAAAGAAGCCAGACACAAAAGACTATGATCTGCATGGTTACATTTATAGTAATAGAAAAGGCAAATTATGCTGACAGAAAACATATCAGTGATGGCCAGGAGCTCGTAGAAAGAGGGAAGATAAACCAGACAGGGTACAAGAAAGTCCATCTAATGATGGAAATCTTCTTATCATAATTGTAATGATGATTACATGACTGTAGAGTTGTCAAAATGCATCACATTTTGGATGAACTTTATTATATGGAAATCATATCTCAACAAAGCTGATTTTAAGAAATAACGATATGTCCCTATTCTTTCTTCAGTTCTAACAAAGGCTCTATCTTCTGCCAGGTCAGTCTATTTTAGTACTTATTTAGAGGTTTCTGTGTTTAATTAAATGCCAGAAATTTTGGTTACGAATGATCATTGAGCTCTTCAATTTACTTTTTTATGAGCATGGGAGTTGAATAAATTTTTTTCTAAAATAATTTGATAAAATATATAAGCCAATCCAACTTCCACATGGACCGAGTTCTCCTGGAAATGGCCCATACATTTCAGCGACATATGAAAACAAACTAAGTATGCACCAGATGTACATAGAGCAGTGTGGATAGATCATAAAACAGAGGGCTGCATTTTAACAAAGAAGAAACAAAATGAGGTCTTATCATCATAGCATTTACGTCAACTAACGATAACATGCACTTTATGTTTATGCACATGTTTTACTGGGTCATACAAACAAAAAGACATCAAATACATTAGAACCCAGAAGGCAGGAATGGGACTAGGAAACAAGGATGAAAGGTAATTAATGAAAAAAGTAATTCAAATCAATCAGTCAAAAGAGGTCTTACACAGACCAAAGAGAGCATGCTATGATTTGAGGACTATGATTAATTAATTTTCCTTTCGCATAAAATGTCCAAATCAAACAAAAACTAAGAGTCCTTGAAACTAACAAAGTTTCAAAATAAATATTTGACAAGGTTTTGGATAAATAATGGGATTGTTTCATTTGTCTAACTTACTGGTTGAAAAAAAATTTTTTTAATGTTTTTTATTTATTTCTAGGAGAGAGAGAGAGAGAGACAGCGTGAGCAGGGGAGGGTCAGAGAGAGAGGGAGTCACAGACTGAAACAGGCTCCAGGCTCTGAGCTGGCAGTCAGCACAGAACCTGACGTGGGGCTCGAACCCACGAACCGCGAGATCATGACCTAAGCGAAAGTCGGACGCTTAACCGACTAAGCCACCCTGGCACCCTGTACTGGTTGAAAATTTTTATTGGGAGGTAAACATTCATTGTTTTTACTAATAGAATAACACAAATATACAATATTTTAAATATGGTAATGTTCTCAGTCAGAGTCACTCAATGCTCTCTCAAATGTTAGAAACAAAGAAATTAGGAAAAATTTTAAAAGCAAAGCAGAATTGAGCCAAAAAAGTTTTTATGCAGTAAAGGAATACAACCAACCTCAAAGCCAAATAAAGTATAACATTCCCCTCTAGAGGGTCATGTGGGAGATTAGTATATGGATGAATATATACAATGGATAAATATACACATCCATAACATACTTGCTGATCTGAGGAATACGCCTATATTAAAATTATTAATTTAACCAAAAAAGAGAAATAATGGTCTTGTTTTTATAAGATGCCCGGGCTTCAAGGACAGAAACAACATTTTTGATGAGACACAGGAAATAGATAAATATAGTTTTCTATTTTAGCATTATCTTTCCTTTTCAAATAAATCTGGAAAAATCAATCACTTCATCTGATGTAAGTGTAAATAATTATGAAGAGGAACTTCATTTAAAACTCTGTTTTGAAAAAAGAGAAAAAAATGGAGTATAAAAAATATTTGATAAACTGAACTAAAAAGAGAAGGGAGACAGGTCTTAACTCGAGAAATACTTTAGGGATTAACTTGCCTGAACTTTCATTTTATGGATATGGAATATAAAAAAAAAGTCCAAGAGGAAGAAAAAAGAAGGCAAACTTCTGCTCCCATATAAATGGTTCAAAGTTAGGTTAATTGCCAAGGAATGAGTCTCTCAGGTTTGCTACTCTTGCAGAATTGAGCCTTCAGATGGCCCCATTCAGACACCCAGACAGCCCCCTCTTCATCTAGCACTTCATCAGTTGCCTGTGAGCCAAAAGCCTAGCAATTCGAGATCCTCCTCCCCTGCTTTCAATATTCTTTTATAGAATAAAAGGAAGGCAGCCCTAGGCAGATATTAAGCACGTGAAGTTTAAATACTGTTCCTTAACAGCAGGGCGCCTGGGTGGCTCAGTAAGCGTCCAACTACAGCTCAGGTCATGATTTCACAGTTTGTGAGTTTGAGCCCCACATAGGGCTCTGTGCTGACCGCTGACCGCTCAGAACGGGGAGCCTGCTTCAGATTCTGTGTCTCTGTCTCTCTCTGCCCCTCCTCTCTCTCTTTCTCTCTCTCCCCCACCAAAATAAAAATTTTTTAAATACTTGTCCTAAACAGAAACAATAGCTCACTGGCATAAGATTGATTCCCAGTTCCTAAGAATTCAAAGGCTCTTTGAACAGAGTTTAAGCCGGGGGGTTTATATGAGAGAACAAACTATCTGGAGCACTGTAAGTCTCTGATAGCATTTGAGTCTAATGTGCATATTTTGAGACTATTTGAATTTAGGACAGTTAATAACAATCCTTTTTCAACTCTTGGAAATTGCTACAGATGGGTCATTCCACCTTTCCTTCTTTGAAGAATGAGGACATATTATCCCAACATGAGCTTATGTTGCTTGGTAGAAATGGTAGGAATGGGGAGTGTATTCATTGCACAATTAAATGAAAGGAAAAAGATACCCTTTTGACTTTACCACTTCCATCCTTGCCTTGACCCTTCTGAGACCACAATTAACTCTGGTATAATGTGTTTATTCTACAAGTATTTAAGTTTTAGTGGCTCAGATCCCCCTTTAAATCACATTTCAGACACATAAAGGAATGCTTAGAAGAGTCTGGATAAACTGGTTAGAAAGTGCTGTGCTAGACTCCCCACTCCCCACCCAGAAACAACAACATGCACATACAGATATGCCACAAGCTAAAACTTATAAGGAAAAGGAGTCCTAAATACAAAGCAAATGTCAATCCCTTTCAAATGATCTACTTCTTTGTTCTTTATCAATTCTATCTCTCCATTCTTGATTTTCTAGGAAGGGACATCACCTCCTGATCTTAAATGCATCCTGGCTAGCACTAAGGGATTAAAATGAACCAGCCAAATCACAGCTACTGGTCACTTCATGGAATGAGTAGGTGTAATATAAATACAGCCTAGGACAAAAGAAGACAGCTTTTGTGTGATAAATACATTATAGGAGATGCTGAAACACAGTATCAAATTTACATGAATTTTTAAGATAGTTCAGAAAATTTCACGTTTGCTAGCTAATGTTTTCTGTAATTTCAAGAGATATTAACTAACTCTTGTCTGCCATCAGGACTATTTCACTGTGGAAGTCCAAGAAGTACTAGTATAATGGGAAAATAAATACCCAACAGTCCTGAACTTGGTGTCATAACATGTCAGTTCAAGTCCCAAATCTACCCCTTGAACACTGTGTGATCCTGGCCAGGTTACTTACTTCTTATTTTCTTGATGGAGATCATATCCCTGGTGATTTTATGTACTTGTTAAACTATAAGTTTCTACTCATATGCAAGGGGTAAGTAATATTTTATTTATGACATATGTGGTTTAATGTAAATGATATGGTAACCTTGAAAAAGATACAAATGCATGCTTCAAAAGGCATAATCTCACCTCTAAGTTAAATTTTCCTTACTTCTATTGCATTCAAACAGAGGTGTGAGGCTAGTGGACCAACACATCATTTTCGTAGTGAATGAAAAAAGCTAAGGGTGAGTTATTGGGAGTTAAACTAGATGAGGAGATTGGAAAAATGACATAGACTATACTTAATCCCTCGAGAAGAAGCAAGAATGGCCCGAGGAATTAGAAGAGGATTGGATTCCTTCCTGATTGTTGTTGGAGCAGCCTAGGCTAAGACAGAACAACTTGGTCCTCCACAGCTGTGCTGCTTTGGCAACCAAAAGAGTTTTCTAGTTCACCGTCCTGATCAAAACGTAAAAAAAAAAAAAAATGGAGCTGTCCACAGAGAAGTGAGAAATCTGTGGTGCAAATAAGGAGAAGACCTGGATGCCAAATTCAAAGATCACCACATACTCTGCAAGAGAAGCAAGGATTTCAGGACAGTAGAAAAGTAATTTGCTAAATTGGACAGGCAGCGGCAAATTCTACTTTATTTATGCATTCTTTGACAAACCCAAGCATGTGAGTAAAAAGTGGAATTAATGGTCAAAAAGGAAGAACATTTGCGAATGTTCCCAGCTCGAGTTTAAGTGGTACCCAGGGGCTTCCTCTCCCTCTCAATAGCAATAGCATATTGTTGGCTCAAGTTAAGTGGTTATTTGCACAAAAACCTTTTGGAGAGTCTATGAAACAGAGTTGGTCAAACCAACTCTTGAGATAAGGACCCTGCAAATGGTTATAAACATATGAGCTGCATTACAGTTAGTCTTGGACTAAATGATCTTTATCAAGTTTTGTCTTAAGTTTTTCCAACTTTGACATTCAAATATTCTTTTTGTTCCAAAAAAGTTAATGTGCTAATAACAGTTTTTTGAAATAGAGACAACCACAGAGATTTTAGATGAACATTTATCTCCTGTTATCATAACACGAGTACAGTTTTAATAAAACGGTTGGAAGTAGTATCTATTTAAATTAAATTAAGAAAAAGAAAAGTTTACTTTTTTTGAGAAAGCAAATTGATATTTTTTCTTTGATTTCCTTATACTTTGGAATGAAGGGCTGCTATTAAAATTTTCAATAAACCTTTAAAATTATGCTCTAAAGCAAATATTAAGTTTAGTCTTTAATGAGCCGTTTTAGCTCTTTTATTCTAAAGTGACACAGACTCTTCTAACACTGCCTTTCTGGGAACCCATATCCTTTGTCAGACAGCATAGGAGGTGGAAGATGAAGTGGGTCCCCACACTGTCACTAACATTCATAAGTCCTATGATCCTTAACCTTTCTTGATCTCAGTTTTCTTCACTGTGAAACTAACACACTTGAGGAGATTGTGTTCCAAATTTTAATTGTTCAGCTTCTAGATAATGTTTGGTGCACATACGATTTGATGAACTCTCTCAGGAATCTATAGCCCATTAATGGCCACCTCTGAACAACAGATTATTTAAAGTTCTTACAAAGATTTCTGTATTCCAGAGTTGGGGCAAAGAAGAGGAATGGGAAGGAAAGACACACAAATACTACTTACTTTTCAAAGAAATGTCTGATAATCAGCAAGCCAAAAGCATATGGAATTGTCATGTACAAATGAGAGGGTTTTACAAAGACGAGTCCATCATGATCTTCAAGATCTGACCACTTTATTGTTGGTGGAAGCCAGAACCGTTCCTTCCAAAACCATTCTTTAAATGTCTGAAACATTCTAGAAAGATGGAAAAAGAATATGTTAAGAATTGTAAAACAAATGCTTAAAATTGAAATAATATTGAACACCACTACTCAAAATACCTACACCAGAGAGTTTTGAAAACAAGGCAAAATGGAATCCTATTATTCAATGTGCTTCATGATCGTACATTGCATTAAACAAGAATTACTCTGCTGATACTCTCAGAACAATTTTGGCTGTGACATGGCAAACTTACACGGCAAGTTTAATATACCGCTGTTCATACTTTTGGCATGGCATATATTAATATTATGGGTATGTTTCTTCCTCTTCTATGAGTCTATGGTTTGAAAAATTATTTAACAGTAATCTGTCTCTACAACTTCAACATGCTCAAGGTCAATCTCATGAAAGCTCCAAGTATGTATAAATCTATATTAGTATCCCGAGAACTTCTTTAGGAAATAAAGAACAAGCATATTTAACTTCATAGTACAGTAAGGAGCTCAAATTTGTTCATGTCAACAAATATTTATTGAGATTCTATTATTTGTCAACCACTGTGCTAGCCACTGAAAATATAAAAATTAAAAAGATAACATTCTTGCCTTGAGGACCTTACAGTCTTATGGGCAAGGCAGGCCTGAATATTTAGATGACTTTGACGTATCTTTTTTAGGTACAAAAAAAAAGGTCACAGGGTGTTGTGGGAACAAGATGATGGGCACTGAGCCCAGCCAGGAAGTGTCAGAGAAAGATCACTGGAACAGATGATCCTTGAGATGTCCTGAACAATAAGTAGGAGATAAACCAGGAAAGGAAGGAAATGGGGAGGGGGAGATAGAAGTTTTAAGGAGGAAAAGTGCTATGATCAAATAACCAGAAACATAGAAGAAAACAGAATTAGATATATCCTAATATCATTGTTTAAGCTATGAACACTTTTTAGTCTTGACATTTTGACCTTGAGGATGTTTTGATTTCATCCTTTAATAGTTGATCAGAGAAAGGAATCAAAATGTCTTCAGATTAGTAACAAGGTGGTCAAAATAACTATCAAAACGTCTTGATTTGTAAATATCACAGTGCCCATTGACCATGACCAGCAGTTTGATACGACTACAGTGTAAGAATCCAAGGTGTGGGATGGCTAACACTGTACCCAGAGTCTAAGTTTATTGTCCTGGCATGCTTCTTAATAGTTCCCCTTTACTTTCAGAAGTGCTCCAGTTTGGCCATATGGTCACTGTCATCTAAAGGCTGGTGAGTCAAGTAGGTCAGATATTTTCCAAAGGCCATTTTGGCAGCCAGGTCCTCTGTGAGCCCATATGGTCTCTTTGTGCCAACAAGAGGATGGCGATCCCTCTGGGCAGATGCAGCCCTTCTACTCAGTGGGCTGAGAGCTGGATTTCAAGCTCTGCGAGCCCCCTGGCCAAGCACACACGTGGCTGGTTGGTTGGCAGTGGTATGAAGTCCATTTGAGGAGACAGGAAGACTGGAGAGCAATTAGGAGTTTCCAGTGCTGGATACAGTCAGAGATGGGAAGGTTTACACCACAGTGGTGGCATCAGGCACTGAATATGCTGATAATAACATCGTACATGAGACTATGCATGAGATCCAGACTAGGCAGAGAATAAATAATTAAGAGAGAAGTGAGGTTGAAGGGGGAAATAGAAGAGGTCAAAGCTCAAGTATGATGGGAGGGACTAAGCACCCCAGAGAGCAGGAAGTTTCAATCAGAGGTGAGGATCAGAGGGTGGAGTCCTGATGTTACAGATTTCCAACTTCAGGTGAGGAAGAATTCCAGAGTGTGGACCCTGACATCCTTCAGAAAAATCCACACCCCAAGCAACAGCTGAAGCCTGATGAGATAATTCTGTGCTTCATTTAGTCTCTCATCTGATGTTAAGAGATGTGCTCATGGGAAGTAGTGCTAACTTGTCACACCCACAGCTGCAAGGCTTGTGTGCGGAGACAGAAGCACTGCCTTCTTTTTCATGTGTTAATCATTTCGCTCTAATTTCTACTCTGGGGGAGGATGAGTCCCATGAATACAGCTCCAACTGTGCAAATATGGAATGAAGATAATAAAAAAAGACTTGTTGATATTTCCTCCCTATCAGGCTGTGGGGCTACAGAAAGGAAGGGGATAATCCTGGACTCAGGGAGCATATAACTGAGCAGGATCTGGACTCAGAGGGTGGCAGTGAGAACTGGGGAAAGAGTAGTCAGGAAGGGGAAGTCAAACACTTTGGGAAGGAAACTGGGGATTGAAGCTCGGTTGCCCGGGCCATCTGACAAAACTGACCAAAAGAAGGCATGAAGAACGGTGATCTGTTTTGAATGCACAGCCAGATACAGCTCAGTAAAAGAACAGGCGCAAGACTTGAGTCAAACTGCAGCTGAAATTCAAACATCCTACAGATCTCAGAAACTAACTCTGGCCATGGGAGGCTGTGTGTAATGAGCAAATCTTGTGCCAGGGCTTGACCTTCACCACATCAGATGAGTTACACCTGCAAGGGCAGAGATACTTTTTTCCCTAAAAGTTTGCCTCAGTATGTTCAACACTTGGTTGGTTCTAAATTTAATAGTCTAGAGGTGCCTGGGTGGCGCAGCCAGTTAAGCTTCGGACTTTGGCTCAAGTCACAATCTCATGGTTGGTGGGTTCGAGCCCCACGTCGGGCTCTGTGCAGGTAGCTCAAAACCTGGAGCTTGCTTCGGATTCTGTGTCTCCCTCTCTCTCTCTGCCCCTCCCCCACTCACACTCTGTCTCTGTCTCTCAAAAAATAAAAATAAATGTTAAAAAAATTGTTTTTAAATTTAATAGTCTAGGGCTCAGGGAACTAACAGCAATGGTGATGAGTTAGTTTTTCTTTTGCTATTGTTACAGTAATTGTAACACAAAATAATTTGTTCCCTCCTAGAATGCAACTCCAGGCAGCACAGATTATTTTGCCCAGAGTGAAATACAATTAAATAAATAGTTTACAATGGCTATTTAGGAGTTGCCACTCTAAATAATGCCCTTGTATATCATACGCAAGCAGTGAACCAAGATGTTGAAATTCATAGTAATGCTAATATCCCACAGATTAAAACATTTAAAGGGAAATAGAAAGAATACAAAAGTTGAGGGTGGCCCCCTGGAAAATGTGGCTCATACTGTGAAAAAAATAAATCTAATTATTTTATTCATTCTTTTTTATGCACTGCCACCAAACATTAATTATTGCTGCCTCAAACAGTTAAGTATCTCGTATTCACACCATACATAAAGTTTAACTCAACATGAAGCACAAACCTTAATTTTAGCCCTGTAAGAGCTAGAATTATAACACTCTTAGAAGACTAGAGAGGACTATACAGTCATAACCTTGGGTTAGGCAAAGCCTCCATACATATCATATCAAAAGCACAAATGCCAAAATTTTAAAAACTGATAAATTGGACTTTATCAAAATTAAAACCTTTTGTGCACCAAGGAACACCATCAGGAAGTAAAAAAGACAAGCCACAGGATGGGAGAAAATACCTGAAAATCACATGTCTGAACAGGGATTTGTATTTAGAATATATAAAGAACTCTTGCAACTCAATAATAAAAGGACAAATAATTCAACTTAAAAATGGGCAAAGAATCCGAACCTGAATATTTCACCAAAGAAGATACACAAATGGCCACTAAGCTCATGGAAAAAAAATGCCCAACCTCATTACCCATGAAGCAAATGCAAATGGAAACCACCTTGGGGGGTACTGTTCACACCCAGTAGGATGGTTATCATCTTAAAGATAACAGGTATTGGCAAGGACACGGAGGACATGGCTGGTGGGAAGTGAAATGGTACAGGTGCTGTGGAAGGCAGTCTGGCAGTTCCTTGAAATGTTAAACATGGAGTTACCATATGACCCAGCAATTTTACATGTAGGCATTCAAAAGAGTGTTCAAGAGAATTGAAAGGCTTTATGCTACAACATGGATGGCTCCTGAAAACATGCTAAGTAAAAGGAGCCAGACACAAAAGGCCATGTAATGTGCAATTCCATTTACATGAAATGTCCAGAAGAGGTAAATCCATAGGGACAGAATGTGGGTTACTAGTTCTTTAGGGTGTATGAATAATACTGATAATGAGTACAGGGGTTTTTTTGGGGATATGATGAAAATGTTCAAAGATTGAATGTGGTGTTGGCTGCACAACTGTAAACATACTAAAAAACATTAAACTGCACATGTTAGATGGGTGGATTGTGTGGTATGTGAATTATATCACAAAAAGGAAAAAAGAAACAAACATTAAAGAAGCCTCCTCCACAGGGCGACCGGGTGGCTCTGTCAGTTAAGCGTCTGACTCTTGGTTTAGGGTTAGGTCACAGTTTGTGAGTTAGAGCCCAGAACTGGGCTCCTTGCTAACAGTGTGGAGCCTACTTGGGATTCTCTCCCTGCCCCTCCCCTGCTCACTCTCTCTGTCTCTCTCTCAAAATAAATAAACTGAAAAAAAGAAGCTGCCTCTGCTTCAATCCTTTTAACCCAGAGTTCATCCTGAGGTTCATGCTAAACCTTCCCATTATTTCATTTATGGGGCTTAAGTTCTACCTCCCAAATTCACTTGTGTCAAGCTTGTGTCCATGAACCAAGAAAAGTGATTAAATGAAGGAAAGACTATATCCAGGTTCAGATTTCAGCATAATTTAAAGCTCATGATTTTCTAGGGGAAAGAAATAGCATGCGTTAAAAAACAAACAGACTAACTGCCCTGAAGGAGAAGTGACTGTCCTAGGTGATTGCCCCCTGGGTGTAAGGGTGTTGGGTAGACATCCACAAACCCACATTTGAGCTCTAGCAGTGGGATTTAAAAACTCAGGCGATGCCTCCAGCTAGCCTCTCTACTATCCTGATGAGATCAGAAGCTAAACACAGAGAAACGAGCTGAAGAAAACTGGGGCCAGCAGTCTCCAATCCTCTGAAACAGGTCACGGTCCCTCGGCTCCTAAGGCCACAGCCTGTGCCAGTACCTCTGGCCTCCTTTATCGCCCCCTGTCCCTGACCTTAGTGCACCGGACATGCCATTTGGGAGGTAGCCCAGCATCCGGCTCTCTGAGCAGCAGGGAAATCACCACCGTGGGGGGATAGTGCACTGCCCTTCCCAGTGAGAGAGCCGGCGTGGACCGTTCTCCATCTGCTGACAGTTGGCTGGGAAGGCCTCGGCTTGGCCAGTTGGATGCTTTTCTCAGGACTTTGAGTCTGGAGCAGATAGCAATGTCCAGCGGCAGCAGATGGCATTCTGCCTAGGCCACTGTTGTTGAAAAGATAGTTGTCATCTCTCAGCTTTTTGGCCTTCCTGATCGCCCCTGTTTTTTGGTTTCCACTGTCATCCAAGTCTGGTCCACCAGCCTTCCTTCAGGGCTGTGGGCTGCTTCCAATGAAGTCCTTTGTTTAAGATAGTAAAAGAGAGGTGGATTGTGTTGCCTCTATCCAGAGGGCTTACAGGGAACCAAGGGGCAGGCAGCCTGTAGCATTTGTCAGTTCCTCACTCTGATCTCATCTTGCTGACAACGGGCACTCATTCACCCCCTTTCCTCTCTCCCTCCTCCATTTTGGCTCTTGCACTGCCTGAGTTTCAAATCTGGCACTGGCATTGTTAATTGTCACCATGTAAGGTATTTTTTTGGTTCAGTATAAAAGAGGCTCCTGGCCTCTCACACAGCCATAAAATGATGTGCGGTGGATGACAAGATATATTACCTGTACAGCGAGTGGAGTGATACCTTTATGCTGTCTAAGTATGGCAATATTTCAATAATAACCAGGTAGAAAGAAAATTAGAAAATACTGACATGGGGAAATACTTACATTTTTTTTTAACTTGAGAGAGAGAGAGCTCACATTTGAAGAGGGGCAGAGGGACAGAGAGAGAGAGAGGCTTAAGCAGCCTCCACACTCAGCACAGAGCCCAATGAGGCACGACCTTGGGATCATGACTTGGGATCATGACCTGAGCCGAAATCAAGAGTCCAGACGCTCAACCAATTGAATCACTCGGGCTCCCCGGGAAACACCTGCATTTTTAAAAGCCCACAGGTGACTGCTATAAGCACAATCCTTAGTATTTGCAACAGTGAATCTGTCCTTGTCGCAGTTGTCTATGCTGGTGGCCTCTTCACTTTGTGGACAGTCTGGGAAGCCCCCTGACTCCCATGGAAAACTTGCAGCCCACCTCTCATCTTCATTCATTTAGCTCAACTCTGAGCCTTTCTGGCACCTGAAATATTGTCAGCTCTGCTGGCAACTCTTCAAGCAAATGTATTCTACTTGTTGACAACTCCTAGTGCCTTTTTATCTCTCATCAGCTACTCAAAAGTCCCCCTTTCCCATCCACTGTCCATTCTCTGAGTACTACAACTCCTATTTATATAAAACTATCTGAAGGAACTGTAGTATTTACATTAAAAATATCTGAAGCTCTTTTTTAAAGTAAGAAATATTTGCAAGGAAAACACCTGCAGTTATTTCCGGTTACTTTGAGGAAGTATCGGTATTGGAGGTAACATCACGATACAGCTGTGTTTTCCCACCTGCCAATACTGTGCAAGTTTCAAACTCTATTTTCAGCTCCAGCTGCCTAGTTTGCAGGAAGACAATCTAACTAATGTAGGTTTTTATGACTCATGATTTTCTGACCTAATGGATACAGAACCCCAACAGGGTGAAAGAAGCCTGTTGAGCCACTTTCTCAGAGGGACACCATTAAATTTGACCTTAGGACTGAAGAAATAAAACCATCTGGACCACAACTTTATCACTATTTGAAGCAACATTTTTGCAAAGTACTGAAAAATGTGGCACTCGAACCCTTGCTGAGGTGAGAACTCCCAAGTGAGGCTGAAGTTTTGGGCAAATTATCAAATTCTGGTCATTATCCCTACTGCCAATTATCCATGCAGTACCTACTGTGAATAAGCGCATCACCTTAGAAGCTAACACTACAGAACATATGTCTTGGACAGAGGGGAGTGACAAGAGAGGGTCTCTACAGAACAGAACATGTCTTTCGGGGCCAGTGACAAAGAATGGGAAACAAGGCAGACAACTCTAATTGAACTTATGGTGTATTTCTGAGCAATAAAATGAAGGAAAGACATGTTTGAATCAACGTTCACTCTCTCAGAGTATTATTAGTGTTGGAGGATGTGACAGTTGGTGAGAGCTTTGGAGACTGGGTGACTGACTAGATTACAGGGGAACCCAGGGTCCTCTGATAACAAGAAAGATAGCTCCAAAAGACCAAAACCTTGCCTGGATTGTTCACTACAGTACACCCGAGGCTTGCCATACAGTAAATGCTAAGTAAGCACTTGTTGAATGAATGGACAGAGAGCTTACTGAGGCTGGAATGGACTTTTGAACAATCAAGGAGTGACGCCAGAGCCAAAAATGATATCTAATTTAATTATCTACAAACGATCACATTTTTACTAGTTGCAAAATAATTTTTAAAATTTGGTGCAAGGGATCAGGTAAACATGTTTATCTACATTTCATCTGTTTGTGTTTTCTTTGGAATGATTTCTACTAACTCAGCCAAAAAAACTGGTTAAGCCTTCAAGATAAAACACAAAGGAAAACATTAGCAGCTACTTGCTTCCTTTTAATAGTCTAAGGACTGAGCCAACTGTAAATTCCAATTCTAAAAGCATTTTAAGGGGTGCCTGCGTGGCTCAGTTATAAGCACCTGACTCTTGATTTCAGCTCAGGTCATAATTTCACAGTTCATGAGATAGAGCCCGTGTAGGGTTCTGCACTAACAGTGCCGAACCTGCTTGGGATTCTTTCTCTGCCCCTCTCCCACTCTCTCTCTCGTGTGTGCATTCTCTCTCAAAATAAATAAATAAAAACTTAAAAATGAATAAATAAATAAAATAAAAACATTTTAAACTGTGCCATTTCAAATGAATAAGACAATGCAAATGATAGACTAACTTAACTCCGAGGAATATTTATTGTGATTAAATTAGTGCACTAAAAGCCTTTAAATGCTTGGGCTTATAGTGAGAAAGCTGAAGAGAAAAACAAACAAATAAATAAACAAATCCTATACTTTGTGTAGAGAAGTAGTTAACAAGAAGATAAATAAATCTCTCATTTTAATTTCATCATTGTATATTTTAAAGCCTTGAAGAAATTCAAGACAAACCTATAGATTAAAAAAAGAAAAATACAGAGTATTTGCAAACACAACCAGGGTATCACCTCAAAGATGTCATTGAGGGGCAGGATATCCTGAGTATTCAATCACTGTTTGTTTTGGTTACAGTCCCCATACACCCATGTCTCCAGGTTTTCCCTGGGCATGTAGCTGCCTTGCCAGGTGAGACACTACCCAACCTCCCCTGTGGCACAAAGTGGCCATGCGTGACTGTGTCCAGGTGAATGACACAGCAGTGGAATTGATCTGAGTAATCTCCCTAGATACCAGGCTGCATGTGTGTCTTTGTTTTTTTCTTTGTTCCTTCCTAATAACTGAAAATAAGGATGACAGGATAGAGGCAATCTTTGAGGCCAATTAGCCCAATGTCCTGACCTGCCGTGTGTCTGGACAATTACATTCAAGATAAAGAAACTCCTGTCATCTAGAAGTCATGGAATTTTGAGTCCTTTTTGTCTTAACAGCCCAGACCATAACTCGAATATATGTAGAAAAATATGAAGGAGAAGTAAATAAGAACTACATTGCCATATTGTGTTACATTGTTTCCAGGTAGATTATAAAATCTGGAGACATCTGCTCAACAACAACAAAATATCACTTAGAGAATAAAAAGGAAGCCTATAGACTGGGAGAAAATATTTGCGATATTTGCAATAGGAAAGCATTGTATCTAGGATATAAAAAGAGTTCCTGCAATTCAATAATTTTAAAAATCTGGAACATGTCTTCATTAATAAGTCAGCTGAGGACATGTATTTCCATTAGCATTCTGCCTACTGGGGGGGGTATCCTCAGGATTTGCTCTGCCTTCAGGACATCTTTATGGAGCTGATGCCAATTATCAATTTATTGCCTCTCAGTTGCAAATCCACCATTTTTGCTTATTCTGTGAAGTGGTCTGCTTCCTTTCCTATTTTCCCTTTGCCAGCTGGCCCTGGAGCTCTATCAGTAGAGGATAGTGGAGGGATGTTGCATGATGAAAGGGTTTTACTTCCTGACTCTAGTGCACTCCCAGCGAAAGGCTCCAGAAGCCCCCAACAGCCAGCAAATTCTACTGGCACCTCCCTGGAGAGTTTTGTACCCAAGCACTGGTAGTGAGACACTTTCCAGTGACTAGCTCTCTCCAGCATTCCAGAGGGCAAGTTCCTGGCAAGTTCCAGGGGGCTGCTTTCCAGCCTATTCTGCTGGTACCATGGATAACTCCTCTGTGCCCTCCCCGACAGGTCTGCCCCTTGGGCGGTACAGGGCTGCATTTCCTTGCATGCTCTAGCTCAGTCCCAGGGGTCATGAGGGTTTCCTACAGCAGTGATCCCTGCATTCTATCGAGTTCTTCCTACTGTGGCCAATCCTTCATTTTCTCCAATCTCAATTGGGCCCAGACTGCCTTGATGGAAAAGTCCAACTTTATGTGTTTAATCCAATATGAATGAACAGGCAGTAAAGTTATTCTAAACAAAGAAATCAGAAAGTCAAAAAAGCTTCTGAAGTTCTAAGTAGAAGGGAGAGCCTTCTCATTTTTCCCTTCTAACACCATGTGTAGAGTTTGTTAGAGATGAAATGATACCTGGAAATTACAGAAAGATGTGTCCCTGCTCTGCTCCTTTCTCCATTCTAAAGCTTGGGTTAACGTCCCCATGAGCAGTCATCACTTTCCGCTTGGGAAATAATTTCTCTCTGTTAGTAAACATAATTGAGATATTTTCCCAGCAAAACTCATAAACTCCTAAAATGCCAAGTAGGCACTTGGCATCTGTATGGGGTCAAGCTCTCTTTGAAGCCAGGGCTATTCCCTGGTGCTATTCTCTTCAGGCCATGTTTCTCTTGGCTCTGTAATAAAATTTCACAATACGCCTTGATCTAGGTTCCTAACTTAAATATCCCCTTCCAAACTTAAATATTGAGCCAACAAAGCTTAGTTCCTAGAAAATCACAAGTTACTATTTGCTGTTGTGTGTAGAAAACCCCCACTTGGGGTTGGCTCTGCCAGGAGCTTAGGGTCCTAGCGGCCTTTGTTTGAAGGCAGCTCCTCACGGCCCGCCCCACCTCTGCACAGTCTCCTGGAGATGACCCTGGGCCACTGGGCCCCTGTCTGCTTTTCCAAGCTGACTTGTGCCTCCCTTGCTTCTCACTTTGACGTCCTGCAAGTCAGGTCTGTTTTCGGACTCTTGAGAAAAAAATCAAAGTTCTTTCCTGCCTTCCAGAATGTGCATTGACTATTCCTTCTGCCAGGACT
This sequence comes from Hyaena hyaena, assembly GCF_003009895.1. NCBI lineage: Eukaryota > Metazoa > Chordata > Mammalia > Carnivora > Hyaenidae > Hyaena > Hyaena hyaena. Next base: position 1,617,819 of record NW_024080727.1, on the reverse strand, counting down.
TCTTTCACCCATCTTCACCCAACTCTCTCCTCTTAATCCCTCAAGCCTCAACTTAAGCCTCCCTAAGATTTCCAGCAAGGATTTCCATGACCCCTGTCCCCTCCCAATGCTCCAAATCTAAACTAAACATTGCCATCGCCCCCTCTTCTTTTCCTTCACAACCTGTATTAAATTTGTAATTACATGTTTGTACGTTGATTGGATTCTGGCCCCCTCTTCAGACTTCAAGATGCACGAGGGTAGGCAGGACACCTGTTTTGCTCACAACAGCATCCCCTAAGTCGGCATATGGTAAGTATACAAACAGTAAGTGCTCAATAGATATTAGGGGAGTCAGTATACAGCACAGGGGTCAAGCATGTGGATTTTGGAGTCAGACTGCCTGGGTTTAAGACCTGGTTCTGACACTTGTCTAACTATGTGCCTTCAGACAGCTAACTTAATGTCAGTTTCTCCATCTACAAAACAGAGGTGGTAACTGTACTCCATGAGTGAGGAGATGTTTGTAAATCACATTATCACATGCTTGTTAAAGAATAAATTGGACTCAAGCTGTTCAATATCAATTGCCCTTCTAAAGAGAAGGAGCTAAAATGAACTTTCAGATCCTCAAATTCTTTAACTGACACCTCTTAAATTATTTAAAAATAATATACAGTTCTGTGATACAGTTAAAACTATTACATTAAAAAAACAATGAATGATACCACCCTTTAGACTAATAAGTTTTAGGAGTCACTAAAAAAGTCCAAGCCTGGACAAAAAATATGTTTAGGCTATAGTTAATAAATACTGCTTCAGTGTTCATAATAATGATTTTTTAAAATCTGGAGGTTTAAGTACATTTTGAAATGTTAGCTCTATGCAATAACATTCAGCTAAGACTAAAAATTGTGATATTTACCAACATGAGAAGTGTTTAGACTTGTAAAAAAAAAACCCAAATTCAAAATTTTATCTATACTATAATTGTATGATAGTATACCATCTCATTATTATACTACTTTATATATATATACATCTCAGTGTGTGTGTGTGTGTGTGTGTGTAAAGGCAAACTAGAAGGAAACATGAAAAAATGGTGAAATTCTTGGTGTTGAAAATGGTAAATTATTGTTACTGTTGACAATTTGTTAACGTTGATCCAATATTAGGACAATTTGTAACCAATTTCTGATTAATGACTCAAACCAACAAAGGTAAATTTTGTCCTAAAAATCATAGTATGATCCAGTCCAGCCCTATACATATGAAGAAACTGAGTCCCAGGGAAATACAGTTGCACTGTCCAAGTAAACCCAGGAAAGTCAGTTTTTCCCAATACACACAAAGTTTCCCATTACTAAAAGGTGTTATTAAGGTGATTTATTTCACATTAACATTTTAAGACAATCATTTTTTTCATGTAAATGTTTCACATACAAATGCTAATAGCTGATTTGAAGTAAGGTAAGTTTATTACCTACATAAAACTTCTCACAGCCTTCTTATACATGCAAAAGCTAACTATGAGAATATCTTTTGGACTCTAACAATTTCAGAGAAAATAAAGAGTGCTTCCAGAGTCAGTGGAAAGATCTATCTGTATAAACTGACTTGAGATGCCAAAGGTAATAAAGATAAGACAGAAAATACAGTTTAAGGAGGCAGTATTCACCAAAATGTAATTCTTCCAGATGCCTCTTCACCTTTATCACATTTCTGCTTTATCTCTGTTCCGGTCATTAATTGACAGAGATTGCCAAAGTCCAGCTCAAGGCCAAGAAAGAGGCCCTGATCAAAGATGTTTACTGAGACCAGTAACATGGCTAGGAACTTGCAGAAAAGCAGGTATGACTGAAATCAGAAGGATGTGAAGCCAAGTTACAGAATAGATAAGTCTTAGAAGAATGTAAATCCTAGGGTTCAAAGAAAATGGGCCCAGAGATGATTGGGATGGAATCTATGAGAAAGTTACATAGTATGGATTGTTCATAATTCTGTCTTCAAAGGTAGAATTCCTCCCTCCCCCCATTTTTTTAAGTTAACTTTAGAAGTCTAAAATGTAAATTAATAGGTAATTTACATTTGGGTAAATGGGTAACTAGGCAATGCTGTTGCAATGTAAAGAAATTGTAACCCAATTAGCATCACATCACTATTTCCTTTCCAATTGCTATGAAATATTTTGCTCCTCTCCACCAAGTCCTTCCTTGCAAGCTCTCTTCCCTGGCCTGGTGAGTCACCCGTCTTGTTACACAAATTACCCTGTTATTAGTCGTAGGCACAAGTGAGTGATGTAGGCAAGAGAAAGATGGCTGGGAAGTTCACTGATGGTGACTCACAGAAGAGCCTGACAGGAGGCCCTGATTCTGTCCAGTTCTCCCATTTGAGAAACCAGAGGATTGGGCTCGTGTCTGCAAAGCCCTCCTGGGTGGCGCAGAAGGGTGCTGCAAGAGCTTCCCTGCTATGTAGTCAGAGGAGTCCGCAAGACTGCCCTACAAACTGCAGGCCCGAACTGATGAATATAATCAAAAATGAAAAACAAACAAATGAAAGAAGGCAGTGCTTCACACATCAGCTCAAGTAGCTCGTTGGCTTTCAAACAGTCGAAAAATTTGAGAAAGAACTATGGCTTCAGCATCGGAAAGCCCGGGTTCAAGCACCAGCCCTGCCTCCTAAAACTGAGTGAACTTGAACAACTCAGTCTCTCTGAATCTTTGTTTGCGCATCTGCTCAATGGTGCCAGTTCTGCCTTCCACAAAGACCTAGTGTAGATGAAGAGTGATTCGGGATGTAGAAATGCCTGAACGCAGCAAAATGTTAGATCTGTGTTACGGAGTCTTATTATCTTATTATCTTAACTCTTACTAGGTCTGGCCAAGATTCCAATGTCAGGCTGGTTTAAACAGTAGGATTAAATGCTAAGTTTAAAAAGAGTAATGGGAGAGTAACGGGACACCCCTGCCCCTTGACAACTATGTCCTTCCTATAACCTCCACATTGCTCACTGCTGGGAAAAGATAACTGGGTCCATTTCTCACTTTCAGTGAGGGAAGGCTGCATAATGGACATGAACTTCGCCAAACAGAAAACCTGGGGACAGTCCTGGAGAGGCGGTACTACACAGTGACATTTAGTTCAGACATTTCCGATTATCAGACTCCCATAGGGTGGTACCCAGACCACTCCCCCAACAACATACTGTGGTAGAATTTCTGGGATGGGACATGTGGGAACCTGAGGCCTATTGGAATAGGGGTTTGGGACTCTGAATGCCCATCTTCACCCTTTCCCGATACCTCAGCTAGGAGAGTGCATGACTTCTAAGCCTTGAATTTCTCATCTGCAAAAGAGGCACAATATTTTTTACTTCTCTACGGTCTAGGTCTGGATCAAATAAGGTCATGTGTCTACATCACTTTGTATAATTTGGGGCTTCCAGGAAGTGCCCAATAAGCTGTAGGTGTCAGGAATGTCACTATTTACATTTCCTCATCAATGGTGCCACAGACCCAGGTGGCCCAATAGTCAGCCATCATTCACTGATTTCCTGCAATACCCTCGTCAGTGTTAATGCTGCCTGGACCAAGCGTTGGCAAGGAAGCAGCTTTCCTGAGGGATGAGTGTCACTTGATGTGGTAATTCATTTCCTCAGTGACAGAGGGACTTCTTACCTCCCTGGAACCTGTCTTGGGCAGGGTCACCAAAGGAATCATTTTACGAAAGAGAGTAAAACGTAAAGGAGGGTGTGGGGCCTCATCTTGATCAACAAAGAATCTGGAACATTCCTCTCACAGATGAGGAGGATGCCTAGTTACTTTTAGGGAAGGACATGGGGTTACTAAGGCACACTGATGAAGCAAGCCCAAATTTTAATGGTTTTAAAATATATGCTTACGTAATAAAAGGCAGGGTTTCCTGTCGCACAGCCTGCCACCCCCGCAGAATGAAGCACTCTTTGGAAAAGAACAAGATGACAAAGGTTCTAGAAACCTTCAGAGGAGGGTGAGGTGTGGTGGGCACAGAAGCTTACAGTATAGGGCCGGGAGGTAGTGAAGGAGTGCAGGAACAAAATCTCAACTGCATATTCTCAACTGCCTTCTTCTTTGACTCCAAAATCACACACACAAAAAAATGTTAGAACAATAAAGGGCACCAGGCTGGCTCGGTTGGTTAAGCATCCAACTCTTGATTTCGGCTTGGGTCATGATCTCACAGTTTGTGAGTTCGAGTCCTCAGTTGGGCTCTGCACTATATCAGCATGGAGCCTACTTGGGATCCTCTCTTTCTCTCTCTCTCTCTCTCTGAGGCCCTCCCCCCATGTTCTCTCTTTCTCTCAAAATAAATAAATAAATGTAAAAAAATAGCACAATAAAAGGCAAGATTTCCCTATGGCAAGAACTGCTGGCTGGCATGGGGCTGGGAGATTGGCACCTTCTGGAATAGTTATTGTTCTCTCCCTTGAGTAAATAGGATCATCTCCCTTCCTTGGCCAGGAAGCTGCTTCCTCCGTCAATGGCCACCAGCCGTTGCTGTTTATTAACCTGAAGCAAGTAATACATAAGATCTCAAAACTGAATAGAACTAGTCATTCCTGTCCAGCCTCTTACCTACTGCGAGAAGCCCCCTTGAAGAAAAGGTATGTAAAACACTCCATTTTAAGCAGAGAGGGGGAGAGACAGAGACAGGGAGACAACAGAGATCAAGAGAGACAGAGACAGAGACTTAGGCAGGACATGTGCCAAGTCTAGAACATGGGGAAAAATATTCCATTTATTCATTGCACAGCTTTTGATTAATGATTAAATCTGTGGCTTCAATTAGGTCAATTTTGCCTGCAAAAGTGTCTGGAAGGAAAAACATCCTGCATATATTGTATGAAAATGTAACATATTATTTAAAAATAAAAATTTCCATAGGTTTCCAGACTTCTAAATTTTTAAAATTTTCTTTTTATTTTTTAGAGACAGACTGAGAGCGTGAGCAGGGGAGAGGGGCAGAGGGAAAGAGAGAGAATCCCAAGCAAGCTCCATGCCCAGCACAAAGCCCAATACGGGGCTCGATCCCATGACCCCGAGGTCATGACCAAGCTGAAATCAATAGTCGGACGCTGAACCGACTGAGCCACCCAGGCACCCTAGACTTTTCCAACATACATTCTTTCTGAAAGGATATCCCTCAACTTTCTCTCCAAAACACTTTTATATAATTTTCATGTCAATCTCTGATTTCTATTAAAGCAAATCTATGCTACAAACAAAAGAAAACACTGTGCTGACATACATAGAACTCCCTACCTCAAGGCCACATCTTGCACCCAGTCAATTCCCTTTTCCCTGGAGGACATAGGTCGAACATGTGCCAATGTGATTTGTGGCTACTCCTCTATTGATCCTGATTTGGGGTTTATGGGTTCCTAAGCCTTCCTTTTTAAATTTTTTTAAAAATATTTTTATTTATTTCTAGGAGAGAGAGAGAGAGACAGCGTGAGCAGGGGAGGGTCAGAGAGAGAGGGAGACGCAGACTCTGAAACAGGCTCCAGGCTCTGAGCTGGCAGTCAGCACAGAGCCCGACGCGGGGCTCGAACCCACGAACCGCGAGATCATGACCCAAGCGAAAGTCAGTCACTTAACCGACTAAGCCACCCAGGCGCCCCATAAGCCTTCCTTTTTAAAGATCGTTTCCTTTAGGCTAAGCTTTTTTTCTGCCAAGAAATATAGTTTGCCAAATTGCCACTGGGGGTGACTAATCTGAATTTCGTGAAGTAGGGCAACATGTGAACCTAGGGGAAGAGACAGGGTGGAATTGGGATAGACATGACCCACAGGGCAGGTTGCCAGCTCCATGTGCTGGACAGAGGGGTTCAGAGTTCTCTGGGTCATTCACGGTAGTGAAATTTAAATACGATGTCCTTAAGGTCAATGTGAAAGACAGCAGTGCTCTGAAGGAGGGTGAATGAGAGGATCGCATGAAATTCAACAGCAAATATCCCAAGTGCAAGTAGTATATGAAATATAAGTAAAAAGAGACACTACACTAGGGGTGCCTAGGTGGCTTAGTTGGTTAAACGTTCAACTCTGGCTCAGGTCATGATCTTGTGGTTCACAAGTTCCAGCCCCAAACTGGGCTGTCTGCTGTCAGCACAGAACCTGCTTCAGATCCTCTGTCCCCCCCCACCCCCTCTCTGCCCCTTCCCTGCTTGTCCTCTCTCTCTCTTTCTCTCTCTCTCTCCCTCTCTCTTTCAAAAATATATAAACATAAAAAAAAGAGAGAGAGAGACACTAAACTTGTGTGGAGTCTCTTAAAATATACCAAGAGATCCCTATTGGAGCCTCAGTGAAATCCTTCCGTTCAAGTGCAGGAGAGCCCTGGATGCTTCTCAGCATCCAGTAAGGCTGTTTCTCAGGAAATTTTTCTTCCTGCTGGTTTATGAGGAATGTTACTCAGCCGCCACCTTATGAAGCAATTTCAACCTTTGCCATGCTGTTAGGTTGATGTTTACAGGGTGTGGTGGTAGGAGTCACATTTACATAGTCCATGGTAATTCTGAAATTGCTCAGCCTTTGTCACACTGTCATGCATCAATCAGTGACATCATTAAGCACCAACTGTGTACCAAGGGCCGTAAGCTTCATGCCCAGGAGCAGCCCCTCCCTTACACCCTAGCCTTATTTTAAAGGCCCCATTCTGGCATTCCTCTGGCCATACCTCTCTTCCACTGGGTGAGGAGTCCAGAAACTGAAGGCTACATGCCCACCTGCACACCATAGCCCCTTTCTAGACTTGCTAGGGCTGCCTAGGACCCTAGAATTCCATGTCTAAACACTTCTAAGTCCACTTCAAAGGCCTTCATGGACCCTTCTCCAGGCGTATCCTTCAAAAAAGTGACAGCACACTATACCCCTAGGCCTAGGGATGGCCAGAAGGAGACTTGGGGAGGAGACAAGGAGCTCACACTTGGATGCATAATACTGGGGCATCTACACTTATGTGTCCTGGGCTTCTAGCCCAGCAGGACCTGGGGATGGGAAGGTGTATAGGACCAGGCTGAGGGCCACCTAATTCCACACGCACTCTTGCCGTGGGCCCCTCCAATGTTAGGGGTGGGCCTGTCCACAGGGCCTCAGGATAGGTCTGCAACTCTAGAAAGTCCCAGGAATTCTGGAAACCAAAGATCTACCCAGACTGTGTGGTCACCAGAGGAGACAGAAATCCTCATGTAATTTCTGTCAGCTGAACCACTCCTCCCCAGAGAAAACAGAAAGTAGTTTATTCACCCCAGCTTCCCCATGCATCCCTGGCTTCCCCACCAGCAAGTTACCACTTCACTATTGACTGTCCCCACACTAGAAGGGAGGCAGGGGAAACACATTCGTGATCAATGGGGTCTGTGTTTAGTAAAACTTTTGGTAAGAAGGTGTAGAAAAGTATAGGCTAAAAGGCAGGGGTGGGGGTGTGTCTCAGTCATGAATCCCTTCTGCATTCTCTACTGACCTACTGGGAATTGGTTAGGTGGGATGTGGGGTGAAGGTCCCTGCAGCTGAGGTCTGTGGGCTCAGGCGACAGGGTGAGAGATATGATTTAGATGCCCAGTGGCTCTGATATCTGCTTTTGCACCTATAAACTGGGAATAGCACCATTATCTTTTCATGGACCGTTACAGAAGTTCAATGAGGGGCACCTGGAGGGCTCAGTTGGCTGAGGGTCCAACTTCAGCTCAGGTCATGATCTTGCCACTTGAGATCGAGCCTTGCATCAAGCTCCATGCTGTCAGCTCAGAGACTGCTTGGGATCCTCTGTTCCCTTCTCTCTCTCTGCCCCTCCTTTCTTTCTCTCTCTCAAAAATGAATAAACATTAAAAAAAAAAGGTCAGTGAGATAATCACAATTATAACGACCATAACACACATCACAATTTGCAAAAGTTCCTTGAACCTCAGCATTCCACTTGTTGTATCCACAGAAAACAACAGTTACTAATGCCCTCAATTTACAGATGCAAAGTGAAGGTTACGGGGATAAAGTGACTTGCTCAGTGTGACCCAGAGTCAGAGTTAAACTCAGAGGGTGAAAAGACTATTTCTCTTGGCTTTACCTTTCTTCCAGTCAATATCTGGGAACCTGCCCTGTGAATAACTCTTCCCCATACGAATCATCAGTTCTGATTGTCACTTGAGATGACTTTGAAGAAATGTGCTTTTGAAAGTCCTTCTCTCACAGGGGAGAGACTGGAAGCTGGAAAGTGCAGGAAAGACAGAGCTAACCCTTCCTTCCGATTAGAAGGGGGGCTTGGGGAAATGGGAAGGAGAGGGTGGGGGCCAGAGCAGAGCACAGACGGCACATCCTTCTAAGCTTGTGGAGCCCTTCACTGCCTGGTACTGTCAAAGGAAACTTTCCACCTCTCTCCTCTCAAAGAGAACAGAATATGGATCTACAGTATTTCATAGAGAAGAACATGGCACTTGCCTTGCCCAGACATCTCTCCTTCCCAGAACACATAAAGCAATATCATATAATAATAAAGCTTTGGGTCACAGATGTAGTTTTTCAAGATCACAGCTAAGAAAACACAGCAGAGATAAAATAAAACAAGACGGAAAATAAATTAAACATCAAATGTAAAAATAAAATGAACAGTAATTACCTTGAGTATATATGAGAGCTTTCTGCGAAGGAATTCACGTCCTATGTGTGTATGCGTGTGTTTGTATATATATATAAAAGCTTCACCTTCACTTTCACAGCATCCCTGCAGAAGCAGAAAAGGGAAATATAATTAACAGTCTATACAATTATACCCATAAGTTTGCTTCTAGCTCTAACACTTTAAGTCAGAATTACAAACCAGTGGCAGATATTGGTATAGGCCGAATTGGACCTCCCAATCAGTTTTGTTTGACCTCCATAGTGCTTTAAAACAATTTGAGCCAACGTTTCAAATTTAGGAATTTTCACATAAAACTCCAGATCTCCAGCTTCATTTGAAAAGACCAGAAGATCTGGAAATAATCACAGGAGCTGCAGGCCTTAAGGGAGGCACAAGCTTAATCACCAGGCCCACTGCTTATTTCAGTTACCTGCCTGGCTTTCTAAGGCATTTAACTTTGTGATTCCTTACGTCTCTAAGATTTATCAATGTGAATTATGTCTTCAATGTCAGTGCAGGCTAAGTAAAGATAATATGGCCTAGCACAGCCTTGTTTAATGATTATAGTTGTATCAGCGCATGGTTTTTGAAAGAGCCAGTTTTGACCCATTAGCATACTGGCTCTCAACTATGGCTCTCTATGGGAATTATCTGGAACATATTTTTAAGTCATGCACTCCCCTTAGTCAGAGCACATAAATCAGGATCTCTGAAGGTGCCATCATGTCATCCGGATTATTGTTATTGTTGCTCAACAAACAGATTTATTAAACCACAGTGTACTGGTGGTAAAGTAACAAATCACAAAAGTAAACACACCTGTGTTAGAACCAGCAGCCAGACCAAGAAACAGGATGTTACCAGCATCCCAGACCCCTCATTTGTGTCCCTTCCCAGTCACGACCCCACTCTCCCCAACTATCCTAGCCTAACTTCTAATAGCATGGATTAATGTTGCCTATTCTTGAACTTACATGAACAGAATCCCACTGAATGCATTCTTCTGCATCTAGAGTCTCCCTCAACATTTATGACCAAGATACATCCAGGCTGATGCATGTAACAGTGATTGACTCATTTTCACTGGTGTTTAGTATTCCATGATATGACTATATCACAATCTATTTTTTTTTATTCTCCTGTTGAAGGAAATGTGGGTTGTTTCAGGGGCTGTAATGAATAATGCTACTATTTGTGAACATTCTCAAACATACCTTTGGTAAACATATATGCATTTCTGTAGGGCATATCATTACATAGTTTTTGAAAGCTGTTGTGCCAATTTATACTCCCACATGTGTGTATGAGAGTTCTAGCTGCCCCACATTCTCACCAACACCTCTGTTGTCTGTCTTTTAAATTTGAGCCTCTCTGGTGGGTGTGTAGTGGTACTTTACTGTGGTTTTAATTTGCATTCCCCTAATGGTTAATAAGGTGAAGTACCCTTTTCTGTACTTTTAAGCATGTTTCATGTTTCTTGGCCATTTGGATATGCTCTTTTGTAAAGTACCTGTTCAAATCTCTTGCTCAGGTACCCCTGGTTGGCTCAGTTGGTTAAACATCTGACTCCTGATTTTGGCTCAGGTCATGATCTCATGGTTCGTGAGTCTGAGCCCCACGTTGGGCTCTGCGCTGACTGCGCAGAGCCTGTTTGGGATTCTATCTTTGTCTCTCTCTCTATCCCTCTCCTGCCCTCTCTCTCACTCTCTCTGTCTCTCTCAAAAATAAACATTAAAACTACCTCTTGCCCTATTTTCTATTGTTTTAGTTTACCTTTTTTAATGGACTTGTTTATTGATTCTGAACTTGACTCTGTATTGTTTATATGTATGGCAAACATCTCCTTCCCCTGTGCAGCTTGTCTTCTACTCTTTTAATGGTAAGCTTTGATAGAAAGAAGTTATTAGTTTTAGGAGAGTCCAATTTATAGATCTTTTTTTGTTGTGCTAGTACTTTTTGTGTCTTGTTTAAAAAAATTACTGCCTATCCCGAGGTCATTAATATATTCTATTTTGTCATCGAGAATGATGCTGTCCAATAGAAAAATAGTGGGAGCCAAATATGTAATTTAAAGTTTTCTCCTAGTCACATTTAAGAAAATAAGAAAAAAAGTGAAATTAATTGTAATATTGTATTTTATTTAACCCAATATATCCCAAATACTATCATTTCAACATATAAACAATATAAAAATTATTAATAAGACATCATAAATTTTTTATCTACAGTAAATTTTTGAAATCTGATGTGCATTTTGCACTTAGAACCTATCTCTATTGGATGAGCCATGTTTCAGGGACTCAACAGCAATAAGTGGCTAGCAGCTATCATACCAGAATAACACAGATCTAGAAATTATAGTTTTACCTGCCACATCTAAATTAACACTCAGATGTGTATAAATTTTGAGGCTAGAATCAGGATTCTAGGTTTTTTCCCCTATCTGTATATTCAAACAACTATCTCTTCTGCATAGTATCAACATTATCATAAATCAAGGGTCCAAAGAATGGAGGCTTACTTCTAGAATCTCTAGTAGATTTCATCAGTCTACTGTGCCTTTGGCTTTAGTTTTTTTCATTTTTTTAAGTTCCCTAGTTGATTCTTATATTCCACAGTTTTGCGAATCACTATAAGTAGGTCACAAAATTTATTAGCAGCTATGACCAGAAATTTCATAGAGTGGAATGGAATGGAATAGAAGAGAAAACATCAATATGTACCAAGTATTGTTTTGTGAAATTTTTATTTCAGTTAGTGTGTGTGTGTGTGTGTGTGTGTGTGTGTGTGTTTAAATTGAGATCTAAAAGCATTTCTTACCATCAGTGATGGTCCAAAAAAAAAAAAAAAAGGTTTGAAATCCACTACAATAATGTAATCTGTGAAGCAATAACTTGGGAAAATCCAGCTTGCATGTTATCTTGTAGTCATCATGTAGAAATGCTCTGAAGTTTTACTCTTATACCATTGGTTATAGACCAGAATTCTACACAAAGCAGATTTCCATTAGAAACAAATCAGAGAAAGGGAGGAGCTCATTATAAAACCCTGCAACTTTGACCCAAAGTGGAATAAGATAATGAGTCCGTGATGTGAACATTACAAATGAAAATTGCTAATCTGCACAATTTGAGATTTGTTCAGCATTAGCATATTTTATGGTTTTCAAGTTTTAATTGGATGTCAAACAAGAAAACAAAATTTGAGGGGAAAAAATTGAAGCCAATTTAGCTATTAAATGATGTTAAGAAACCTTTGTTATTGAAGAAAATGCTCATAGAATTTTTGCTTGAATCTTGAAAGGATTATTTTATTGTTCAGCTTGTGTCAGGATCAATCTAATCAAGAACTATTTATTGACCATCCACTAAAATATGTCTGGCAAAGGAATCAAAATAAGAGAAAAAGGCTTTGTTCTTGCATACAAGTACTCTGTAGAGAACAAACAGATTGTGGCATATGATTTTCCCTAAATACTTCATTTTAGAATATGGATATAGTAAATAAAAATCTTTTCAAGCCCCTTAATGTAATATTTTATCTCTTCATATAACCTAAATACATGCCTTAGCTGTGAATTTCACAAGTTTCCCATTAAAAGAGAAAGGAAGGATATATTTGGTGGTCATTTCACAAGAGATACAAATGTTGAATTATTATGCCATATGCCTGAAACTACTACCGTGTTCTATATCAATTAGACCTCAAGAAAATTAAGAAGCTGGAGACCTGTTTTCATTTCTCACTTCTCCAGTCATAGTGACCACATGTCACATGTTTCAGAAGGCCCAGCTACAGAGATGGGAGAACCATCTATGACAGGAGGGGAAGTAATCCATGGTTGCACAAACACACAATATGTATGTATCTTTTGGTTTTATTTTTATATTATGCACCTGCATGTGAACGTATGTGTGCAAGAGAGAAACTGTGGTGTGTGTGTGTGTGTGTGTATGTGTGTGTGTGCGTGCGCACGTGTGTGCCAATCTTAAACAGAGAGATTTGGAGATTTTCATTAAATATCTCCATTTCTTGCTATTTCCTAAAGATAAATAAAAAGGATGTTTTCCACTGAATTGAAACCTCCATAAACCAAATACCAGCTATATGTTAGGCCTCTGGTCATTTCAGTTTACTCTCCTTAAGAATGCAGTATGAACCCTCTTCACAAAATTTAGTGACCAGGATGGCAAAAAGAAAATAAAAAAAGAGAAAAAAATGAAAATAAATGGTTATTAAAATGAATCAAACCCCTTTGACTTTACATTTATTTACAATTGAGAGGAATATAGACACTCACAGCTTAGGAACTTTTAAATTCTCATACTTAGGAAAGGTGAAGTTTGTGTCAAGGTCACCTAAGTTAAATCCCCTTCTCTTTAGAGCCACCATCTATTTGTTGGTGGGCTTTCTCAGACTTTAAGGTATAATAATAATGAAATTTGAAAATAACTGTCTTTAAAACACAGTGATTACTAATGTCTACTTATAAGCAAACATCTGTCTTCCATCAACAGAAAATCCTGTGAAGAATTTTGGCTGTCACAGTGTTGTACAAGGTCAAAAATTCTTAATATCTCCATTTACTTGCCATTTTAGGGCTTTTACCTAAGTCTTAATTTATTTTAATTAGGTTTTTAGCTTGGTTTCTGTTTTCATCATTAAAAAAAACCCACTGTAAGATGCCATCTTAAGGCAATGTATATAATATGACCCATAAAATGAAGAGATGGATGGCTGCATAGGACTTAGGAAAATAAAAATAAGTCTTACTACTTTAGAATGTCTTCTTTCATAGTGACAATGGTCTGGACTGTCTAGGTCTGTCACAAAACATTTCTTCAATCATTCTGCATCTACCAAATAAACAAAACAACAAACTTGGGCTGTGTAGGACCAATCAAGTTAGTGTATTTGTTGTGCAGGTGTTTCTTTTTTTTTTTTTTTTGAGGACTCTTTTTTTTTTTTTTTTTTATTTCTAGGAGACAGAGAGAGAGAGAGAGACAGCATGAGCAGGGGAGGGTCAGAGAGAGAGGGAGTCACAGACTGAAACAGGCTCCAGGCTCTGAGCTGGCAGTCAGCACAGAGCCCGACGCAGGGCCCGAACCCACGAACCGCGAGATCATGACCTAAGCGAAAGTCGGACGCTCAACCGACTAAGCCACCCAGGCGCCCCTGTTGTGCAGGTGTTTCTAAGAGAAGGGAGACCTGCATTTGACTCCAAAGGGAGCTCCCCCGTGTTCCTCTATCTCTCTGTAGGGAGAGATTGCCAAAACATTACTCTTGATGCCAACTAGCCCATTTGGTGAACGTGACTATAGGCATTTAGCCAGTAAATAAGTCAAACACTCTTGTTCAAATTCATCTTTATAAAGGTATATTATCTCCAGTTTAGTCTTTGGACTACATCCCTAAATTCACATTGGGGAGGCCTTAGAAAGCCCAACGCTATTGTACGGATGGACTGGAGCCCAAGGGAAATGAATGGTTCCACACTACACTCTGTGTTTTATGAGACCTTGGAGCCAGACCCTCCTCCCATGCACAGCCTGTGGGCAATGTCTTGGGGGCCTAAGAAAACTTAGATGAATTGTGTGCGTGTGCGTGTGCGTGTGTGTGTGTGTGTGTGAAGGTGTGCATAAAAATATATTTTTCCTTTAACTCTGCAATGATTAGCACAACAAACCCAAACTTGCAAAAGAGGTATCAGATGCTTTTGCTTTTTGCCTGATTTTACTATGCTGCGGGGGACTCTTAGCACAGGATGTTTACTATTATGCCTCATAGGCTGTGTCAAAGCCAGACCAACTCCATCGTGGAAGATCTCCATAACCACCATCCAATTTTCAAAGAAAGTCAGTGACACAATGTAAACACCACCAGTCAGCTCCGTGAGGGCAGAGTCTTGTCTCTGTTGGTCACTGCCAATACCCCTGAGCCCAGAGCAAGATCCAGCATGCTGTAAACATCAGCAAATAACTGCAGAAAGGAATACTATTTATTGAAGGCCTATCATTGTCAGTCGCGTAAAAGGCACTTTGCATACCTCATCTTTCTACCTCTTATAACAAATAACCTTGTGGAATGGACATTATAATAATTATCATATAAATAAGGAAACTGAGGTTTGAAGGATTTCACAGGCTTGCCTAGGTCACATCCATAGTAAGCATAAAGCAGGGATTCAAATCTAGATCTGTCTGCCTTTCTAGCCCATGTTCTTTTTCCCAGCAGAAACAAAGTATAGGTCTTTTGCTATCAGATAACCAGGTTAGCACATTTACATATTATCATGGCTTCAGTAACCCCTCCATGGGCTGACGGAACAGGATAGGAATAGAGAAGGCTCCAACCACATATTTCTGTAAGCAACAGAGTTTGGGCTTTCTCACTTCCCTGCTCTGCTACTATACCTCTCACTAAGCTGAAATGTCCTCATTGGAAAACTGCAGAACATGAGTTCTATCTCACTGAATTAAATGAGCAATACATTTATGCACAGCAAGGATTCAATAAATGTAGTTTATTACTAACCCAGAATTTTTTTTTAAAGTTTATTCATTTTTGAGAAAGACAGCATGAGCGGGGGAGGAACAGAGAGAGAGGGAGACACAGGCTCTGAAGCAGGCTCCAGGCTCTGAGCTGTCAGCACAGAGCACGATGCGGGGTTTGAACCCACGGACTGAGATCATGACCTGAGTCGAAGTCAGCTGCTCAACTGACTGAGCCACACAGGCACTCTTACTAACCCAGAATTAAGTAGGTTTACTGACCCAGAATTATCTCCAAAGTACGTCAATTAATTTGATTGCTTTTGGAATAAGCAGAAGTATTTTTAAAGGGAAGATTATGTAACTATTGTCTATTTTCCCCCCTTAAAGAATTTGCCCCTTTGACCAGCAAAATCTGATGAAATTTTTAAGTGGCAACCCCTTAAGAAAAAAAAGCATATAGGGGAAAAGGCATGAAAAGGTGCTGTTTAAAGTCAGAACCCTCACTTGTGATTGAGAAGGCACTTGAATATTGCAGATTAACACATAAATTAATATTCACCATCTGGTGAGTCCCAAAGGTTTCTTTCCCATGCTCTGTGTAAGGCTTTTCAGGAAACAAAAATGTTTAAAAGAATATCCTCACTATGGGGTGCCTGGGTGACTCAGTCGGTTAAGCAGCTGACTTCGGCTCAGGTCGTGATCTCACGGTTGTGGGTTCGAGCCCCGTGTCGGGCTCTGTGCTGACAGCTCAGAGCCTGTTTCAGATTCTGTGTCTCCCTGTCTCTCTGACCCTCCCCAGCTCATGCTCTGTCTCTCTTTGTCTCAAAAATAAATAAACGTTAAGGAAAAATTTCACAGAATTCTAAAAGAAAAAAAAGAATATCCTCACTAAACATGTACTTGAGTTAGAAAAAAGGAAAATTTTATTATGTTTCTCTAACCAAGGCTGGCAGTTTTGGAACTGATCAGCTAATGCCCTCTGGGCACACACGGCATGGAGTCTGTCTTGTCCAAGACAGCATTAGCTTAGAGAAGTTTGCTGCTGTGAGGTGAGCAAATCCTGCCTTGTTCAACTTACAACATGCCAAAATGGTCTGAGATGGCTTTGGCCATGTCACCTGGAGGTCCGTGGTCACCCTTTCCATTTCTCCTTCCGAGTACCCCAAGCTGTGCTGACTGAGGGCTCAGCCTCATGTGATTCCACTCCCTGAATGATTCTTCCTATCCTTACAATGAATCTGTTTACACTTGCCAGAGAGCAAGTGATACAGGTCATGAGGAGGAGTCTGGACTCAACATTTGCTCTCCATTACTGAATATTTCTGAAGTAAAACTGATCAAGCAATGGGCTTCAAATCGCCGGGCCAAAAATGAGCATTTTGATCATCTCTCTCTCTCTCCCTCTCTCCCTCTCTCTCTCTGTCTCTCTCTCTCACACACACACACACACACAGTCAAGGCCAACGCGGTTTGAAAGTTCTCAAATGGCTACAGCATCAGCAAAATGGTGCCTACCTTTTCTGAAACCTCGGCCCACAAAAGCTGCCCCTTGCCGGTGAGGAACAGAGGCAGATTTCCAGCGTTCCAGTCAGCTTCGTTCTCATCAGAGAGCAACACACCCCATCTCTGTGTAAGCTCTGAAATTCTTTCAGGGACCCACCCTCTAAAGTTGCAAGTCAAGATTTCTGACTGAGGGCGATCAGTGACGTGAGACAGAGCTACTGGATGGCACCTTCAGCTTCTTCCTGACGGGAGGATGCTTCCTGTTTCACCACTTGGGAGAGGAGAGGACTGGAACTCAGTCAGACATGGGATGACAAATGCAGGATTGCCTCATTGTTGTTGGTTTTGGTGCTCACTGTCATTGGCCAACTACTGAACGAGATGGTCTTGCTGTTTGCGTGAAAAGGAAGGGGTTTATGTGACCGAGAGAAGGCTGAAACAGTGTTGACAACCCTACACTATTCCCCAAGTGCGTCTGACAGCAGCTATATCACTTTCTAGAAGTCTGGGAGCTTTGGGCTAACTAAATCTCCACCACAACCACCACCAGCATGCCATCCATCCACAGAAAGGCAACTACTTCTCTGCCTGTTTCCTCGCAACTCGGGGGAAAATATCACTTTTTTAGAACCACGTAATAACCAAAAAATAAAAGTCTGGCCACCCTTCCTTTCAGAAAGTCAGAGGTAATTCACTTTGTTTTTATTCGTGTAAATGAATAAAATGAAATAATGAAAGACAAACCTGTTAGTAGCAGGATACAAAGGCTGTCTGTCTGCTTGAGGCGCTCCAATTTCAAAGTCAAGTGTGCCTACATGTACGGTGTTTATTTGAGATGTTAGACCTTTTGGGGCCGTTTTCACTTTCTCTTGCCTGAAGATGAAACAATTCTGGGCGTGGATTATTTAAAGGTGCTATGACGAGTAAGGAAGCTCCACAAGTTGGTACTTGTACCCCCTTCTAGCCAAACCTCACCTCCTGGGTGGTGTGGGGAACGCCGCCTACTCTGAGGGCCTGATTCAAGGTCCTTCCCATTGGCTGACTTCAGCTGCTGAGAGACACCTTTCCTCTCCTGTCAACTAATCAATGACAGCAAATTAAAAATTAACTAGAGACAGAGAAGGGGAAAGGCCAGTTTTAGACTCCACAGTTTCTCGAGTTTCAGTAATGAAATTCAGTTCAGAGATGGAGGATTGGTAAAGGCCCTTTCACTGGACCCTCATTCAGTGAATTCTTCCTGCCCTGTTTTTCTCTTCCCAGACTTTTCTAAGAAAAAATTTTTGATGTTTATTTCTTTTAGAGAGAGAGAGAGAACACGCACAAATGGGGGAGGGGCAGAGAGAGAGGGAGACACAGAACCTGAAGCAGGCTCCAGGCTCTGAGCTGTCAACACAGAGCCTGAAGTGGGGCTCGAACCACAAACTGTGAGATCATGACCTGAGCTGAAGTCAAACACTCAACCAACTGAGTCACCCAGGCGCCCCTCTTCCCAGACTTTCTTTGGGTTATTACAGGATTCAGGAATTTTAAAGCTCACCTGGCAGGGGGGCTGAGCTCCCAGCAGAGTGGTCACTAAGTGCAGCAGGTTGTGGTTCAGATCCTGGTCACGTCTTGCTAGGTGACTCGGTAGAATTGCCAGTTCTTCCTGACCTCAGACTACTGTCCCTTTCTAGTCCATCATTCTCCAACTGCCACTAAGCTCATGTTCCTAATTTAACTTTCTTTATCCTGCCTCTCTTCCCTTCTGTTCTACCAGCTACCTTCTCCCTAGAAGCTTTCTTAGCATGGGTGACAGCCTGGTTCCTGGTTGCAAGTGCTGTAGCTCACTATCTCCTCCATAATCCAAAGAATCCCATTATCATACGCTGTACTGAATCGCTGTCAAGGTGTAGTCCCTTCTTCCTTCAGGAACAAAGGTAAAATCTAGCCCTTTGCACAATCTATGCAACGGGTTGCCTCCAGAGGGACTGAAGTGGGGGATTCTGATGTTTGTGAGTTGTGACTTGGGAGGAGCCGTGTACGTATACATAAGCCTAGTGTGTCTTTGCATGACTCCTCTGAGGAAGACAAATAAATACAAGTATGGTTCTTTCAAAGACTCCTGAGGTAATGCCTTTCCTTTTCCCTTCCTCCCTTGGGCCTCATGATAAATGCATCAGTTCGCTGCTAACAGAAGAGAGAGAACCCCAAGAAGCATGATGGAGCAAGAGGCGTGTGTGGGAGTCACTTCCCCGGGTAACACTTAACTGTCTCATTTTATGAGAAAAGTTGAGAAGCCAGTTAAAACATTAAATCTGTTGTACATTTCAAAATCCTCATAAACAGATGTTGTTTATTAAATCTTAATGATTCACTTTTTAAAAGTGAATCTCACACCTCTGACAATTAAACGTGGTCAGTTAAGCCTGGTATTAGTGGGCAAGGTTTCATGGGGAGCAGCCAGGGGCTGCATTCCAAAATGGATGGGTTTTTTACACGCAGAGCAAGCTTGTTACTCATCGGTACTGAAGCAAGTACGTGTGTAAAACACCTACTGGGTATATTTCAAAGAGCAAAATAGGGTATATTTCAAAGAGCAAAATAGGAGAGGGGGATAAGATAAGAGCCATGAAGACCCCAGGTAAACCCAGTCAGGATTCTGAAGGGCCACATAGGAACTTGCAAGAAAAACATAGCATTAAGCAGGACACAGGAAAATGGGCTCTGGGCCGCAGCAGGAAAGCACAGAACTAGAAATTGTGTCCAAATCTCTGCTAGCCAGGAGCAGAGGGTGCACGGGATATAGACATAGATGAAAGGGATGTGGGGCAACTTCTGATATTTAAATTGCATGTCACATTGCAAACCAGTTCTGAGCCCAATTTTCTAGAGAAGGAAATGGAAGTTTGATAGAAGTGACCTGCTTTTACCTCGAAGGAGAGAAACGCTTCCAAGAAACTTAAGGAGTACAGTTTGGGCCATACTGGTCTTAACCTAACCAGTCCAATTTTCTGGGCTTTTAGGAACAGAAACACTATTTCCTTGTAATGTTTCATCTTATCATTTTCACAGACTTTCCAAATGCAAAGGTTTTTTTTTCTGATAGACAGATGTGTTAAGTCAAAATGCTACCAAACTGTATTCTTTAAATAGGTTCATGGGAAAACTCCTATGGAACAAGACGATATCTTCACAAATGCCTAGAGCAATACCTACACCAACTCAATTTGAACACTTGTCTTCTTGACGTAAAAAGTTCCCTGGATAATGTGCCTAAATCCCCACAATGGACTATGGATTACAGACACACCTCAGAAATATTGCAAGTTTGGCTTCCTGACCACTGCAATAAAGTGAACATCTCAATAAAACTAGTCGAGGAAATTTTTTGGCTTCCCAGTGCATATAAAAGTTACCTTTACACTATACTGTAGTTTAGTAAATGTATGATAGCATTATATCTAAAAAATGTATATGTCTTAATTCCAATGCTTTCTTGCTAAAAATATAGTATCACCTGAGCTTTCAACCAGTCCTAATCTTTTAGGGTCTTGCCTCGATGTTGATGGCTGCTGGCTGATCAGGGTGGAGGTGGCTAAAGGACAGGGTGGCTGGGGGCAATTTCTTAAAATGAGACGACAGTGAAGTTTGTTGCATCAATTGACACTTCTTTTCATGAAATTTTCTCTGTAGCTTGCGATGCTGTTTGATAGCATTTTACTCACAGTAGAACTTCTTTCAAAATTGGAGTCAATCCTCTCAAACCCTGCCGTCGCTTGACTAACTAAGTTGATGTAATATTTGAAAACCTTTGTTGTCATTTCAAAAATCTTCACAGCATCCTCACCAGGAGTAGATTCCATCTCAAAAAAAGCACTTTCTTTGCTTATCCTTAAGAAGCAACTCTTCATCCATTTATGTTTGGTCACAAGATGGCAGGGGCTCCTGGGCAGCTCAGTCAGTGAATTGTCTGACTCTTGGTTTCAGCTCAGGGCATGATCTCACGGTTCATGGATTCAAGCCCTGCATCAGGTTCTGTGCTGACAGTGCAGAGGCTGCTTGGGATTCTGTCTCTCTCTCTCTCTCTCTCTCTCTCTCCTTACCCTTCCCCCACTCGCTATCTCTTTCTCTCAAAATAAATAAACTTAAAAAAAAAAGGAGATAGCAGCAATTCAGTCCCATCTTCAGATTCCACTTCTAATCTACTTCTCTTGCTGTTTCCACCACATCCTCAGTCCTTTACCCCTCTGAGGTCTTGAACCCTCGAAGTCACCAACGAGGGCTGGAATCAACTTGTTCCAAACTCTTGTTCATGTTGATATGTTGACCTCTTTCCATGAATCACAAATGTTCTAGAAGGCATGTGGAAAGATGAATCCTTTCTGGAAGGTTTGCAGTTGACTTTGCCCAGATCCAGTAGAGGAATCACCATCTATGGCAGCTGTAGCCTTATGAAATGTAGTTCTTACACAACAAGACTTGCAACTTGAAATGACCCTTTGATCCATTGGCTGCAGAATGGATGTTGTGTTAACAGGCAGGAAAACAACATTAATCTCACTGTACACCTCCATCAGAGCTCTTGGGTAACCAGGTGCATTGTCAGTAAGCAGTCATATTTTGAAAGGAATCTTTTTACTAAGCCACTAATGTCAACAGTAGGCTTAAAAATAGTCAGTAAATCATGTTGTAAACAGATGTGCTGTCATCCAGGCTTTGTTGTTCCCTTTATTGAGGGCAGGATGAGTAGATTCAGCTTCATTCTTAAGGGTCCTAGGATTTTCAAAATAGCAAGTGAGCACTGACTTCAAGTTAAAGTCACCAGCTGCATTAGCCCCTAAAAAGAGTTGGCCTGTTTTTTGAAGCTTTGAAGCCAGGCAGTGACTTCTCTCTAGCTCTGAAAATCTTGAATGGCATCTTCTTCCAAGAGCAGGCTGGTTCATCTACACTGAAATTCTGTTGTTAGGTGTATTCACCTTCATCATCTCAGCTAGATCTCCTGGAGAACTTGTGGAAGCTTCTACATCAGCACTTGCTGTTTCACCTTGCACTTTTATGTTATGGAGACAGCTTTCTTCCTTAAACCTCATGAACCAACTTCGGCAAGCATCAAACTTTCTATCCACAGCTTTCTCCTCTCTCTGAGCCTTCACAGAATTGGAGAGAATGAGGGCCTAGCTCTGGATTAGGCTTTGGATTCAGGGAATGTGTGGCTGGTTTGATCTTCTATCCAGACCACTAAAAGTTTCTCTGTATCAGCAAGGTTGTTTCACTTCCTTATCATTTTTGTGTTCAATGGAGGAGCACTTTTCATTTCCTTCAAGAACTTTCCCTTTGCATTCACAGCTTGGCTAATTATTGGGCATCCCAGGCCCAATGCTGGCTTTTGAAATACTTTCCTCCTAAGCTTACTCATTTCTAGATTTTGATTTAAAGTAAGAGACCCATGGCTCTTCCTGTTACTTGAACACGTAGAGGCCATTGTTGAATTTTTAGTTGGCCTAATTTCAGTATTGTTATATATTAGGGAACAGGAAGCCCTGAAGAGAGGGAGAGAGATTGGGGAACATCTGGTTGGGGGGGGGGCAGTCAGAGCACACACATTTACTGGTCAAGTTTGCTGTCTTATAATTATAAGAATAACATCAAATATCACTGATCACAGATCACCATAACAAATACAGTTATAATGAAAAAGTTTGAACTGTTGTGAGAATTACCAAAATGTGACAGAGACACCAAGTGAGCAAATGCTGTTGGAAAATGGTGCCTGCCGATAGACTTGTTCGATGCAAGGTTGCCACAAAGCTCCAGTTTGTAAAAAAATGCATGATCTGGGAACCACTATAAAATAAAACACAAAAATACAGGTATGTCCACATAGGACCTGAACTGAGTCTCCCTTACCCCCACTCACCAGGTTCCACACTCCCCCCGGCCCAGGGTTAGAAGATTCCCTGGCAGATAATTTGAGAGGAAGTGAGAAAATGAAAGAGAAGATCATCAGAACTGATGGTTCTCATACATTCATACTTTAGTACCCCCACCCCAAGCTCCTTCTCTCTCTTGCTTTATGTCTACTCATATCACACTCATCACCATCTAACACATGTGACCTCTTACTTATGGACTCGTTTATGACCCATCTCCTCCATTAGAATGTTAGCTCCACGAGGGCTGGGATTTCTGTCTGCCTTGCTCACTGCTGAGTCCTCCCCAAGGACGATTCTTGGTACAGAGTCCACACTCAGCGCTGAGTGGACACATTTAGTTTGGTTACTTATGGCTGAGTTGCTTCGTATCTACCACAACACAGTTACTTTTTTCAAAGGTAGTCCATTGGTCATTCTCAAAAGTTACAGGTGAGTACTGGGTATCATGAAGATGGTCAGTTCCATGTTGAGTTTGTTGGGAGAGAGGGAGATTTTTCCCTCAAAGACTTAGGTCTGTCTCATTCTGAGTACTTAAAGCAAAGGGTTTTTAGAATCCATCTGGCGCATACTCTGGGAAGGCCACGGAGCTGTCTGCCAGCCAGATCATACATTGTCGTATGAGCTGCCTGCCCCTCGGTCCACAGCCCTCACTGAGGGATGGCCGAAAGGTCTGTGCATATGGCCCCTGGCCACAAGTGTGGCTGTGGGTGACCAGGCAGCCCTCATCTCAAATAGCCTCTTTCAGAAAGATTTTGTGGCTACACCCGGTTCCACTTTGTGCTAAGTATGTGATCTTATGCTTTTTAGCTGTGTGACTCCAGGCAAGTCACCTAACCTCTCAGCCCATTGGGTTTCTCACATGCAAAATGAGGAAAATAACAGTAATACCTCAGAGCTGTAAAAATGGTGAATGAGGTAATGTACATAGGAAAGCACCTGGAATATAGTAAGACCTCTGTTAACATTAGCTGTGATGCTAATTATAATTGCTGTTACTAATTTATTTCATCTATAAGCTTTATTTGTATGTTACTTTGTAATAGACTTCATTTCATGCATATAGACATAGCTTCTCCAATTAAATCTTGAGTAGAAGATTCCAAGTAGAACCCATTACCATTCTCTGAACATACATATTTATTCATTAACTCATTGATTATTTCATTGGGTTTGTACTATGTGCCAGGCACATCATATCTTTTGTAGGAGCTAAGGATCTCAAGAATAAAAAATACAGCATGATGGCCCAAACTGATGCAGACACACCCTCATATAGATAAGCACAAGTGTTCACAAACCTATTGTACAGAGTACAGAGAGAAACCTACATATGTGTATGCAGTGTGGGTATTTATATGCTCTGCATTGGTACAAATTGGAACCGCAGAGGATATGGACTCTCAAACATGTACTATTTTATATCCTACATGCATGTAAGAATAAACTGTGGATTTTAAATGAGGAGCTAAGACTGTATAATATAGCATCAGGATGCAGACAGAAGGGTAAATAAAGTTTTCATCTTCAAAACAACCAATCCCCTGACTGTCTCAGTCTGTGAAGGTACAGCTTAGTAGCTTTGACATCTATGCTCTCTTTATCCAGCATCATGTTGGGCATCAAAGTAAATAATCCATGTACTTTGAATAGACTTACATGAGTTGCATCAACAATAGGTAGGAAGCAACAGGAGGAAAGAGGGAGATGAGTGAGTGTCTCAATAAAAACCTGGCTGTCAATAGCACATTATGTGTGATAAGATAATGGGAAACAAAATGCCCCTGACCCAACCAGCCATCACTCATTCAACACATGTACTATACAAGGTGTTTGACATACAAAGATGGAGACAATATCCCTGACCTCAAGGAGACTACCATCTTTCTTTGCCCCCTCTGTTCTCCCTCCAACACCATACCCTACATGCTACCTGCCAACAAGGAACCAGGAGAAGATGTGCTTGGCTAGCCTGAGACACCCCAAAATGGGCACACCTCTTCAGCTTGTGAATTCTTGCAAATTTTTTAAAAAGCCAGACTAGGTTTCATGAAGTCAGTCAACTAAGACTTAGTCCTACAAACAAGACACTCACCCATCTTCCTGCTTATGAACAAAAGACTGGTTATTCCACGGGGCACTAGAAACAAAGCCCAGGCTTGAGGTTAAGAGTGTTGACCACCTGTGGGATAGTGGTTACCGGATCCCCTCGGTCACTCTTTGGTCATTTCCAGACTCCCTATGGTGGAGTTCTAAACCAGATACATTTCCTTCCACCAATTGCTTTTGTGCAATTGTACACAGGGAAATTACCCCCAACAACTCTAGTCCAAACTTTTCATTATTTAAATCCTTAAAATCAAAATTAACCAACCAATCATTCGATAAACAAATGCAAATACAAAATATGAAAATGATTATTATAATGAGCACCAAGGGCTTCAGATTTTAGTTAAATTTTTAAGAAATCTTTTTTCAAAGCTGAGAAGAAGACCACCTGACTGTCAACAGCAAAACTTTGGCCTCAGATATGCTCTGTATCAAGGTCCTAAGTTTTCCAAGATGGTAATGTAATAACCAGAACAGACAGACAACTCTTGGACTGTTACTACAGGTCATTACTGGGTTTGAGCAGGATGATGTAAAGCAAAGATCTTCAAATAGTCACACAATAGGAACAGAAGCATGTGTAAATCATGCATAATTTCACAGTGACGATGATGGCTTATCGCTCTCATAATTGCTAATCACCAGTGGCTGATCTCATACAGTAAAGCAATTCTGTCATTCCATTCCTTACATATCAGTAACGATCTATACTGAATGTGACGGATCAGATACCCAGATACATGCCATCCTAATACATGCAAAGTAAATGTAAAACACGGAGCTAATGAGGACAGAAATACCATTTGATTCTTCCACAGTTCCAATCATGTAAACAATTGTTATTAAGATAGGTTATCACTACTGCAAGTGTACTTTCTGTATAGGTAACTTATTTCTCCTGGTCTAAACTAGTAACTTAATTTTTTAAATGTAATCCACAATACATACGTTTTATATCATGACCTAGTACAAATATACCTACAAATATATACAACTGAAATCAAAGTTTCACAATACTTACTCATATTATTTGTGATTTATTCTATTGTCTATTCTAGTCTAATATTGACACTTTTAAAAATGCTGGTCTAGACCTAATATACTGACCCATTATGGATGATAGAACATAATTTATAGGGCCCAAAACTACCTAAATGGATTGCTTTACCCTTTCTGTAATTCCACGTACTATTTACATTTTTTCTCATTTCAGTTAATTTAAAGACATTTTATTTGGATAAGCCTCATATTTCAGAGGGTAATTTTGGTCTCCAAACTATGACTACAAGGAAGAGAATCCTACTATTGAGTGTAAGCACATGCTGAACCCTTGATATATTTTCTTGAATTTTAGAGTAAATAAAGGTGTATTTTCAGTACTGTTTTGAAAGTAGGTATAGTAACTTTTACCTGACCAAAACAAAGCCCACTCAAAGAGGCTTCCCGGCCAGAGGTACAAAGGCCATAGGCTTGTGGGATCAAGTCTAGGCTCTCAAGTTCATTTCTGGGCAATGTTGGCAGCTCCCTGTTGAGGCCCCTACCATAGAAAACAGCAGTGACCTGGGCCAGATCTATTCACCTGGGTGGGGTTAATACCCAGAATAGATGGAGCCAACCTAGCGATTCACAAAAACCCACAAAGCCAAAGACGAAGATGAGAAAAAGCTTGGCACTCCAGCCCTGGGATGCGCCTAACCGACTTTGCAAGGCCAGTACCAGTGGGCTGCAGGAAGATGGGGAGGCGACTCAGCCCGGGACATAGCCTGGGCCTGCGCAGGTACAGGGGCAGGGCCTCGGCCTGCGTGGAGATACGGACCGGGGACAAGGCCTGGGCGGAGACAGGGACTAAGGGAACGGCCTCGGACCCGAGAGGGGACAGGGACACAGGGCACGTCCTCGGCCTGCGAGGGGAAATGGACAGGGCCTCGGCCTGCGCGGGGACAGGGACCCAGGACATGGCCTCGGCCTGCGTGGGGACAGGGGCCTGGCTCAGCCTGTGCAGCATCTGCTCTGGCAGGGATGTCAGCCGGCCCCGCGTACGCCCCCACCCCCAGGGCCCCGGAGACACATCCTTCCCCTCGCACCTTTCTCCTCTGCTCAGAGGTCGGGACTCCAGTGCGCAGAGCCAGGGGCCAGGGGTCAGCACAGCGGTGCATCCTGGGACGAGGGCCCCTCCAGGCCTGGGGGCGTCGTGGCGGGGGGCGGGAGCCAGGGTGGGGGTGGGGAGCCCCAACAGGCCATCAGAATACTGCAAAGGGAATGACAATCGCTTCCAACAACAGCTTCCTGTGTGGGCCCCAGGTTTACGGCAGGTACTGTCCCTGGGCTGGACTTTGTTAATGGGCACACCGACCTGGTAACACAGACCTGTACCATGGGCTGAGTGACTTGCCCAAGCTGTCCGGCTGGTACATAGCTCAGCTGGGGTTCTAATCTGGGTTTCTAATAATTCCAAACCCGGGGCCCTTGTTACTCCACTACACAACCTTCCCAGAAGGTAACACTGCAGCTGGTCTACAAGACTGTTCACAACTTCTGGGTGCAGGGAGAGGAAGCTGGAAGCAGTTCTAGAATAATTCTGTAAGCCCAGGTAGGCAGTGATCTCTCGTTACAAGGTTGAATTAACAGAGATCAACAAATAGCATATAGATAAAATGGAGCAATGAAAAATGTCCAGCAAAAGAGAAGGAATATTATATCTTTGAATATTTGATTAAAATATAAACCTGTGAAAATCATCTATACAGGAGATAGTGTAGTAGTTAGAAAAAAAAAGCTTTGGAGCCAGGCAGCCCTGGGTTCAACTTCTGACTCTTCAATTTACTAACTTTGGGATATGTGACCTCAGGCTTTTAAATGCTTTTTTATAGCCTTTTAAAATGCAAATTTCCTCATGAGTAAAATGAGGGTAGTAATTCCTCCTTGCAGGGTGTCCTAAGAATCATATGATAAAAAGTCAATAAAGTATTTAGCATAATATCTGGTAAAAATTGAGTGCTCAGAAAATGATAGCTGCTTTTGCTATTTTAAGTACACAAAAACTTTTAGAAAATGTATGTTCTTAATAATAAGTAACTTAATTATTAAGTTTTGTTAGGTCTTAGTATGTTTTCCATGAAATACAAATAAAAAGACATCAAGGAGAGCTTGGGGTGAGATAAAATGGCAAGCAAGGAGTTGGGATACAGGCAATATATGTATAGAGATGGATGAAAGATTTCAAGGAAGTGGAAAAGTAATCACAGATTTAACACCTGCTTTGGAGATGATAATGAGTTGAACTGACATTGGAGAAAATAAAATCAGGTACAAAGAAGTAAAAATTTAGATGTTTTCTTCAGAATATGCAGAAGAACAAAGATCAAGGTGCTAAGAGAGGAAGATAAATATGGAGATAAGAAAGCAGAAACTCAACCTACAAATGTTGATGTAAAGAATCTCTAGGATGTTATCTAAGACGCATGTTCTAGGCAAGAGAACTCAAAAGAGAACCAAATCTAGACAGAATTTCAGGAAATTTTTACATTTTGAGGACAAGAAATTATTTGGGATGCACCCATTCAAAAATCACAGTTAACCCAGTTAAAATAACCAGTTGAGGATGGTCTCACTTTTCTCTGCCAGAACAACTAAGGATAGAAAATGAAGCAAAATGGCAACAGTTTAAGAAAAGTTGCAACACAAAAAACTATTCCCAGCTAAGTCATTTAGGTCAAGAAAAGGAATGGCAACCAAAAGACACAGTCTAATATGCAAGGTCTCAGAAAATATACTCATCTTCCTAGGAAAGTTGCTGAAAGGCAACATCAGTCATCTTTCTTGGAAACTTTACCTGGAGAGGAATCAAAATCAAGATTAGCTCATTGGACACATTGTGACATAAGAGGAAAGGAGAATAAAGATTAAGTGATAAATATAAAATAGTAATAAACATAGTAATGATAGTAAAGTGGAATTAAAAAGCATAAGTAAAATTTGGAGAAGATACATAGGGTACAAATTTATTGGGACTAGCCACCTGGTTTATGAGTTCAAATGACATTAGCAATGGCCAGAGAGGTGAGGGGGCAGGGAAGTGAAAGTGAACGAAATGTTACACAGAATGGAGTCTATGCTTATCGCTTTGGTCTTGGCTTTGATGACTAGAAAAAGGAATTTTCAAACATCCTTTTTGAAAGCATAAAAAGATAATGATTTGTATAGTTAAAAATAGTAGGTATGTTTTCTAGGTAACTATAAGACATAAATACAAATTATTTGAATAAATAAATACAAATTACTAACAACCCATATGCAACCCAAGAAAAGACAAAACATCAAGGAGGAATAAACTGAAATGGCAAAGATGTACTTTATGACAAGAAAAATCATCTGGAAGGTTAAAACTATGTATGTTATACTTCAATAAAAAGGAATAACTTTTCAATTATTAAAAAGGAAAAACTTTTTGATTGTGTTTATAAAATGGATTTATTTATCTGCTGCTTATATGGTTGACTCTTGAAAAATCTGGGGGTTTGAGATGCTGACTCTTGTGCAGTAGAAAAATCCATGTATAACTTTTGACTCCCCCAAAACTTTGTTCGTAGTCTACTCTTGACTGGATATCTTCCTGATACCATAAACAGTCAATTAACACATATTTGTATGTCATATGTCTTATATACTGTATTCTTATAATAAAGTGGGCTAGGGAAAGGAAAATGTTATTAAGAAAATTTTAAGGATGGGGAAATACATTCACAGTACTGTACTATATATTTTTTTAAATTCCAAATAGAAGTGGTCCTCTGCAGTTCAAACCTGTATTGTTCAAGAGTCAACTGTACATGGTCAGACCAAATAAATCATTCCAAAAAGGTTAGCTGTCAAGGTCACATAATAGAGGTGCGGAACCTCAACCCCTGGTCTTGGATGATCCCAATGCACTTTTCTTTAGATACTACAGTGGTTTTTCTCACCGGCTGTTTCCCAGCTCAATTTGCAGGGTCCAGGTAGACAATGTACACTGCACATGGGTTCCAGAGTCATCTGTTCTACATAATCACTATTTCAAATGCCATGTCACCGTGTTTGTGAGCCCAGCCTCCCACTGTAGATATGTCATCACTGACCTATAACAATTGCAATGACACATCTTCACTGGAGATGGGCCTTTGCCATCCCCCGCAACAGACCATTAAAGAACAAAATAAGCAGTGAAGTTCATTTACTTTTTGCAATGCTATTAAAAGAAATGCTTCTGATGGAATCCCAATGGCTTCTTCTTTCCATGCCAAACTAGGACGTGCAGAGCACTGTTCAAGATCCATTTCCAAGTCTCCATCTGAAGATGTGCTGACGTTCTTTTTTTTTTTTTTTTGATGTTTTATTTATTTCTGAGAGAGAGAGAGAGAGAGGGGGGGGGGCAGCGTGGGCAGGGGAGGGTCAGAGAGAGAGGGAGACACAGAATCAGAAGCGTCCTCCAGGCTCGGAGCTAGCTGTCAGCACAGAGCCCGACGCGGGGCTCAAACCCATGAACCATGAGATCATGACCTGAGCCGAAGTCAGCCCGCTTAGCCGACTGAGCCACCGAGGTGCCCCCTGACGTTCTTTTCTTGTCCATGCCGATGATGGAGATAATTGGGCTCTTTGTGAATACTCTCAAATGTTACTTTGATTCTACTATTAGTTTGTAATGAGACTCACCCATATGGTAGAAAAACTTTTGTCAATTAATCTCATTTTCAAGTTACCAGTTTTCTTCCCTTCCATGTAATCATCAAATCACTCCTTATACATATCAAAACTGACACACAGGAGGGCATATGCCATATTCAAGCAAAAGATGCCACATGACATCAAAAGTAATTTATTTGTCAACAATCTAGAGAGTAAGGGAAATATCTTTATTGTAGAAAGAGGGCAAAATCAGAAAGAATTTTGTAACTTACAAGAGAATTGACAGTCAAAATTCCAATTCTATGCAAGAAAGCTATATTACTCTTTTATTTTGTTTTATTTGTTCAGAAATGAACAAACAAAAACACCTAGCAATTTAGAGATAGAAAATATACTTTTCTCTTCTTAGCAAATAAACATAGTTTAGCTCCTGGGAAACCTGCCAGTCCTTATTACAATTTACTGAATACCTTTAAAAAACAAAGTCATAAGGAATCATAAATGTGCTGCTGGTGTGTTCATCTTATGGAACTCAAGGGAGAAATATGCCTGACAGAAGATGTAGAGCACTTACAAAAACACAAGTGCTGTCATGAAGCCACAGACAATCTCGAGCACCAGTCCTAGAAGATATCTTTAATGTAGATACATGTTTTAAATGCTACGGCTTTCAATGACTGGGTATACTCTTGTCTGAAACCAGACTAAAAATACCTGAACTTTTCTCACCAGGAAGGAAATCATACCCTGATCACATCCCATTTCTCAGTCCTTCTAAATATATATATATATTTAGATATTTATATATATTTATATATTTAATTTAATCTAAATAATATTTAGATTTTATATATATATATATAAAACAACTGTACCCTCTTTGCAGACAAAGCTAAAGTTCCAAACAGAAAAGTGCAAGCAATATTGGCGGTACATAAACATGTATTTTACCCAGTGTGTGAAGTAACTATACTACAGTTTGGTTCAAACTACTTGGTATAGCTCACTATCAATGGGAAACTTAGAGAGGGATCACTGTTTTTCCCAGATCTTAAAAAACACATTCTAGTGAGTTTTGTAATTAGGACGGGATACATGGCGTTTTTAAGGTCTTTGATCCATGTTGTTCAGCTCCATAATCAAGAAAAACTTAGACTTGGTTTATTAGTCTGGGCTATGATGATATATGCAGGAAAGGCATTTTATCAACCCGTTTTAAAATAGACATTTAAATAGAGCAAGACAACTTTGTATTGTCATCAATGACAAGACCCATTAAAGTTCAGTATTTAGGTCAAGTTTCCCAACACCTGGGAGTCCGAGTCGGCTGCAGTCAAAAAGAGGTAGGAGGAGCAGCAGGTCAGACCTGAGCCTGAGGAGATGCTTGGTAACAAGAACACTGCCTCTGGGGATGGTGTTCAAATTGTTGTTAACTCAGAAACTTGGCTTTTCAGCCTTTGTACCACTTCAAAGATGCCACCAAAAATTTCAACTACTGAGATGGTACAAATGTGTTGAAAACCACTGTCCTTGAGGTTTCTCCTTCGTCCTCTCCTGTGCATACTTGGCCCAACCAAATCCCTCTCTCTGACTTCACCAACAGCCTCCTAATGGTCAAAGTGCCCATTGGCTTCTTCTCAGTGATACTCAGCACCATATGCATTTTCTTTCTCAAAGCTCTGCCTAAAACCTCAGAGTTTCCTCAGAGTATTTCTCACTCTCCTGTCCTTGGACTTTCACTTTTCTTCTTCTATCAGGCTTTTTTCCAGCCTCACTTGAGTCTCAGGGCAATCACACTTTTTGCCCTGTGATTTTGATCAGACCTGTATGCAACTGTCTTCCATGTCTGCCTGAGTGGCATCCTAACGTTCAACGTAGGACTTTGTCTGCTGGACATCAACACATGTGGGTGACAGTGTCTGAAGTTGCTCAGGGGAAACTGAATTTGTTTCCTCCCTCACAAGACTTTCTACTTCCTTATTTCCATGAACAGCAGCATCTTCACCCACGCAAATGAAAAAATGGCACTTGTCTCTGGTTGGTCCGTCTCCCCTTTAAATTTTGACTTTTTTCTTCTCAGGTATATATGCAAATATTGTTTCAAGACATGTCTTTTAGTTCTGAGATATTTTCTTGAATTTCTTTAGTACTGTCTCCCTCTTTCTGGAACTTCCATTACCCAGTTGTTGAAACTTAAGGACCTCAAGTTTTCTTAACAGTTTTGTTTTCCATTTTCTTTGTTGTGTTGCTATACTTTCTAGATTTCCTCAAATTAATTTAACTACATTTCTGTTGAGTTTGTCATTTCTGCTATCATATTAAACATTTTTTAATTTATTCTGAGAGAGAGTAAGTGGGGAGTGGCAGAGAGAGAGGGAGAGAATCCCAGCAGGCTCCATGCTGTCAGCACAGAGCCTGATGCAGGGCTTGAACCCATGAACTGTAATATGACCTGAACTGAAATCAAGAATCAGGAGCTTAAGCAACTGGGCCACCCAGGCACCCCTCATTTCTATCATTATTATTCATTTGTATGAAAAAATTTTCTAATGTAGTATCTTTTTATAACCATTTATCTCTGAGGGTATTCACAGACTAACTTCCTCCTGGCTTAATCTGTCTAGTTTGTTTTGGCCTCTCTTACACATTAGAGACTTTGCCCAAATGCCTGATGATCCTTGGCTGTTCACTCATACTTGAGAGTTGGACATTTAAATGCCCATCAGAAGGTCTATGCATATGGATGAGGTTTGTGACTGTGGGCTTCAGAGGGTGACTTGATAAGAAATTTCTTTGGGGAACCATCCAATACAGCTTTAGATCTTTTTATTGGGTTGATCAGGAAAGTGACATCTGGTCTCCTGGGGGAGAAGGCTGGGGACCACAGTGGTTCTCAACATGCAGTATGTGTCCACTTAATCCATTTTCAGGGTGACATGCCTATCCTCAGCTGTGCTTGGCATTCCCTAGTCCAAAGACCCTGTTTCACTCTCTCTGGGAAATAAGGCCCTTATATACATGAGTCAGACAGAGCACAATGGTTTAGCGACACAAAATTGGGCAGAGAATCTAGAGGTAATTCTCAAATAGACTTTCGATCGACCATCCCTTGGTACACAGTGTAGTGCTTGATACTCCTGTCTTCAGGGGGATGTACCCGGTAATCAGGATGTCAACTTTCTCCATTGTAGCCAAGAATTTGGTTTCTTTAGGTTTGCTGAGTCAGTCCTTGTATCTCATTGCCTTTACTCTTGTAGTGGGTCTCTGGAAGGAGAGAGCTGGAAGCAGGCATTCAGCCAGCACTTGCTGCCTCATTTCCATTTCCACTGCCCTTGACTCCAGGGGGACTCCCGCAGGACTTTCTAATCTTGCTGCCTGTCTGGCCAGCTACTATATTGCTATGGAAGTCACTTTTTTTTTTTTTCAAACACACCAGTCATTTACTCAAAAACCTCATTAGCTATCCATTGCCTATAAAACAGTCAAAACTCCTTAGCATAGCCCCGAAGGTCCTGGATGATCTGACCCCAATATCTCTTTCAAGCATGAGATCATGGAGAACAGCATGAGAGGATGTTGGAACCAAACTGCCTCAATCCATTCTCTGAGCTCTGCCACTTTACTAGTTGGGTAATCTTGGCCAAGTTACTTCAGCTCATCAGCAACACAGGGATTATAATAGTACCTTGCCCTTCAACATAATGGCGAGGATTATTAGAGCCCTTAAAATAGTGGCTGGCATACAGGAAGTGCCATGGGTTAAATATAAGCCTCTGCGCACCTGTCTCCTCCCGGAGATTATCAAGTCCTTGGAGAGGGCTCTATCCCATTCTGTCAGTGTTTGTGGGTCATTATAATGGCACAGACATGATGCTATCCACAAGGGACTCTGTAAAAAGAGCTCAGCAAATGAGACTAAGGATTAACATATAATGGGACAAATCCTACAATACAGGAAAGAGCACAGTAAAGAGGATATGAAGCATTTTGAGATCTAATGGTTCAGAACAGGAGGGGAAGGCTTCACAGCCCTGACATTTAAGATGGGGCTTGATGAACGAATATATACGATGAAAGGTTGTGCTACTAAGACAGTGGGTGGGGGGAGACCTGACAGGTGAGGCTGGAGAGGCAGGTTGGGGCCAGTTGCACAAGGGCCTGCATAACCTGTTTTGAGTCTGTACTTTGTTTCAACTAGTTTGTCAATTTCACCATCCTAGCATGCTGGGAATGCCAAGATTATTTTGGTGTTAAAAGTATTTTGTTACTAATAATAGCTGAAAGGCGATTCATTGGCAATTATTTAAAAAACAAATTTGAACACCTTCCCAAATAATGTTCAAGAAGCCAGACATAGAACAACACATACTTTATGATTCCATTTATATAAAAGACAAAACTGTCCAAATTAGTCTATGTTGTCCCAATTAGGGATGGTTTTACAAGTGGATAGTGACCAGAAGGGGATTTTGTGCTTACTTGGATACGCATATGTGTTCACTTGAAGAAGAGGCGGAGCTACAGGCTGGGAACTCACCATGCAATTATCACTAGTCTGGTGTTCTTTTATGGACTAACTCAGAAGAGCTACTGGATACTCTGAACGGCCAAGGATAGCCAACATCAGTCACCTTGACCACTAATAAAACTTCACAAGTGTGTGGCAAATTGACTTACACCCAGAGGTCAGAGACTGAAATACCAACACTTAGCATACGTATAAGATGGCCTTTTACCTCATTTTAGATCTAACAAGGGGCTGATGGTTCCTTATTAACTCTATAGAGAAACAAAGGTAGCTCAAAACCACAACAGTGTAAGCATGACTTTTAAGGCATTCAACATGTATGTACCCTTAGGAGCATAAAGATTTTGGTTTGTTTTCTTGCTTTCTTAAAAAAAAGTTACTTTCACTAAAAAACCCACAAACACAAAAACAAACCTATGTACCCAGTTAAAAACAAATAAAGAGTAAAAAAAGATAAACAATGAGAAGTCAAATCTCCTTTAGATCGGTTTCGCACAGCAACCAGTTAGGACTCTCTTACATATTCTTTTTTTAAAAAAATTTTTAATGTTTTATTTATTTTTGAGAGAGAGGCAGCATGAGCAGGGGAGGGGCAGAGAGCGAGGGAGACATAGAATCCGAAGTAGGCTCATCAGCACAGAGCCCAATGCGGGGCTCGAACCCACGAGTCGTGAGCCGAAGTTGGACGCTTCACCGACTGAGCCAACCAGGCACCCCAGGACTCTCTTATATATTCTTATATAAATATTTCATAAACACACAAAAGCATATATAAATGTATAAGTGTATTACTTCTATAGGCTTCTTTTCTTAAACAGATGGGAGCCCCATATATTCACTTGATTTTTCCTGCAGATACTTCATCTCTGTTAACATGGATACAGCCCACTCTGCACAAGTATAAAGTATTCTGTAGAGTATATATATTAATTAGCCAGGTATTTCTGCTTTTTTCTTTACAAACAATGGGCATTGAACATCTCTGAATATACACTCTTTAATGTGCTTCTTAAATTATGTAAAAACTGCCCTAATGTATACCAATGGTTAGCAAACTTTTTGACCTCTGCATTTCTTTCCTCTTTTTAAAAATTTATTTATTTTGAGAGAGAGGGTGAAAGCAGGGTAGGGGCAGAGAGAGAGGGAGAGAATCCTAAGCAGGCTCCACAAAGACAGCATGGGGCCCGAAATGTGGCTCAAATCCATGAACCATGAGATCATGACCTGGGGTGAAACCAAGTCAGATGCTTAACCGACTGAGCCACCTTGGCACCCCTTGACCTCTGCATTCTATCTGATTAACATTAGCATCTCACTGCTGTCTCACTTAGCAATCCTCTATTTAGTCTCACTGATCTTTCCATTTCCACCTGAATTAGTACTAAGCCTGAGATGGGGCTCGATCTCATGACTGTGAGATCATGATCTGAGCTGAAATCGAGTTGGACGCTTAGCCAACTGAGGCACCCAGGTGCACCTCACAACAATTTTAAATAGGAATATTATCTAGTGATCGAAAAATCTGTTTTAAAGAGATTTCATTTTCACAGAACAGACTACAGACCTACACATACACAGAGATAATCACTGAGATTGTAAGGTTTTATACATCACATTACATGTAAATACCTCGGAGGGAAATGGTAAATAATACTGGATTAAATAGTGTCAATTCCAAAAGTCACATCTACTCAGAACCTGTGGGTGTGACCTTATTTGGAAAAAGGGTCTTTGCTGATGTAGTAAGTTAATATGAGCTCATACTAGATGACAGGGGACCCTAATCCAATGACTGGTGTCCTTATAAGAGGGAGACTGGTACAGACACATAGAAGGCAAACCTCATGTGACAACAGGGGAAGAGACTGGAGGGACACAGTTCCAGGCTGAAGAACACCATGGACCGCCATTAATCGCCAGAAGACAGGAAGGGGCGTGGAAGGCTTCCCTAGAGCTTTGAGGGAAAGCATGGCCCTGTTGAGTCCTTGATAATGGACTTCTGGTCTCTAGAACTATATGAGAGAATAGATTTCTGTCGTTTGGACCACCAAGTTTTGTGGCACTTTGTTACAGCAGCCCTAGCAAACTAACAGAATAACCATCCCAAATTCAAACCCTGTAAATTTCAAGTGATGTACAACTGTAGCAGGTAACTTGTCATCTGATGTATATTTGTCAGTCACTAGGTTACTTCGAAAGGTCAAAAAGAACAGGCTTGATGTAGAGAATGCCTGTGAGGGTGTTTTGTTTGTTTGTTGTTTTTTTACTATCCTCTCATTAAGGCACAATTTATATTAAGGAGAAACAGCTCCTGGAAATAAAATGCTACCGTTTTAGAAAGCGTTCAAACTCTCATTATATATTGTCTCTGTACCTTTTAACAACTTTAAAAGTGCTGTGGGATTATATGGGAAAAGATTTTTCTTCTGCAAGCGGTCAATGGCACCTTGCAGCTCTTCAAAGCACTTCAGTGTTCTGTAACACATGCCCACTTCACAGACGTTATTTGGGGCTGTATCACAATCAATGGAGAAGGGAGTATTAGATTGTTTGGGAACCAGAGGTTTTGACTCAGGCTCCAGGCTCAGTTCTGTTTTATTCCCACTTGTTCCAACAGTGTCCTGAAATTTCTTCATTGCTTCTTGGTGTAAAGATACTTCTTTACTGTTTGCTGAATGCTGGTCTGTGTCTTCTACCTCAGAATCCTCAGAGCTCTCATAATCTACCAGACTTCGAGAAGCTTGTGGGGGAGGTGGGCTATCAGCTTGGAGCATAGCCACGGTCTCCTTGGACATCACAAGCTGGTTCAGAGGTTTGGAAGAGGCATCGGAAGCCCAGGAGGTGGAAGCACGAGCATTTCTGTGACTACCAAGAGCAGCCGAAGGGCTCAGTTCTGCCTGCCTGCTGCTTCTGTCCTGGACAAGTGAGGGGCTACACACATAAATATTTATGTTTTCTTTAGATTCGGTTACATCAAAATACTTGCAGATCGTGAAAAAGTTAGTCCAGTCTTTCTGTAGTAATTTTAAATATCTAACAAAATACTCAAGGAAACAGGTTTCCGAAGAAATCAAAAAGTCAAGAAGAACTGAAGGATCAAATCCTGTATTTTTCAGTAATAATAAGAAAACACAGTGTGGGTTATAGCCATATTCATGTGTGTGATGGCTCCACATTTCTTTTTCTTGGGTCAAGCTTTCAGTAGCTTTACATTCTCTGAAAATATAGGTAATGGAGACCTCAGATTAATGGCTTTTTACAAAAATAAGTTTTAACAGATATAATTCACACACCACAAATTTGCCCATCAGATTATCTCTTAATCTAGGCATAATCTTAAAAGAAAAAAAACAAAACAATCTCTTCCTCTACAAACTCTAAATAATAACCCAACTCGACAAAATGAATAAAATCCAGGGACATTGGTAGTACTAGTCATTGTCTGCCAAACAAAGTCCTCTCTTTCTCTTTTCTTTAAAATTTTTTTTAATGTTTTATTTACTTCTGAGAGAGAGACAGTGTGAGCAGGGGAGGGTCAGAGAGAGAGGGAGACACAGAATCTGAAACAGGCTCCAGGCTCTGAGCTAGCTGTCAGCACAGAGCTCGACATAGGGCTCGAACCCACAAACTGTGAGATCAGGACCTAAGCTGAAGCCAGAAGCTTAACTGACTGAGCCACCCAGGGGTCCATATCTTCCTGTCTCTTGACATCAGAGTTCCTCATGCCTACCGGTAACTACTTGCATGGAGTAAGGCAGGGGCTGGAGACTGACCTCCTTCCTTTCCTTCCAGGCTCTCCTCAATAGGGGTGGGTACGTGACCTAGACCACCAGCAGAGTGCCTCATGCTCCTGGCTACAGTGACTGCTTCCTTACATGAATCTGTGCCCCATGCAGGATAATCAGATCACCCTTCCCCACACTGGGACTTTTGCTAGAGCCATTAAAGATGTTAACTGTAAGGCTGGTATAAGCCGGACTGCTGGCAGCCCTGCCCAAGAATGAACGCAGAGAAAAAGAGCAATGATCAATGACGTGATTGAATCCCCGTATACACAGTGATGTCTGATGCCAACATGACCCCTTGGAATTTCTGAGCTAATAAATTCCTTTTCTTTTTGCTTAGACCAGTTTCTGTTTTTGTGTTGGTCCTTTTACAGCCAAACAATCTTAACTAATACAAAGACATTAGGAAAACTACATAGGCCATGAGCACATGCCTCTCCGGACATTACTGAAGAAAGTTAGAAATTTAATTCAGAGGTTTCCTCTTTCCTCAGGAGGAAGAAGTCAGCTTTGAGTACAACTAAGATCTACTCTAATAGGCATGTGCATTTTCAGACTGAATTTGTGTCTCACCGTTTTGGAGCCTAACTCAAATCACATGCAGGAATTCTGTGTTCTTGATTAGAACCTTTTGAAAACTGGCCCCAAACACTTACAGTCTGAAGGCAGCCACCGCCAGCGGTGCCATAATGCACGTCAGAACTGGCGGCAGAACACGGCACCGCTGGTCATTAGTAAGAAATCCCTTTCTCTGAAGCCAAGAAAGAAATGGAAATAAAGCAAATACTTTAGGGCTTTAATAAAGTGGAGCAGAAATAGTGTAAAAGGTCATCAGTTATTAACTTCATAACCAATTACAGATATTTGCCACAGGATGACATGACCCATGTAGAGCTGCTCAAACAAAGCAGGAACACCAGCAGCCTAGCCTGTCCTCAGGAACCAACCTTCGTGACCAATTTCAGACATCTGCGTCGAGCTGGTATCAGCCCCAGGTCCGCAGTATACGGAAATGAAAAATTCTGAGCTGCTGTTGTGGTTACTTACAGGTCTGTACTTAGGTTTAAAAAGGTGAAGGTCATAGAACTTTCTCCTTATGGGAAAGTTCATCTTGGGGGCGAAAAGCGTTTTTGATTAAATTAAGGTTCGGACAATGGCACTGACTTACTCCTGATCGCACAGGTGAAACTGAGGAAGCTTAACCAGAACCTGTGTTTTCCAGGACCCTGGGCTGGTTCTACTACTCTAGCTCTGCCTATCCGGCCAAGTTTTCATAATGAGAACTCAAATGTAATCTCATTTTCATGCAGGGCAGGGTTAAAGAAAGGAATTGGAACTTATAAGGAAACCACAAGATTGTTAGGGTTTTTTTTCCCCCCTTAATGATGGAAAGTAAACAGTATGTCCAGCACATTATTAAAAATGTTTTCTACTTTCCTGGCATGTAGTTACTACAATTACTTTAAAATATACTAACCCGATCAACTTTAGGTAGATGCCCAACGATGCTCTGGCAGCCTCCAGCATGTCGTCATCTTGTTCTATGAAGACCCTGGAGATCCACTCACATGGATTGTGTGGGTGAAGGGAGGGCTGAAGGTGAGGCTTTAAGAAGGTCAGTAAGTCAGCCATGAAATTCTGTAAATCAACTTCAAAAAAATGCAAATTTCAGAGTAGGCAACAGCTTAAGAATGCATTTGTATCTTGCTTACATATAAAATTATAACATTTCACGTATTCCAGCATGCATGATCATCAAAATTCACATTTTTCAAAATTCCTGTGAGGGATGATCTCTCTTTTGCAAATTAGGAAACTGAACATCAGAGGAAAAAAAGTGATTCATTCAAGAAGACACAATTAAAATGTACAACCAGATCATTTGCTTGCTGCAAGAGCCAAATAATGGATTCTCTCTGAGAAGCAAGAGTTACGTGAACTCTTGCTAAAAACATATAAATGAAGGAGCAGTAGACAAAAGGAACCACTTCACTGGAAGCCACATCTGTTACTAGAGGCAATAATGCAACCAAGCAAAAATCACTTTGCCTTCAAAATAACAGGAAAAAATGTTTAAATGTTTAAAGTATTAAAAGAAAGACTACTATTAAGCACAGAAACCAAAAAAGTTTTAGAGTTGTAACTGCAATTTAACTCTGAATTGTAGAACATATGCCACCTAGTGTTGTAAATTATAACTGCACAGAATGATATCTAATTACAAGGTAAATGGTATCCATTCAAAGCAATACAGGAAAGTCACTGCTTACAATTCAAACCTTTCACTAAAACTGTATGCTACTTGTTTAGAGACGTCTACTATTCTTTTTTATCACATGAAATGGAGGACATGTCTTCCCTAAATTAAATATTCTACATAAGCAGAAGTCTTTGGGCTGAGTTAAGATCCTGAATATTATATGCAACAATTTCTTAATCAATGTAACTCCTCACATGTTAGTTTTAACTCATTTCTTAGTTATCAATAATCTACACTAGTAGTTACCCCAATTTTATGAACCAAAATATGAATCATATCTGAATTGAACAGATTTACATCATCTGCCTTGAAATGACTCAACAACAACTTTTTGTTTTTAACCTTCGTCATTGATTATGCTATACAAATTCAGTTTAGTCCACAAAACGTTGACATGTTTCTTCCTTTTTAAAGTTTATTTATTTTGAGAGAGAGAGAGAGAGGCAGAGAGAGAGAGACAGAGGGAGAAAGAACCACAAGCAGGCTCTGCACTGTCAGTGTGGGGCTCAAACTCATGAATTGTGAGTTCATGACCTGAGTGGAGGTTGTATGCTTAACCAACTGAGCCACCCGGGTGCCCCAAAGGTGACGTTTCTTAAGGGAATTCTAATTCTTCTTTTTTTAAAGAAAATTTAATAAATTATAACTATGATAACATGTAGATTAAATTAGTGGAGTTACAGTCCTGAGATTTGATTAATTATGAATTCTTTTATATCACTAAACAATTACTCATTACTTTCCACACCAAAGGAGTTCAGAAAATTACCTTTCATTTCATTTGCTGAAGCACAGCCTTGAAACTTGATTTCTAAGGATTTAATGATAAGTAGGCTTGCTGCTCTGAGGATTACATGATCTGGACCAGGGACTCGCTCATGTGCTGGTTGAACTTCATCTCCACCGAAGCAGGGAGGTTTTCCACGGACAGACAAGGTCCTCAATAAGCCCAAATTCACAGCGTGCAATACTGCATCAGCTACGGCCAACATGTCTACATCAAAATGCTGATCTGGTGGCACGAGAGCAGGGCCAGACCCCCGACACAGATCTTCACCCACTTTCCAGAGAAGGCACTTTTTGATGAATACGATGAACTTCCTTTTGACAAAAGCCTGAACAGGCCAGGTGATAACAGCCAGCACATGAGAAGGTTTCAAAAAGAAAATCCTCTGGCAAGTGAAATGTAGCTTCAGATGGATTCTGGAAGCTGTAAGAAGTTCGAGCAATTCCAGGGAACCTATCAAGCTGTTTATTATTTTTGAGGTATCTTGGCAGCTTTCAAAATGCTGAGAAAATAAGGAATTGTAAAAAACTTCAAAAGCAGTGTCAAAAGGAGTCAGGAACTGCTTTAAAATTTCTGCAATGATAAAAACAGTGATATAAACAACCAGAAAACAAAGGCTTCTTAAAACACAATTTACAATTCAATTTTTTTTTAATGTTTATTTATTTCTGAGAGAGAGACAGCGTGAGCAGGGGAGGGTCAGAGAGAAAGGGAGATACAGAATCTGAAACAGGCTCCAGGCTCTGAGCTGGCTGTCAGCATAGAGCCTGA
Organism: Hyaena hyaena; assembly: GCF_003009895.1. NCBI lineage: Eukaryota > Metazoa > Chordata > Mammalia > Carnivora > Hyaenidae > Hyaena > Hyaena hyaena. The sequence continues at coordinate 1,575,384 of NW_024080727.1, read as the reverse complement.
TGCAGGGCTTGAACCCATGGACTGTGGGATTATGACCTGAGCCGAAGTTGGAAGCTTAACTGACTGAGCCACCCAAGTGCCCCTACAATTCAGTTTTTATAAACATTATCACTTTACAAGATGAAAAAATGGATTTGGATTATTTCGCTCATGTGAACAAGTGAAGATATACAAGATAATAGCTAATAAGAAAAGGAGGTCTTTATATACAATGGAATACTACCCAGCCATCAAAAAGAAATCTTGCTATTTGCATTGACGTGGATGGGCCTAGAGTGAATTACGCTAAGCAAAATAAGTCAGTGAGACAAATACCACAGGACTGCACTCATATGTGGAATTCAAGAAACAGGACAGATGAACACAGGGGAAAAAAAGGAAAGGGAGGCAAACCAAAACACAGACTTAACTATAGAGAACAAACTGAGGGTCGTTGGGAGGGAGGTGGCCAGAAGAAGGATTAAATGGATGATGGACATTAAGAACGACACTTGCTGGGAAGGGCACTGGGTGTTGTGCGTAAGTGATGAATCCCTGAATTCTACTCCTGAAGCCAATATTACACTATTTGTTGACCAACTGGAATTTAAATAAAAACTTGAAACTAACAAACAAAAGAATAACAGTTAATAACAATGGTTAATTATCCTTTTTATAAATATCAACAGAATCGGATTATGAAAGGGATATAAAATAAAGAAGTTTAATTTTTGTCTTAAGATGTTTTATTTTAAAAAGGTATCTTCAATCAAAAAATATGGAGGGAGAGTCTTTAGTTTTTCATACATGAGGACAGATCAGATGCTATAAAGGAAGTTTTAATCTTCATTGTAAACATCACGCACGCCCCTTGGGAGCAAAAGAATGGCATTTATGGGAGACCATAATTTGTACCTGCTTTTTGTGAATGTGTGTCTTTAAAGACTTCTTTTAGTATAAAAGTAAGGGTCCAAAGGCAGTGCACTGCTTTCTCATTTTCAGGGTATTCAGAAAGATTTGTTTGACAAAAAGCAATCCAGGAATTACTTAATGCTATCTGTAAGTGAGAAAACAAAAAGTAGTTAAGTTATAATATAAAATTTTCTTTATAATTACAAATTATCTACTATATATAATACAACGCCATATAACATTTCTTACTCCCTTGCAAAAACAACAACAAACCCCACACTATCTGAAAAACAAGGACACAAATATCCTAATATTCTTTAAGTAAAAACATTCAGTATGCCATAGAAATAAAAGTTCAACAGGGAACATGAAAATATTAGCAGTGATTACTTCTAGGTGGTAGAACAACATGTGGTTAATGTGTGGTTTTTATTTTGTTCTTTTTTTTTTTTAATGTTCCATTTATTTCTGAGAGAGAGAGACAGACAGTGTGAGCAGGGAACGGTCAGAGAGAGAGGAAGATACAGAATCTGAAGCAGGCTCCAGGCTCTGAGCTAGCTGTCAGCACAGAGCCGGACACGGGGCTCGAACCCACGAACCATGAGGTCATGACCTGAGCTGAAGTCAGACGTTTAACCGACTGAGCCACCCAGGCGCCCCTTATTTTGTTCTTTATACTTTCCCTCACTTTCCAGATTTTCTACTACAAATATCACCTTTATGTATTTAGGGGAAAAAAATGTTACTTTGAGAAAGGAACAAGGAATTATAGCTGAAATAAATTGGTAGGTACTTATATTTATTAATGAATTCAGAGAAGAAAAATCTGATGCTCAGTTTTTTTTGTATTATTTTTTAAAATATTATGCTGAGGATCATTCTTAGAATTTATTTATATTAAACCTATGAAAATGGTCTTGGTCTTCAGTAGGGGCTCCTAGATCTTTTTTTGGAGAAAAGGAACCAGGCCTGCCCACTCCTCTGGGAGGCTGAAGAAAGTTATGGACTGACTTGAAACCCATCCTTCAGGTGAAGAATCTGATTTATAATGATTTACAACATATCTAAGACTCTAATCTTTGATACAAGTCACTATTAGATTACTCCATTCTTACACTTTTGTGGACTTAAATGCTCTTATATGAGCAAACATTTTATTGGTACAAACATCTGAAGGGGAAAACTGAATGTCTAAGATCGATTTTAAAGAAACTATAAAAGAAATAACATAATTTGATTACTTATCTTACCTCTTCTCTCACTTGGAAATACAGAAGCAGTGCAAGGCACTTTGCAGCCACGTGACATAACAATTTATCCGAGTTTTGGAACATACAGGTCTATAGGAAAACAAGTAAGTTTATCCATGATTGCCAAATGTTGTTAAAATGTTTGTCCTAAAAATATGCATCTAAAGAAAAAAAAATCCACAAAAAACAAATGGCTTACTAATGTAGAATCGATGGATGATTCTAAAAGAATTTTAATTATATCTCTGTATTTTTCCTTTGCGTGGAAGTCAGTTTCAACAGACAATATTCTGGTTATCATCACTTTGATTACGGTTAACTGAAGGAGCTTTATTTCCCGGGCGCTGCACATCACAGAGTGTCTCTTCAAACACACAGATGCTACAGAAATGGTAGCCAACTTGGCACTGAGTGGCTGGTGCCTGCCTTGGACACCACGGCAGTGGTGGCATTCTGAAGAAGGGGTTGTAGAGCAATCTTGATCTAAAAATGCTGGGTTGAGATAAAAGATGTAATCGTGGCTCTCATTTTCAAGTGTGGCTCCCAGAAGTACCTTCTTGTATAACTGTTCTAACACCTCAAAGAAAGCTTTCATTTTGACTGTCAGAATAGATCTCATGAGAAAGCTGACAACTCCAAACTGTAAATAGTAATGTTAGAAATGCGATGAATCTCTAAGAGGTTTCTTCAGTAAAACCTAAAATAGGAAAAAATAATTGTAAAATTACAAGTGTGATATACATCGTAGTACAAAGGAAAGGCATCTGTTTCCACTTAATCAGTAGTGAAGTTAAAGGTAAGATCGACTGCTTAATTTCTGAAATGGAAAACTGGTAATAAGACTAGTTTTAAGACCATAAAAACGAAACACATGCTTTCCGTAAGATTTAAGGCCATAAAATTATTTTTAATTTGATCAGAGCAGAAACGTCACCTTCCCTGTAACATTTTTCATTGGTCCATGAGGACTTTGCAACCTTGGCAGTGACACTCGGGACAGGATAACTTTGTTATGGGGAAGCTGGCCTGGGCCTTGTAGGCGGCATAGCAGCATTCTTGGCCTCTATCCACTAGATGCCTCTAGCGCCCACTCAGGCTGAGACCCACAGGGCCACCTCCAATTCATTAACCTTCATCTCAGGGGTACCGTGGTGGCTCAGTTGGTTATGCGTCCAACTCCTGATCTTAGCTCAGATCATGATCCCACGGATCATGGGACTGGGCCCTGCATCGGGCTCTGTGACGACAGTGTGGAGCTTACTTGGGATACTCTCTCAAAAAATAAATAAATAAACTAAGAAAAAAAACCCTTCACCTTCAATGTATAGATGAAAACCTAGTTAGACAATTATGTGGTCAAACTACTGTGGTTATGAGGATTAATTCCCAACTTCAAATTAAGTCACCACTTTCAACGTTAAATAAAAAATTTAAAAATGCCATCCCAAGAAAAACATAAGATGTTAATAAGCAAACGTAATCCAAACGGGAGCACACTGTACTTGTAGCTGCAAACAACTTTAGACATTTGGGTGTCCCCGACTCTGACACAATAGAGACTACCAGCAAGAGTGGCGAGAAGGAGTCAGGTATGGTTTATAAAGCAGAGAATATGGACAATCACCACTAGATGAATAGAAGAGAAAATATTATGAGTGTAACAGGAGTATTAATGTAGTTACTAAAGAGTAAGTAGTGGTGAGGAAAAATTCTTGGCAGAAGCTAGAGATTACTGAACATCCTTTCAAATGGAATGCTGAGCCTCAGGGAATTATCTGATCCTCTGGGACTCAGTCCTTTCAGAGCCTTTGAGCTATTTCACACCTTCATAAACTGCAGATTACTGATAGCAATGCAAATAATTGTTGTCTATCAACATGCAAATACAAGACTCTACTGTATGTTAACTAACTTGAGAGGAATGGCAGGAAAAAAAAAAGAATTAAAAAAAAAACCCGACACTAAAATGGGGGGGGGGGGTTGTGGAAAACCCAAACACACAAATAATTATCTGGTGGAGGGACAACCCTCCCCTCAATGGGAAAAGCCAATTTTGCTTTCTATTTGTAAACCGATTTCTACATTCCTTACTCCATAGAAAGTAACCTGGCTCTTTAACTTTTCCGGCTTAAATGGTTCTGACATTTCCCTAGCTCTTTCATTAGTTAAGGAGTTAAATACAATCGCCAATAAAGCTCATTGTGTACTGGTGATGATTTTTGTTGTAGGAAGATCTATCCTTTAATAAACTCCAGGGACCTGGCTCATCTACTCCAGCCCATTTATAAACGCCCTGCCCATCTTTAATCCCAGTCCTCCCTGGAGGAAACCTAGGAGGCAAGTCCCTTACATTGGGTCGGTCTCACTCCTACAGAGTGGCCTGCTGACCTGGTCCTGCCTGGTCATTAAACCTCCCTTCACTATTGGTTTCTTCCCCTTGCTTAGCTGCTAAGGCATTTCAATTCCTGATTCCGACCCCCTCCTCCACCAACATGAAACTGCCTTGTTTTTGTCCTGTAAGTATTAAGAAACCTACAGATTTTAATGTGAAGTTATGAATGAAACTCAAAAGTTTCTCTGAATCCTCTTTTCAAACTGTGGCATACATCCCACATCATTTGGAAACATAAGTAATGATCGGTAACCTTGTTCTGACAAAGTTCAATGTTATCTGTTACCCTGAACACCGTGCTCCCAGGAAGCAAAAATGGTTAATGTTCCAGGAAAGTGCTCACCACGTTCCCAGACTGGACTCACCTCTTTGTTTCTTCATTGACTCCCTTGTTTCGTAAAAACTCACATTTTCCCCTTCTTCTATGAAACGTATTCCATTAATGAACATTCTCCCTTCTGCAATAGCCTGCATAAAATTTTCTTCTTAATTCTCTGGTGAGTTCTGTCTGCCACAAATCAGATACTGGTCTTCATATTCTAGTTCAAAGTCCATTTCCATTGTACTTACTTTACTTTATATTATAGTTATGATAGTAACATTTCTTTCCAATAAAACCAAAGACATCTTTTACTGAAGTTGACACAAACTACTGGCATTTTTGTATGTCAAATATCCTATGATAATGGAATATTTCAGGTTTTAACTAATGGCACATATGTGAGTGTATTCTTATAATTTTTAGCCACAAAAGAAATTATTTTTCTTTCAATGCTACAGCAGTAAAATCACTTCCGGTAATATTTCTATAAATCTTAAGTCCTTAAGTTTTTACCATGAATGAGAATAACATTGCTGCTATTCAACCATTTTTGACCTATGAAAAGTTCTATTTCGGCATTCAAAACCGAAGTGGATACCAGTAAATGAATAAACAGATAAATAAACAAACAAAAGAGCAAGTGAGCATTTGGGGCAGGGGGAATATAGGCTATTTTCTGTCTTGGTGGGACCTAGGTTCTCTGATACGCGTGGTTGTGAGAAACCACACTGAAAAGTTATAAACTTTCAATCAAGAAGAAACAGATTCAAAACGACTCTACAGAAAGAGGAAACAACAAAGGTACCAATGGGGGCCCACACATGTCAGGCAGGTGAAGGGGGCTTGGGACAGGCTGACAGGCTGCCTGAGAGGTGCCGCTTTGGCATATTGATTATTTCAAATAAAAGTTACTTAAGAGATGGCCTGTCAAGAACACTCCGGCCCTCCTCCACTGACTCCCCCCCTCCCCTCACCAAAGCAGGAAATAAACCTCCCCTGTGAGAGGTATCCTCCCTGTATTGGGAGGGAAAGAAGTCCGTATCTCCAGAGGTAGGGAATTTAGAGCCAAGAGGGGCTGTATAAACAACCCTTGTGACTTTTTACTAATTTACTACCCCCCAAATTCTCTTTAGAATTCCTTACTAATAAAGCTCCCGATGTTTTCTCTGTCCTCTCAACTCCTTATAGGTTTATTGGCTCGTTGTCTAAAAACTATAAAAACTGCCTATCTTGGTCATTTCTTTAGGTGACCGGGTCATTACTGGGCCTCTGTGCACACGTGATAAAACTTTTTTTCTCCTAAAATCCGTCTCATGTAAACTTAGTCCCCTGGAAGGCCTTGAAGGGTGGGGGAAGAATTTTTCCTTCCCTTCACAGGCACCAAATAAATAAAGAGGATGGATGCTAGGCTGGGTCTTCTGTGACTAAGCATCAATCTTTCCTCATTACAGTGTCTTTTAAAGTATCGATGTTGGCCAACAAAACCTGCACTGAAACAAATGGCTGTGAGTGGCCTATTGAGAACTGTGACTTTTGTTGTTGTTAAAGTTAGGATAGTATTAAAGGAAAGGACAAATCCTGAAAAAACGAACTACACTTTTTCCCCTGAAAAGTGCATCCAAGGCTGGTGCATCTCAAGCTCATTGCCCTGCTGGTCTGGAGAAAGGCGTACACCTTAGAAGAGCTTTTGGGCCAGCTATACTAGATATGCAGGAGAGGTCTGTCCAGCCTGAGAAGGAAACAAATATTAGCAAAGGTCTGATGAGGAGAGTAAATGGGTGGTGTCTTTTAAAGAGTTTGTTTCAGAAAAAGCCTCCAGGCAAAGGAGAGCAAACTCCACCACCAGATGTCCTAGGGGACACCCAGCACAAGCATAAAATTTGCCTCAAGTCTCTCTTACTGTTGAGGTGTTATAAATGATTTGAAGTGTGTATTCCAGTCTTAATAAACTGTGCATGTCTTAATATAAAAGCAGTACGTTCCCACTCATCTTCACATAAAGTTGATGCTTCAGGAATAATAATTGTTAAAGTTTACTGAGTATCTACTATGTACCAGACACTGTTCTATGTGAGTGACAGCTTCACAACAGCTTTATGAGGTGGATCATTATCATACACATTTTAAAAATATGTAAATTAAGGCAAGGAGAAATAAAGTTAAAGAGTTAAGTGGCAGAGTCAGGATGTGAACTGACACAAAGTCTGATTTCAAAGCCTGGGGTCCTCCTCAAATTTTGTCTGATGCTCCAAGTCTCAGGACAATGGATAAACAAAGGAGCTCTAATATGCTTCCAAAGTGAAAACTTTGTGAGTGAAAACTCACACAGACTAATCTCTAACATTTTCTAGATTTTCTCCCATAATACCATAAAGCAGAACACCCATCCTTAGAATCACTGTCACATGCTGCATAAAATCTAAACTCAAGGTCAATTACCAAACAACTTCCCAATGCAAACCAAGGTTATTTTTTCAAAAGACACTCAGCAGCCTAAGGTCAAAACACTAATCGGGACATCCATCTGATTGAATTTTTATATTAAATTACTTTCAGAGGCTACATCAAACCCAGGATGAGGAGCCAAACTATCCACACATCATTCATCAATATCAGCACATCAACAGTTTAAAGGCAGTATAAATACAAGTGACCAAGAGCTTGATTTTACTTCACTTAAAATAATTTCAACCTTTCACAAAAACTAACTCAAAATGGATCTGTTGTGCCCGAATCGTGAGTCCCAGAGACCTCCAAGGAGCTGGCACTGATGCAAATACAAAAGGGTCTTTATTACAAGCTCGAGCAGGGGCTCACCAGCCTACCGGTGTCGTGGCAGTAAGGTGAAGCGAAGAACAATAGCGAACAGGGTTTTTAAGGAGTAAGGGATGGGGGCGTTACAGTACGCATAGCATCATCACATAAGCACCAATTACAATTACAGCTTTGACCATTCAGTATCTGTGAGGTGTTCATTACTTTTGGTGGGACCCAATCATGACTTTTGAGAATCCTTTGAAAATGACCAGTTATGAGGTGAGTTCAAAGGGCCCATGTGGGGTTCAGGAAAGTGGTGAGAAATTGGCTAGTTTGTATCTGCAGTTCCCAGCCTTGACTCAGACCATAGGAGTGTTTCTTTTTTCTTTTTGATTAGCTGAACTGAGGGCGGTCCGAGGATGGCTTTAGCCTTGAACAATCTGAGGCTTTTCCTGGAACTGGGACTGGGGCTACGTGCAGCCCGAGGTTGCTCTTAATGGAGGACTTAATTTTAGGCTCTTCAGATCATGGGCTTAAGACTTAAAATAAGATTTTAGGAAAAAAAGAAAAAAGCAGGAGAAAAATCTTCGGGATTCACGGTTAGGCATAAAGTTCTTAAACTTGGCTCCAAAAGCACAATCTATAAAAATAAAAATTGATAAACTGGACCTCAACGAAACTAAAAATTTTTGCTCTGTGAAAGACCCCATTATGAGTATGAAAAGACAAGCTATAGACTGAGAGAAAATATTTCCTACTCACATGCCGAACATGGGACGAGTATCTAAAAATCTATGAAGAATTGTCAAAACTCAGTATTTTAAAAAATAATAATTAGAAAATGGGAAGAAACATGAACACACCTTTCCCTGAAGAGGATATACAGATGGCAAATAAGTACACCAAAAGATTTCAACCACATCAGCCACCGGGGAAATGTCAATTAAAATAATGGTAAATACCACTATCATTATGACTGAAATAAAATTAGTGGTACCAAATTCTGGAGAGGATAATGGAGAACCAGGCTACTCTTGAGGTGCTGGTGAGATTATGAAATGGTACAGTCACTCTGGAAAACAGTCTGGTAGCTTCTTTAAAAAATCTAAACATACTCTTGACCATATGTTCCACCAATTGTGCTCCTTGGTATTTACTAGGAGTTGAAAACTTATGTCAACACAAACACCTGCACACAGGTGTCCATAGCAGCTTTATTCATAATTTCCAAAACTTGGAAGCAATCAAGATATGCTTCAGTGGGTGAAGGAATAAATGAACTGCAGTACAGTCAGACAATGGCATGTTACTCAATGCTAAAAAGGAAGAGCTACTGAGCCATGAAGACACAAAGGAACCTTAAATGTATACTATTAAGTATATAAAAAAAAGTCAATCTGAAAGGCTATATACTGTATGATTCCAACTATATGACATTCTAGAAAAAGTAAAGCTATGGAGACAATATAAAGATCAGTGGTTGCCACAGGTTGGGGTGGAGGGAAGGGATGAATAGGGGAGCATCCCTATTTAGGGCAGTGAAAATACTCTGTATGATCCTATAATGGTAGATACGTATCATTATATCTTTGCCCAAACCCAGAGAACGTACGCCACCAAGTGTGAACCCTGGTGTGAACTATGGACTTGGGATAATAATGATGTGTCAACCTAGGTTCATCAGTTGTAGCAAATGTACCACTCTGGTGGGGGGGGTGTTGATAATGCAGGGAAGGGCTGTGCATGTGCAAGGGGTAGGAAGTTTGTACACAGGAAATCTCTGTACTTTCTGATCAGTTTTGCTGTGAACCTAAAACCTATTTTGCTCTAAAATAAAAAATCTTTAAAACAAAGTAAGAAACTAAATATGCAACTAACTACATGACCTAGTAATTACACACCTGGTCATTTATTCCAACAAAATGAAGACTTACATTTACACAAAAACCTGTACATGAAAGTTCACAGGTTTATTGATAATACCCCAAAACTGGAAATAACCCAGATGTCCTTCAATAGACGAATGGTTGTACTGTGGTACAGCCGTACTGTACTGGAAAACTACTCAGCAATAAGGAAAGAACTAATGACACAGACAATAACTTGGTTAGCTCTTAGGTAATTATGCTAAGAGAAAAAAGCCAGTCTCAGAGGGTTACATTGTATGGTTCCACTCTTAAAATGACAAAATTAGAGAGATGGGGAAGAGATAAGAGGTTGCCAGCGTTAGGGAGGGCTCCTCCCACTTGGTGGGTAAGGTTAAAAGGCCAACACAAGGGATCCTTGTGACCACGGAACTGGTGAGAGCAACACTAACTTACATATGTGATAAAACTAGTACAGAACTGGGGTGCCGGGGTGGCTCAGTCGGTTAAGTGTCAACTTCGGCTCAGGTCATGATCTGACGGTTTATGGGTCTGAACCCCACTTTGGGTTCTGTGCTGACAGCTCAGAGCCTGGAGCCTGCTTTGGATTCTGGGTCTTCCTCTCTCTCTCTGCCCCTCCCCCACTCATGCTGTTTCTGTTTCAATAAAAAATAAACATTTAAACGTTGCATAGAACTAAATATACATACAGATAAACAAACAGAGGTAAAACAGGAAATCTGAATAAGATCAGTGATTGTACTAAAGTCAATATCCAGGTTCTGATATTGTACGATAGTTGTGAAAGATGATACCATTGGAGAAAACCAGGCAAAGGGTACACAAGATCTTTACGATTTCTTTACAATTGCATGTGAATCTACAATTTCCCAAAGTTAACAATTCAATTAAAAATATCATAATTTCAGGGGCGCCTGGGTGGCTCAGTCAGTTAAGAATCCAACTCTTGAAATTAGCTTAGGTCTTGATCTCAGGGTCCTTAGTTCAAGCCCCATACTGGGCTCCATGCTGAGCATGAAGCCTAAAAAAAAAAAAAAAAAAAGATAACATCATGACATCAGCTATAGACCTCAGCCTTTTGATCCCAAGCATTAATATACATAGAATTTCATTAATATCAACTATATCTAAATGTAAACACATTAGAACTTTGATTCTGAAAATTCCTAGACTGAAAACTGAGCAGAATGGCATTTTAAAATGCTATAAAGTGTTTTCTTGAAAAATAGTCCTAAGTAAGGGGTGCCTAGGTGGCTCAGTAGGTGAAGCATCTGATTTTGGCTCAGGTAATGATCTCTCTGTTCATGGGTTCAAGCCCCATCCTGGGCTCTGTGTCAGAGCCTGGAAGCTGCTTCTGATTCTGTGTCTCCCTCTCTTTCTGCCCCTCCACTGCTCACACGCTGTCTCTCTTTCTCTCTCAGAAATAAACATTAAAAAAATTTATAGTATTCTTAGGAAAAAATAGGTAGAAATTTTAAGTGCACAGTCTATTCATTAGAAAACATTCTGCCATCACCCATTTTCAAAATGGTCAAAAAACAAACTGCTAGTAATTTAATCTTTTTTTTTTTTGTATGCAGAAAACAACAACAACAATAAAAAAAGATGCCACTATCTCTTTTAGGAGATTTTCTTTTGATAACCTATATATTTAAATTCAGAATGCAGAAAAATAATTACTTTCATGGTCAATATTATAATGAAAAAATGTGTTTCTTTATATAAAAGCTACTATAGTTTGTCAATTGACTGGGAAACTCAAAACTGGGCTTTGGCCTAACTTAACAGTAAGTTCAAATCTGATCACAGCTTGACAGGTCACTAATTCTCCACTGCCCCATTACTGAAGACGCTGTGATTCTGGAGGCAGAGTTTGAGGCACTCTAAACAAAGGCTATCCTTCCATGATTCTGGTTTCTGTCCTAAGACAGCAATCATTATGTCTAAACAAACGAATGAACGAACAAATAAATAAAATGAGTTAGTTAGAGTCTATAGAAACTTCAAGGGTGGTGCCAAAGTTAGGGAAGGCTGATGGGATGGCTAAGGCACTGACAAGGCCTGGAAGACAAAAGGAAGACAGCAGGTAAACTGTGATTTCAAGAGGCCCTCCCTCCCCTATAAAAGATGGATGGGGAAGGGATATCTTCCAACAGCATGTCATGTGCTGGGCATCTTCCCTTTGCCCTCCTAGTTCTACTTTTCAACTTTCTCCATGCCCTGGTATTCTCCAATATTGGAAGTCCTAGGTAGAGCAATCAGGCAAGAAAATGAAATAAAGGTATCAGAATTAGAAAGGAAGAAGTAAAACTATCTCTATTTGCAGAGGACTTGACTTTACATAAAGGAAATCCTAAAGACTCAACCAAAAAAATGTTGGATCTAATCAAAGAATTCAGTGAAGCTGCAAGATATAAAATTAAATGAGAATGAGTAGCATTTTGGTACACTAACAAATTTTCTGAAAAAGATATAAAGAAATTGATCCCATATGTGGTATCATTAAAAACAAAACAAAACACTTATGGATAAATGTAACTAAGGAGGTGAAAGATCTCTGAAAACCACAATGCACTGATAAAAGAATTCAAAGACAAACTAAATGGAAAGGTATCCATGTTCACGTATTAGAAGAATTAATATTGTTAAAATGTCAATACTACCAAAAGTCATCTATAGATTCAATGCCATCCCTATTAAGATTCCAAAGGTATTTTTTACAGAAGAAGAAAAAACACTATCTAATGTTTACATGGAACCACAAAAGACCCCAAAAAGCCAGAAAAATTCCTGAGAAAGAACAAAGCAGGAGACATCACAGTTCTTGATTTCAAGCTATACTATAAAGCTATAGTCATCAAAACTGGCATAAAAACAGTGAGACCAACGGAACAGAATTGAGAGCTCAGAAATAAATCCCCACGTATACAGCCAATTAATATCTAACAAGGGACTCAAGAACATTCAATGGAGAAAAGACAGTTTTTTCAATAAATAGTGCTGAGATACCTGGATATTCACATGTAAAAGAATGAAATTGGATCCATATCTTACACTTACAAAAAAGTTAACTCAGAATTAATTAAAGACTTAGATGTAAGACTTGAAACCATGAAACTCCTAGAAGAAAACACAGGAATAAGCTCCTTGATATGGCTGTTGGTAATTTTTTGGATGAAACCTAAGCAGAAGCAACAAAATAAACAAGTGTAACTATGTCCCACTAACAAGCTTCTGCACAGCTGAATAAATCATCAGCAAAGTGAAAAGAAAGCTTATGGGATGGAAAAAAAATTTGCAAACCACACATCTGATATCCAAAATACATAAAGAACTTGTACAACTCAACCAAAAAACCACATGTAATCCAATTTAAAAATGGGCAAACGAAGGGAAACAAAAGCAAAAATGAACTATTGGGACCTCACCAAGATAAAAAGCTTCTGCACAGTGAAGGAATCAGCAAAATTAAATGGAATAGGAGAAGATATCTGCAAATGATGTATCAGATAAAGGGTTAGTATCCGAAATCTATAAAGAACTTCTCAAACCCCAAAAACAAATAATCCAATGAAGAAATGGGCAAAAGACATGAGAATAGACACTTTTCAAAGGAAGACAACCAGTTAACAGACATATGAAAAGATGCTCAAGATCACTCATCATCAGGGGAATACAAATCAAAACCACAATGAGATATCATCTCACACCAGTCAGAATGGCTAAAATTAACAACTCAGGAAACAACAGATGTTAGTGAGATGCGGAGCAAGGGGGACTCTTCTGTACTGCTGGTGGGAATGCAAGCTGGTGCAGCTACTCTGGAAAATGGTATGGAGGGTCCTCAAAAAATTAAAAATAGAACTACCCTATGACCCAGCAAATGCACTACTAGGTATTTAGCCAAAGGATACAGGTGTGCTGTTTCGAAGGGACACATGCACCCCAATGTTTATACCAGTGCTATCAGCAACAGCCAAAGTATGGAAAGAGCCCAAATGTCCATCGACAGATGAATGGATAAAGAAGATGTGGTATATATATATATATATATATATATATACACACAATGGAGTATTATTTGACAACCAAAAAAGAATGAAATATTGCCATCTGCAACAACATGGATGGAACTAGAGGGTATTATGCTAAGCAAAATTAGTCAGAGAAAAATAAAAGTCATATGACTTCACTTATATGTGGAATTTAAGATACAAAACAGATGAACATAGGGGGAGGGAGGCAAAAATAATGTAAAAACAGGGAGAGGGGCAAAACAAAAGAGACTTTTTTTAAATTTTTTTTTTTTTACATTTGTTTATTTTTGAGAGACAGAGAGAGACAAAGCAAAAGCAGGGGAGGGGCAGAGAGAGAAGGAGACACAGAATCCGAAGCAGGCTCCAGGCTCCGAGCCATCAGCACAGAGCACAACGCCGAGCTCAAACTCACAAACTGTGAGATCAGGACCTGAGCTGAAGTCAGACTCTCAACAGATTGAGCCACCCAGGCACCCCAAGAGACTCTAAAGTATAGAGAACTAAGGGATGCTGGAGGGGTTGTGGGCGAGGGGGATGGCTAAATGGGTAAGGGATATCAAGGAAGACACTTGTTGGGATGAGCATTATTATTATAGGTATATGTATGGGATGAATCACTGGATTCTACTACTGAAATTATTACTGCATTATATACTAACTAACTTGGATGTATATTAAAAAATAAAAATAATGAAAATAATTTAAAAAAATAAAAATGGGCAAGGGAGCTATCTAGACATTTTCCAAAGAAGATATACAAAAGGCAGACAGCTATGTGAAAAGATGCTCAACCTCACCACTCGTTAGGGAAATACAAATTAAAACTACAATGAGATATCACCTCACACCTGTTAAGAATGGTCATGATGAAAAAGAGTTAACAAATGCTGGCAAGGGGTGGAGAAAAGGGAACCTTTGTGCGCTGCTGTTGGGAACATAAAATGGGCAACCACTATTGAAAGCAGTATGGAGGATCCTTAAAAAATTAAGAATACAACTACCACATGATGCAACAATTCCACTTCTGGGAATATATCCGAAAGCATCAAAAAAACCAACCTGAAAACACATCTGCACCCCTGTATTCCTAACAACATTATTTACAATAGCCAAGGCATGGAAATGACCTAAGTGTCCACCAATGGATGAAAAAGTTGTGTACTATATATACAATGGAAAATTATTCTGCCATAAACAATGAGGAAATCCATTTGCAACAACATGCATGGACCTTGGAGGCATTATGCTAAGAAAAATACTGTATAATCTCACTCATATGTGGAATCGAAACAAAAAACAACTCAAACCCATAGAAAAAGAGATCAGACTTGTGGTTATTAAGGCAGATGATGGGGTGGAGGAGCATTGGAGGAAGGTGGCCGAAAGGTACAAACTTCCAGTTATTAGTTCAATAAATACTAGGGATGTAAGGTGCACCATGACTATAGCTAACACTGCTATATGACATACAGGAAAGATGCTGAAAGAGTAAGTCCTAAGAGTTTTCATCACAAGAAAAATTTATTTTTCTTTCATTTCTTTCTATTGTATCTATATGAGAAGATGGGTGTTAGCTGAACCTGCTGTGGCAACCATTTCACAATTTATAAAAATCACACCATCATGCCATATGCCTTAAACAGATACAATGATGTAGGCCAATCATTTTTCAATAAAATAGAGGGAAAATAGTTGGGATCTTTAAGTGTTCAGTCCTCTATAGCCTCTTTCTTCTTAGAGCAATTTCATGGATTTTCAATGTGTTCAATTATTATCTCCATGTTAACAACTCCAGAATCCACAGTTAGAGTCTACAGTTGTCTTCTGGGTGCTGTACCCAAGTATGCCCAGAGTTCTGGGCTCCAGACTCAAAGTGCCATCAGAGTTCCGCTTCGAGGTCCGAAAGGCACCTTCAGCAAATTCAACTCAACTTTTATGGTCCCTCAAATTTGTTTTCTCCTACATCTCAGTTTATGGTATCTCCGAGTCACCCAAGCTAGAAACCTGGACATCTACCTGGAACCCTTCCACACCCTACTTCTCTCCATTCCCACGGCCACTACTATAGTACAACACTTCTGCCCCCGACAAACTGCAACAGATTTTTTGCTACGTGGTTGTTTCCTAGCCCATCTTATACCCATTTGCCTCTGGAAAACCTCTCCACCCTCCTTAAGAAAAAGTCCAAACCCCTGGACAGGGCTTAGCAGGTCCTTCAAGATCTGCCTCTTGGAATTTCCTCACCTTTCTGACCCACAAACTAAGCTACAGGATTTCTCTACGGTCCTCAAAAACCGTGCACTTTGAGGGTTCCCAAACTTTGCCTGGCACCTTCTGACTAAACCACTCTCAACTTTTAATGTGGAAACCTGCAGTTCAGGGGAAGCCTTTCACATATCCAACTCAGAAGTAGGAAGCCCTGCAAGTGCTCCCTCAGCCTGTACTACACTATTTATCTCACTGCATAGTCTATAAATATTTTCTGGTTTGGTTTACTCAGACCTTGACTATGGGCTTCCCTGGGCAGGATTGAGCTGTTTGCTTACATAGGCCAAAAGGCAGCGCATGAGGAAAGCACCAAAACATGTACTCTTGAATGAAGAATAGTATAAAAGAAAACATGGGGGTGGGGGCAAATTTAAAGTGTTTGCAGCGACTCCCACCTGAAACACAACACCTTAATTTATCTTATTACTTAAAAGTAACTGACGTTAAATTACTTCCTTTATATGATCAGATAGGCCTTTCTATGTGGACATCGGTAGTAGCCAAATGTTTGGTATATCGGATGGCTTAGTTTAAAATAACATCAACGCTTTAGATCACCATAGTAGCCTTCCACATTTGCAGTCACCCCGCTCCCAGCAACAGTCTTTTCCACTGAGCAGCCAGGGGTCTTTTCAAAACGTAAGATAATTGTGACTCCCCTACATGACCTCCCTACGTGGCTTACAAGGTCCTGCAAAGATCCGCAGCTTGCCCCACACCCCCAACCTTACTACCAGTTATTCTCCCTCTTAACTCACTCTGCTTGACTACGGGGGTCTTTCTTGCGGTTGCTGCTAAACAGCAAAGGTTACTCCAGCATCAGAGCCTGCAAAATTACCCCCACTCCCCGCCCCAGATCTCGGCACGGCTGGCCCCTCTCCTCATTTCAGATCTCGGCTCATGTGTCACCTCCTCAGAGACCTTTCCTGACCGCTTATCTAAAATAGTCGTCACATCTTAGTTAAACTCGATCTCATTATTTGCCTCACTTTCTCTATATAACCTGTCCCTATGTGATAATTTTGTGTCAAGCGTACGCTCCGTGAGGACAAGTGACAGCACCTCTCTTGTTCACTGTGGTCGCCCTACCGGCTAGAACAGTGCCTGGCCGGTAAACCCTTACTAAACATGCACTCAGCAAATCCGTCCATCTCGCGTTATTTTTTCCATTCTCCTTTCCCCTCCATTGTTAGAAATCCGTGAGGGTCGCTATCCTTGCAGGAAAGCTCTTGAAGCGTTGCCGCCGTTCCAAAGAGAGTCCTCTTCTCTCCGCGCGACGTAAGCCCAGCCTGGTAGGTAACGGTGCCTTGGGGACCGAAAGACGAGCCACAGACCCGGCACCCGCCTCTGAAAAGCGCTGAGGAGGGGCGGCGGCACAGGGCGCCCCTCTCCACGCTTCCTGCGGACCGCCGCTTCCCCAACCTTAGACCCTCTGACCTGTCTCTCAGTCGGCAGCACACACTCCTCCCCCCGCCGCCGAGCTCCGCGGCCGCTCCCAGTTACCTGCCGGGGATCTGGCTTGGGAGACTCAGCCTTGCCACCGCCATCCCAACAAACAGCAGCGCCCTCCGAGCCACCGTAGTTCGCGGAAAGTAGACGCTGAGCTCTCCTTCCGCATGCGCAAAGGTCCCGTTCGGCGTACAGTGTCTCTTAGCAACGGCTTCGAGTCCCTCCGCCAGGGGCGGAGCATCGGAAGCCACAGGGGGGAAGCCGAGGGGGAAGTGAGTGAGGCCAATCCGAGACGAGTCCCAGCCTCGATCGGCACGCCTCCTCTAACTGTCGCGAATGCGCAGATGGCTTTACGGCAGGCAAGGGGTGGGGGCAGCTGGGGGTAAGGAGGAGAGAAGGAAGCAACCAACCAACCAAGTCGCCCCCACCCCCCACCCCCACCCACCCCGGACCTGGTTTACGGCTCCGGGCTCAGGCTCCAGTGCGGACGCTGATTGGCTGCTGAAGGCTTGGTCCCATCCCAGTGACCCCAAAGTGCTGGAGGGAGGGGGCGGGGGTGGCCCAGTGCAAAGTGCATCCCGAAAGCCCCTTGCTTGGAGCCCCCGCGGCTGGCACTTCGGACCCTGTATGACCCGGGACCTCGCTGCCCCGAGACCTCCCGTGTGCCTCCGTAGCTGGGAGCCTCCGGCCCGGAGCGCGGCAGCCCCCTGCTCCGAGCCCTCAGACCGGGACTGCCCCCCCCACCCGAGCCGGGACTTCCTCCCCGCACCCCTGCCCCGAGGCTGCCCGGCGGTCAGGATAGTCGCCCTCATTCTGCTCGGCTGTCTTGATGCTCAGCGGGCTGGGGCCGTGAGGCACCGAGAAGGATCAGGAACACCCGTGTCCGGCCCTGCCTGGGGTGTTTGTTCAATGGAGAAGTTGGTGAGTGTGGAGAAGGCTGAAAGGAGGAAGAGAAGCAGCAGCTGAGGAGACAGGTAAAGTCAGTTACCTCCCCTGAGGGGAAGGGGGCTGGCCGGGAAGAAGAATCCCTGCTTCTTCCTGCCTGCCCTTATCACTCTTCCTTCTGCTGCCCCTTCTCAGAGCCCCCTCCTCCTCGCCCCTGGGTCCCTGCACCACTCACTGGTTTCTGCTTTCCAGGTTTGAGCTGACTAGAGGAGACGAGAGCGAGCAGGAAGGGGTCAAGCCACCCACCAGAGAAGCCGCCGCGAGCCTCTGACCAGCATCTTCTGTAAAGGTAATAAACCAGACCTCCCCTCCCCCATTGTTTATTTCTAGCCCCTACCTCATTAAGCATTGCTTTATTTTCAGCGTGGTTACGTGGAAATGCAACTCTTTCCTGGCATCCAGTTTCCCAGCAAAAATAAAACATTGTTGGTGTCTCATCGTTAAGATTTTAATTAACAATAACTTCTCTCTCCCAGAAACGTATTTTCCCTTTTCTGTACATTGTGTTTTCTTTCTTTTTCTTTTCTTTTGCATTATCTTTTGGTACACTGTACCATTTACCCTGCTCTGAGACTTTGGGACCTTTCTGTAGCTCCCCCCCACCTTACTCTCTGAGGAATTCCTCAATTCCTTGTTAATTGCTTGTTAATTCTGAATGACTCTGCTTTTTAATTAAACCACGATTTTCTGTTTTCCCCTTATGTTTTCCTATCACCTCTCCTCTAAATCTGTCAGAAAATCTTTTGAGTAAACTAACTGACAGGGGTTTGGTAGAGGAAGACACAGTAATGGCTTGAAATTTATGAGTTTCAGAAAATAACTTGGCTTTTTTCTAGTGAAAAGTGAGTCTGTGTACCTTAACAGCGTGGATAGTATGAAAGCAATATTTGTTCCTGAAGCACTTGCGTATAACTAACTCTTCCCGCTTTTATGTGTTTTTGTGTGACAGATGGGAATGGGTTCTGAAACTGTTATAAAATGATAAGGAGTAACATTTGTGACACCTTGGATTTTCTAGAAGAACTTAAAAAACTTCATACAATATTTTGTTAATCATTTGACACTCAAGAATTTGAAAACAACGGAATGTTTTTGTGTATTTAGAATCTAGGGCTTTATTCATGCACTCTTCATAGATAAGGTTTCTTATTTCAGAATCCTTACAGATAAGTTGTTAGATTGAAATTTCAGCATCTAATTCATGTGGTCACATTTCTGTATTTTGTTGCTGCCTCAGAAAAATGCACCAAAGGTAAGTTTAGGACATGCATGTAATTCCTAAAGAGGGAATATGATCAGGGAAATTATATAAGAGTTAATTCACAAATTAGTCAAGTGAATGACTTTTCTAACATCCAATAACAGGAGTATAAAGTGACTTCTTAATCTCAGAGTTATTTTAATATCTCAGATTGTTTAGGGAATTTCAGGTACAAAGAAGTACTTAAAATAGCAGAAGTTGTTAGGAAATCTTTGATTTACTTTGTTCCACTGGACTTTCTGCCTTCCCCCAAAAGAAATTAATGCCTTTCCTCATTCTTTGAATTGTGAAGACGTTGCTAAAGATACTTTTAAGTGCTCTGAGGGTTTGCATATTCATGAGACATGGAACTGGACTCCAAAGGGAGAGTGTGTGCTACTGAATGGAATTGAAAGTCAGTATCTTCCAGTGACTGTTCCATGGTGAACATTTAGGGCAGCCTTTACGTGCATATAGGGTCCACTTCTCTTCAGTAAAAGCTAGGCAGAAGCCTGTAAAGTCAAATGCAATTTTCATTATGCAAATATGCAGATCACCAGAGACATCCCCAATAATTACTCTAGGAATTTTTGTTTTTTAAATGCTAAAATAGTTGAAGTATGCTTTTAAGGTAAAGATGAATGATGTGGTTTCTACTCTGGCCTTCCCACTTGCATATTTTTTCTACTTTAGAGAGGACTCTAGCATGTTTTCATTTGCAAGGGGTGTTACCACCTGAGATGGTTAAGGGTGTAGGTCTGTGGCAAATCAGGCATGTAAGGTAACAGAGAGAACACTGCTTTCTTCTGGTTGCCAACCAGGTCATTCTCATTGCTTAAATAATATTTCATTGCTCCTCTCAGCTTTTAACGGTTTTTCTACGATTAGGGAATATATTTATAAATCCTTGGCATCTATTCCTAGTATTAGAATGATTTGAGAGTGTTTGGTCTAGACTATGTCGAATATTTAAAACATTTAATATGGGTAATTATTTACCAGTGTGGACAGTTAGGTAGTTTATGTTTTTCGGACTGGTAGTTAACTTGGTGTTAATTCAATTGCCGGGTATACAGGTTTTTAGAGAAAAAAATGGAAACAGCCTGATTTATCTGATAACTAAATATAGTTTTAGAGTCACATGGAGAGAATAACTGATTTTAGCTGAAGATGTACAGTGATGCATTTTAAGTATGCTGTGGCTTTAAACTTGTATTCTTTATACCTGAAGTAATACCATGCATGATTATTTAATATTATATTTTACATGTATGTATTTTCTCCACATTTAACTTTGGTAACACAGAAGTTCATACTATTCCTAAAAAGTCTACTAAGGTCAGATAAGGTTTATATATTACCAAATATCTGACTTACAGCCTTTTATTTCATTCTCAGCTGAAGATATTACCTAAGGAGAGCGATTGTCTCTTTTCTCGCAAACCTTCTAGGTACTGATGTAAGGCTGCTAAGATGAGGAAGCCAGACAAGGGTTAATAAGATAATATTGACAAGACCTCCTCATTTACAGCACTTGTGATTTTATCCTTGTCTTGAGTCTGGATAAGTGAATTATACAATTTCTTCTCTTGCCTCCTTCACATTCCGTGAAAATGGTTGGTTTTTCTGCTGGAACATTTGAGAATTATAGATAAGTTGTGCATGATAACACATCCTTGTGTTACACGGAGGCCCAGTAATTTGGAGGGAATATGAATACCCTTACTTCTTTTAGAACATCAACACCATGCTAACCATGTGGAGTGATACTAAAAAACACTCTACTTTAATTTGGGTTCCAGGCTCTTGATCGTACAAATAGTGCTGGTCAGCATAGACCTTAGCCATGTTGCACACTTGGGCTTCATAGTGTTTCTGCAGCTGTCTTCCCTCCTAGAGCTTGGGACCCAATGGTGTTTTTTTTTTTTTCTCAGAGCCAATATGCTTGGAGTTGCTGATTTTATTTTCTTACCAGCCTGTATCTCTCTCTGCTCTACAAAGAAATGCTTATTTCCTTTTTTGAGTAGCAAGCTGTTATCTTGTTTCTAGTTGGTGTGAAATCTGAAAGAACAGTTCTAATTTGTATCACCTAATCCAAAAATGTGTGGACTTTTAGTGAAAATAATATGCAAAGAGCCATTAGTGGCTAATCATTTATGCCAGAGGAAATCGGGGACATGTGGCAAATCTGGTGAAAGTTTTAGACAATTTTAGACCGGTCTTAAATATATTTTATTTTATAGTTGTTTTACTCTTCACTCTGTTCTGTGAATATAAACTTCTTTTAATTATGTGAAGCAAGAAGTTTAGTTTTAACTTAATGAAATTCCTTTGGCATCTTTATGGAATTTAGTGTTAACATTTTATTTATTTATTTATTTATTTTTGAAAGAGAGAGAGAGAGCAGAAGTGGGGAGGGGCAGAGAGAGAAAGAGGGAGACACAGGATCCATAGCAGGCTCTAGCCTCTGAGCTGTCAGTACAGAGTGCAGGGCTCAAACTCGTGAACTGCAAGATCCTAACTGAGCTCAAGTGGGAAGCTCAACCGACTGAGCCACCCAGGCACCCCAGTGTTAACATTTTATTTCCTAAATGTATAGTTTCTGGTATGGTCAACAGTGTAAAAGCTCAGAGGCCTACATGATTTCCTTTGGACCTGATGTAGATTAGAAGAGATGGATTCATAAAATTTAAACAACACTATTCAACACACTGTCATGCAGTAAAACCTCATATAAAAATGAGACACATTGGGGAAGTGGTTCATTTTGATACATAATTCTGAAGTCTTGTCTGTCTTTTTTTTTTTTTTTTTTCTTTTCTGACTGAAACCTGGAATGGAATTTCTAAAGATTTACCCTCAGAATTTTAGTCATTCTGAGTCATTAATTTAAAACAGCTTACATTGTATATTTATTTCTCTAGGAAATAGCCTCCTTGGCCATATTCTGTTATTTTATTGGTGACGTCTTCATGAACTATCAGATTTTCAGACCTGCACTCCTTGAGGGAAAATAGACTTTTTTCCTATCTCATGTCTGTACTTCTCTGTGATATATTTTTTAAAGTATTTATTTTTGAGAGAGAGAAAGAACCCATGCAGGGGAAGGGCAGAGAGAGTGGGGTACAGAGGATCTGAAGTAGGCTCCGCACTGACAGTAGAGAGCTCGATGCAGGGCTTTGAACTTAAAAACTGTGAGATCATGACCTGAGCCAAAATCAGATGCTTAACTGACTGAGCTACCCAGGCACCCCAACTTCTCTCTGATTTTTTTTTAATAGTACGTTTAGTACTAGATGTTGTATTTACTTTTTAAGTTAAGTAGCCTTTTTTAAAAATGTATTCATATGTGGATAACTATAGTCTATTCAGTGCAAACTCTCCTAAAATAACACCAAGATAAAATAAATTACTTGTCTGGTGCTTTGGACTGTGAGGATATTTTGGTAATGGTGATAAGTCATTGCCCTTCATAACTTAAGGCATGCAGCTGACAAGGGACAGTGTGTGCGTGGTGTATGCGTGTCTTATGTTTTCTCCAGTAAAAACTGTTGCATGTAAAGAGTGCTTTTTTGGTCGAAACCTATAGTTATTGTTTATAGCGCTTGGTATTGTCAGAAGGGAAAAATGATCTTAACATTTTTAGATATATCTGATTTATTTTAAGAATGCAGAATTCTCTAGTAAAGTTCTACCGGGGGCAACACCCGGGGCCAAGGCCTACCAGTATGCCAAACACACTGTCAGGGGACCTGAGGACTTTATTTGTCTGATTGAAGTAGCTCATAAGGCATTACTGCAAGTTACTGCGGTTTGTGCATCTTTCTTTTTCGGAGAGATAGTCACTTCATCCTTTAACACAAAGCCTTTTCTTCTTATTATTATTAAATTGGTACCATTTCATACTCCCCTAAGCCCCCCACCTTGCATGCCCTCCTCCCCACTTAGCCCCTCTGCCTCCCTGAAGTAGAGATGGGGTAGATAGAATGCATAAGAAACAGATTCCTAAAAGGCTTGAAACCATTGAGGCCCATCTCTGCTTCTCTTGGGAGGCAGCAGATACCAAGGACACTCTTAGAAGTAAGGCATCCTGCAGCATTGATTTTTGAAATGCAGATTTTTGAAATGTAGCGCGTGTGGAAAGCAATCGCCTGTTCATTTGTGGAAAATGCTGGAGGCTCATCATTGGAGACCTCTGTTCCCATTTTTTAAACAAATTTTTAATTTTAGTATAGTGGTAGATTTACAGAAAAATTGCACAGATAGTTCAGAATTCCCGTATACTCCACACCTGGTTTCCACCAACAGCTTATATTAATAGATGGATTTGTCACATTTAATGAACCAACAATGAACGTGATTATTAATTAAAAACCATACTGTGTTCAGACTTTTTTTTAGCTTTTACCTAATACCCTTTTTCTGTTCCAGGATCTCATCAAGGATACCACATTGCATTTAGTCATCCTGTTTCCTTAGGCTCTTCTTGGCCATGATAGTTTCTCAGACTTCCTTGTTTTTGATGGCCTTGACATTTTGAGGATACTGGGCAGGTATTTTTTAGAATGCCCCTCAACTAGAATTTGTGTGGTATTTTTCTCATGATTAGGTGGGGGTTATGGGCTTTGGAGAGAAAGATCACCAAGGTAAATTGCCATTCTCCTCATAGCATACTAGTCACATGACTTGGCATAGCTGGCTGTTAATGGTGGTCACCTGGCTGAGGCAGTGTTTTTCCGGTTTCTCGCTGTTAAAGTTGCTCTTGCCCTCCTTTTCCATGCTGTCCTCATGGGAAGGAAGTGTCTACATGGCCCACAGTAAAGGAGAAGGGAGTTGTGCTACCTCCCTGAGTAGGGGGGATCCATACACTTAACATGGAATTCTGCACAGGAGATTTGTGTCTCCTCCGCCCTTAATTCAATCAGAGCATTATGGGCCTATTGGTATTTATTCTAGACTTTGGGTTAGAATCCATACTGCTTACATTATCTTGTTCAAATCGTTCTATCTTGGCCACTCAGAGCTCTTGTGGCTGGCTCCCATGTTCCTGTGACATTCTCCCATCACTGCATTTCTCTTTGAGCACTTCCTTTTTGGCACAGTGAGGCACTCCAGGCTCATCTTGTATAATCCCTGCCCCACTCTCAGAATTGAGCGCATTTCTGTAAGGATAGTTCTGCATTTTTTGCAGCTTGCCTTGTAGGAGTTGTTCTGATCATGTCTAATTCTTGAATTCATTTTTTAAGAAATGATCGGCAGTTTTAAGTTAAGTATTATTTCCAAGTGCATGTTGGCCAAGTCTTTGTCCTTTCTTGAATGAGTTTGACAAGGGGGAAAAAGGTGTGGAAAAAGGAAAGGGTGAAAGTGGACTATATACTGATGTGGATTGGTTGAAAATTCTGGTGTAAACCAGTGGCACCTGTGACCGTCACTCTTCCCCGTAGTATATCAGGTTGTCAGTCTTTCCTGTTTAAGTGGTAGAGGGCTCAGCATACCCACCCTACTGGGATGGGGTAGTAGTTCTCCCAGTGAATAATTTGTAGAGTGATTTGAGCATAAAGTGTGGAAGTCACTTAGCATGTGCTCCTCTCCTTAATGGAGTTCACAGACCTAGGATTTACTCCATATGAAGAAAGATCCTTTTTTCTTTCAGTTGTAGAGAGGATTTTTCCAGAATTCATATAGGGAAGCTGGCAAGAATGTTGTTCATCTTTTACGCAGTTTGATGTATATATAAAGGAATAACCATTTCGAAATGATTAACATAATGTTTTTTGGGGCATATATATGAAGAGCCAGCATTTAAAGACACACTCTCCTTTTGGTTGTCATAGATTCCATTTTGGCCCTGGCCACCTACTGTATTGAATGAATACATACTTTCCTTTTTGTCCTGTTTAGAAATTGCAAGCGCCTAACAGCGTCAGTTAAAAAGTAATTCAGATGAAGCAAGTCTGAAAATATACTCTGAAAAGAGCAAAAGATAAGATAAAAGGAACCTGTGCTTGCATCTGAATTTCAAATGTGTGATTTTTTTTTAAATTTACTCTTTTTCAAAAAACTGTCCTTTTAAGAAAAAAAATCCCTGAAAATATACCATATCCTGGATCAGTTTAGAGATTAATTTAAGTCTCAAGATCATTTTCTCTAAGAACTGACCTGTGTTCTTTCTCAGCTCTGGATGTTTGTTGTAAAGCGCTAAAATTTAAGCTCATCGAAAGGTAGAGTGTGTAGGCAGCTCTGATTCCTTATTATTTTTAGGAATCTTCCCATAATTGGTATTTGTTTTTAGGTTAAGAAAGCTCATTCACGCCGCAATCTGGACACACTCCGAGCCTCCTTCTCACAATGCTGTATGTGCACAATGGTTATTAGGCAATCCACGTATCAGGAGAAGGGACATTCTTCCGTAAGGTAAGTGACTCAGGGTCATTGGTCATCTGTGCAACCCTGAGGAAGAAAATCCATATAGCTTTTACTTTTCCCTTCAAAGCAACCGAATACACTAAACACAAGAAAATCCAGGTTTATTTATTTATTTTTTGGTACTGTTTGAATCTTACACGGTAGACCTCATTTGAGAGCCAAGGTAATGGTCTCATTTTTTAAAAAAAATCTGTTAAAGTTGATTTGAGCATATAGTAGTATTCATTAATTTCTTCCAATGATCTTCAACATCTTCTCTTATAACTCTAAAAATACACAAAAACCTATTTAAAAGCGTTCTTGGTTTTAACATTTTTAGGACAAGAGACTTAGTTTTATGGTGTTGATTAAAAAAGTAGTTAAGTGAAGAGATAAGGGGGAAATCATGTTTATTAAGGAAAAGAATTCAGGAAATTCCTCATTTCCAAATTTTCTCTTAGGAAATAGCTCTTTGTAGCAGTAGCCTGATATTTTTAAATTGTATTACTTAATAGTAATATTTTTGAATTTGAAATAACCATTTTCAGTTTATAAAACAACATAGGATATTTGATTGTACTCTTAAGCTGTGATGATTTGACCTAGGTCAGGCTTAAGTTTACCTTTGCACAATCTATAGCAAGAGGTTTTACAAGATAAATTATTATTCGTAACAAGATTATCCCAAGATGTCTAACCTACATAGGCGACCAAAGTGTCTTTAAAGGACTTTATCACATAATTTTTTATTTTTAGAAATGGAAGCCACCTAATTAGGAGATGAGTCTAATCTAGTCCTTAAAATTAGCCCAGATGGAATGGCTACTTAGAAGCACATTAGTTTAAGCTTCTGTAAGCTTCTGGAAAGCTTAAAAATGTACTGAAAAAGTTTTTGTACACACATGTAAGATGCTACTTTTCACAGTTCAATTTGGACTTTTTCCCCTTTGCATGAAGGAGATCTCATTTTACATTGAGCCTGAGTGCACACTTCTTTTATGACCTATTAGAGAGTGCAGAAGTCCCAGGATGCTACTTTTTTTTTTAAATGACTTTTTTCATGTGGTGAATCAACAGGTTTCAACTCTTACAGGTTTTTTTTTTTTTTTATCTCACTTGGATTCTGTATGTTTTCTTTTTTTTTAATTTATTTATTTTGGGGGGGGCGGGGAGGTTCGCAGACAGAGGATCTGAAGCCGGCTCTGCACTGACAAGCAGAGAGGCTGACAAGGGACTCAAACTCATAAACCTCGAGATCATGACCTGAGCCAAAGTCAGATGCTTAACTGACTAAGCCACCCACGTGCCCCAATTCTTACAGGTTTTAAATATTATGTGTGATCTTGGTACTTTGCCAATGAAAGTAAAACTTTTAGAAAACTGAAATTAGAAAAGTGGAAAAGATAATGTGGCAGAAAAAGAGGGGTGGTAAATCATGCATGCATCAAATAACAAAGTGGGGAGGATAGAAAGAAACAAATAAAAGGAAAATGCATACTCTCTATGCATTTTACTTTACCCCACCCACTTCTTTTCCCCCAAACCTTTCACCCTTTGGGGCTAAAAAGAAAATATTGAAATACTTTAGGGGAGACATCTAAAAGTTTTTCTTTTCCTTTTTTTTTAAACTGCTTCTCAGAGTCTTTAATCTTCATAGGCTATGAATTGGCCATTTCATACCTGTATCCACTCACTGATCTGCGATCGAAATCTTGAGTGGTTTATAACTGGGTACATTGGGGAAATCACTCTTTTTTTAAAAAATTTTTTTAATGTTTATTTTTGAGAGAAAGAGAGGGGGCAGAGCCTGAGTGGGGGAGGGGCAGAGAGAGAGAGAGGGAGACACCGAATCCCGAGCAGGCTCCAGGCTCTGAGCTGAGCCGAGCCTGACGTGGGGCTCAGACTCAAGGATCGCGAGCCTGTGACTAGAGCCGAAGTTGGACGCTTAACCGACTAAGCCCCATGGCACCGCAGGGAAATCAAACTCTTAAGACAAGCACTCATCTGACTCCTGTTGTCTCCCATTTTCTAGCTGCCCAGCATCACCTTCCATTATCCCTAAAATAATGCCGCTGTGTTCATAGGATGTTTGCTTCGAGTTTTCAAAAGACTACAGGAGAAATTTCCTGTAACTGCAGTTTAGGGCTTTGTGCCTGGCTTTTTGTTTGAAATCTTTTATCATCTTCAGGAAGCTACCAAAGTGTTGGTTTTAAGAGGTCCATGTTTATTAGTTGTAGGATGAACTCATAAGTAAGACTTATGTGATTTAACAATGGAAAATTCTGTGCTATTTAATGGACACACTGTGAAGAGCTGGCTGTTCTTAATTTCACGTCTTCTCCCTCCCCTTAAAGGCTGTTCCCTGTGACCTAATGAATCCTTGGTAAACAGTGGACTCAGCTAGGATGTTACACCACCATTGCCGAAGGAACCCTGAACTCCAGGAAGAATTGCAGATCCAGGCTGCAGTGGCGGCCGGGGATGTTCACACAGTACGGAAGATGTTAGAACAAGGCTATTCTCCAAACGGCCGGGATGCCAATGGCTGGACCCTGCTTCACTTCTCTGCAGCGAGAGGGAAGGAAAGATGTGTTCGAGTATTTCTAGAACATGGAGGTGAGTTTTCTGGAAGCAAGCCTTTTTTGTCAAGGAGAAACTTAAATTAGATATAGTTTAAATATATGTGTACGTGTATATAATGTTTAATGCTTCTCTTTGGTTGCTGCCCACCTTCTTATTCTCTCCTTCGTGAAGATTTGTTGCAAGTGTGCTGCGTTTTGTTTGAAACCAGATTGTTTATAAAGAGCAGTTTGGTGAATGTAATGTGCTCTTTTTCCCGCCGTGACTGTAGTTTATACACAGCCATATTTTCCCAGGGCACCTCAAGTAAAAGCAACCCTCCATGCTGTCCGGTTGCTTCTGTTTCGGAAGCAGAAGTGGTTGTGGGACCCACAATTAGAGAGTTGCACAAGTTTCCCGTTTGATGATTGCTCATGGAAACAGACCTAGCACAGGTCTCTTTAAGTGTCATGCCCTTAATGAAGTCCTATCTTTTGAAGTTAACCTCTTTAAAAAAAAAAACTTTTGGATGATGTCTTTTATTACTGTTTTAGAGTTCCTGCCTTTTCCAGAACTGTACATAGTCTGTAGGTTAGAAGGTAGATTATCTGAGGTCTCGTTGTGTATAAATATACACAGTTGGAAACGACATCTGACATTTAATGCTTCTGCTTTGAAAAACTGTCCATTCCCATAGTTAACAGTTTCCGTAACTAATAAGAACTAACAATTGTCCCAGACTAGTTTACTTTTTTCCCTGTTGAATTTCTACTTAATGTTCCAAAGATGGGCTAGATGTATTTTGTATCCGTACCCATGTTATCTTTGTAAATTATGGTGTAAAGCAGCTTAGTTGGGGCTCCGGTTCCACACGTGCCCCTCTCAGGGCCTGAATTGCTCTTTGACAACCATTTGGTTTCATTTTTAAGGTGTACTGTGTTACGAGACTAGTCAAACTTGTAAACCTACCTGAAGTACAGAAAACTTTAGAAGTCCCAGGGCTCTCTTGAAGGTCGTGTGAATTACGTGAAAGGCTGTGAGTGGGAACTAACTGCAGAGCCATGCGAAGCCTGAGACTCTCGAGTCTTCACCCTCCCCCCCTCCCCACCCCCCCGCGGGGCCCCGTAATAAATAGGAACTAAATCCCTGAAACAGTGGACCGTGGACAGGGCCCAGTCATTCGCTGTCCATGCCTCATTTGTAGTTGTCCTCCCTCCCTTCTGCCACCCTGGCTCTTCCCTCATCGCACCTTGCGCTTTGGAAACCTCAGTCCTGAAGTTAATGAAGGGGAAATACGGACGAGGAACAAGAGAAAGATCTGGGAAGTTGAAAGCCATAGGATCAGAACATTTAAAAATTCTGGCAGTGCTTATCAAGTTCAGAGTTGACATTTTTTTTTTAACGTGTATTTAGTTTTGAGAGGGAGGGAGACAGAGTGCAAGCGGGGAAAGGCAGAGAGAGAGGGAGACACAGAATCTAAAAGAGGCTCCAGGCCCCAAGCTCCAAGCTGTCAGCACAGAGCCTGACGTGGGGCTCAAACTCACGAACTGCAAGATCATGACCTGAGCCAAAGTCAGACGCTTGGTCAGCTGAGCCACCCAGGCACGCCCAGAGTTTACTACCTAGTCCCGTTACTTTCTGCTTCTGTCAGCCTGCTTTTAAACAATTAACTAAAAAAAAAAAAAAAGTCAATTACCCAGGTAATAAATAATATTACTGTGTCTCCTTAAATGAAACAATTTTCAAATAAATCGCAAATAAAGCCAAAGACCCCTTTGGCCCAACTCCCAATCCTTTCTGCCTGCTCCCTCTCAGGAGTAACCATAGATAGGAGTTTGGGATAACTTCCTCATACTGTTACTTACACTTACAGAAAATATGTCATATTGTGTTGTGTGTAGTTTTAGAGCATAAGTAATATCATGCTGACCATGTTATCCTATGCTGCAGCTGTTGTTTTATGCTGAACTATACAACTTAAGATTTTTTTAAAAAAATAAGGGGTTGGCAAACTTCTTCTGTAAAAGACCAGGTAGGAAATATTTTAGGGTTTGAAGACCCTGCTGTTTCAGTCATAAGTACTCTACTCTGCCTTTGTAGCTAGCGTGAAAGCTGCCATAGACAATTTGAAGTGGATGAATGTGCCTGTGTGCTAATAAAACTTTTTAAAGTCCAATGGTGGGCCACAGTTGGCCTGTGGGCCACAGTTTGCTGAACCTGTTTCCTCACTCACCCTCCCCTCTGTGCATGTGTGTGTGTGTGTGTGTGTGTGTGTGTGTGTATAGATATTTTTAACAGCTTTTATTGCGGTAGAATCCACATACCTTACAATTCATTCATTTAAAGTGTACATACAGTTCAGCGCCCTTTAGCGTATTTATAGAGTTGGATATCCATCACCACAAGTAATTTTAGAACATTTTCATTACCCCTGAAAATACTTGTGTGTGTTTTATAATATGCATAGATTTACTCTGTTCTTTTTAGCTGCTAATTATAATATGTGTTAGTATGGACATACTGTCATTTGTCTAAACCATTCTTTATTGGTTATTATTTGAGAATGGCTAAAATTTTCTCAGCAGATTTTATTTGTTGAGAACGTAACATACGTTGTTAAAAACCAAACGGTAGGTATTCTGGACTGTTCAGTGAGGGGAAAACACCTCTCTAATACCTGTCGCTGACATCGCTTTCCAGAGGCAGTCACTCTTACTGGTTTCTTTTGTGTTCCTGCAGAGATAATCTGTGCATCTAGGTGCATATAATTTTCCATCCTCCACCTTCTAGCCTGCTTCTTTTTTTTGTTAATAGTCTATTCCACATCTTGCTTTTTCCACTTAATAGTTTACCTAAGCAATAGTTCTTATCACTGTTGACACTATCTCAGATTCTGTTGCACAAGTAATTTACTTAAACTTATCCCCCATTGTTAGACATTTTGATTTTTCATTTTTCTACTACTGGAAACAGAGAATTACAGAGAATGTCCTTGGCTGATTTTTTTTTTTTTTCTTCAACATCTGTGAGGATTTATCTGTTGGATAATTCCTAGAAGTGCAGTTGCCAAATCAAGAGGATGTTAAATTTTGTTTCAATAGAGTTTTGACAAATTGCCCTCCAGAGAAGGTTAGGGTGGCCCTGTCCTTACTGACCAGGTGGGGATCTTGCCTGTTCCCCACCTTTGCCAGTCATCCATCACAAGATGGTTTGCTCTTCCTCTGTGTGATTTGCTTCTCTCTCTCTCTCTCTCTCTCTCTCTCTCTCTCATTCTTTCTTCTTCTTCTCCTCCCCTTTCCCTTCCCACCCCGCTGCTTCTTCTCCAGAAATGACACTTGAGTAACAAAGCATTTGCAAGACTGGGCTGCTTTGCTGATCCTTTTCTCACTGACTTATAGGAATTATTCATATATTCTTCTTTGTTAGATATATGTTCTATCAGTCTTCTCTCCAGTTTTAGCTTTATCACAGTCTTGATATCATGTTTATTTTCGTTAGGCTGAAGTTTGCATTTGATTGTAGTTGAATTTTATTTTTCATTTGCCTTAGGTTGTGTGCTTTTTTGTGTCTTGTCCACCATACCGATGGGTCATTTATTTGCCTGTATTTTCTTCTAAAAAAAAGTTTTATGGCATTTAGGTCCTTTATCTATCCAGTTTTGATTTTGGTGTATTGTATGAGATGGTCAGGTACAATCTCACATTTTTTCCCCATAAGGGTAGCCTAAACCATCGCTTCTGTCCTCATTGCTATGCCTTTCTGGCTCAGATATTAAGTTTTAATGTACGCATGGTTCCATTAAATCTAGTGTCTGTTGGTATAACCCTGAGTCAGTATAATACTGTTGTAATTAATATCACTCTATAATTAAAGTTTCGATTTGCAGGAGGAGGCGAGTACGGCAAATCTCCTTGTTCTTTAAGGATGCCTTGCCCACTCTAAGCCCTTTATGTTTTCTTATAAAATTTTAAAACAACAGAACTAAATATTTTGGAGAAGCCCTTCAATTGTTTTTATATAACACCTTTTACTCATTCCTATTACCCTAGCAGAATTAGAAGGCTTGGGAAATATTTTTTTCCTAGCACGTTATGTATCAATTTGGAAATAGTAACAGGAGAAGAACTTTCCTCCTCCCCTGTGCCCTTGGCCACAGGTAATGCTTCGCGGTGCTGTGTGTTTAGTCCAAGCCTCCTTCTGACCTCTAGTCCAGCATGTCCAGCTTCATGTTAAGCCTCTGCTTGTTCATGGCTCACGCACAGCACAGGCTGCTGCGTGGATGTGTTCTTTCACAGGTGGCAGTGCCCTACAGCCTGCTACGCAGCAACCTAGAAACCACCCTTGACATTCTTCCTTCTTAAATAGTTGCCAGATCTTCGCATTTCTCTTCATTGGAGGCACTGCCCCCCGCCCCTGCCCCTCCTTGGGCAAAGAAACCTTGTTCCTCGCCGGGACTGAGATGATGTTCTCCCTCATCCCTGCTTCCAGTCTTGCCCCCTCCTGGCCAGTGTCCACACAGAATGATCTGTGATAAAAATGATAATAAAAATAATTTCCTTTTTAAAATCATTGAAAGTTTTCCCTCTCTTAGGGTAGTAGTCAAAGTCCTTAATGTGACCTGTATGAGCCTGTGATGTCTGACTCCCCTGCAGTATCTTTCCAGCTTCATCTTTGAGCCGCAGCCCTTCTGTGTTCACATCCCCTGAGCCCAGAGGCCTTTGCACAGGACCCGCTGAGTCTCCCTGCCTCCCCCTTGTCACCCCACTGCTGCCACCTTCACCTCCTTCATGCCTGCTTCTCCGTCAGCTTTCATGTTTATCATCCAGACTTGGGCAGATCCTTCTGTTGCATGATATTATTGTCTGCATTGTTCTATCACAAGCGTAATGATTTATTTGTGTACTGTTCTATTAAATATATACGTATTTCCTGTTAGTCTGAAGCTTCCTGAGGGTAGCACCCATATCTGCTTTGTTCTCAAGGAGAGAGAGGAAACATAACCAGCTATCTAACAGAATTGGTCCCGGGCCATACAGAGATAAGACTAATCCTTTCTTAAAAGATAGTGATTGAAAATGGGCTAGCCTTGGGGTGGGATTAGAAGGGTGTTTGAATTCGTCATACCTGCTTTTTTCCTAAAACATTAGTTCCTTTAAGAGCTTGAAAATTTCCAGATTGGCCCCCTCCTGTTAATACCTACCTTTTGTGATGCAAATTAAGGTGAACTGAAGTCCAATTCAGGTGTGGGTAAGTGAGCCAAATAACCCACAAGAAACAAAGGTTCATTTCTCTCCCCCTTCTCCTCCTCCTGCCCCCCAATCCCATGAGAGTGGGGAGAGGATTCATAAAGATAGTTAGATGGGGTGGCCAGTTGGTCCTCCATAAACCACTTATTCATGTATTTATTCAGCAGATATTCATTGGGCAGCTAACATATGCCAGGCTCTGGGCCAGGCACCGAGATGCAGAATGAGCAGACACTGCTAGCCGTCTGGTCCTTCACAGTCAAGTGGGTGGATAGATTTAGGGCCAACGTTTATTGAGCAGTTATTACCAGCCTAATGCTTCACAGCAGTTCTGTGAGGGTGAGTAGTAGTTTTTCCATTGAGGAAACTGAGCCACAGAATGGAAAATAATTTGCCCAAGGCCATTCACCCTATAAATGGTGGAGCTAGGGTTCAAACCCACTGTCTTAACTATGAATCTGTATGGCCTGCCTATAAGGATACAATGCAGTTCCAACAGCACGAGCTAAGTGCCGGGTATAAAAGGTCCCCACTGTTGCAGGGGTGGGTGTGGGGGCCACAGCAAAGGAGATTTACTAGAGAAAACTTGGTTTGACTTGAGATCTTGAAAGGTGGGGCAGGGATGAGACAGTGGAAGGACAGAGATATGGGATTATCTGAAACACGTAGGACACTGAGTGTGAAGGGTAGGAGAAGGAAAGGGGCGTGTTTGATTTTAAAAACTGAGAAAAGGTCAGTATGATTAGAGCATATCCAATAATTTGTTCTATGGACTTGTATCAGCCATCTGACATTTGACAGAGAGGAGTGGCAGAAACAGATTTGCGTTTTAGCAAATTCACTGGTGATAGTATGTGAACTTAGTGAAAGGGCCCGAAATCTCAGCAAGAGCAGGTGGGTGCGTATTTCTTGATCAGAATTGTGATCTCATTTCCCTGCACCCCACCGTAAGTTTATTGACCACCTGCTCTGTGTCAGGCACTGTTCTGAATGTAGTGGGAATATAGCAACAGAGTAAGGTCCCTGCTGTCATGGCACTTACATTTTTTTAGAGAGAGCGAGTGTGTGCAAATGGGGTAGGGGGATGGAGAGAGAACCCAAGCAGGCCCTGCACTATCGGCGTGGAGCCCGATGAGGGGCTCAAACTTACAAACAGTGAGATCATGACCTGAGCCAAAATCAAGAGTCAGTCGCTTAACCGACTGAGTTTCCCAGGCACCCCAGCACTTAAGCATTTCTGAATGAAGGAAGTTGACCGTGAAATGTACAATGCCAGGTGGTGATCAGCACGGTGAAGAAAGATGAAGCAGAGAAGGGATAAAGAAGTACAGGCTTTTGTTTTAAATTAAGTATTAGGGAAGGCCTCCAGTGTGCCATTTGAATGGAATCTTGGAAGAAATGAAAACCAGACCATGAGAAAATCTGGCAGAAAAATGTTAAAGTTAAAGGGAACACTGGGGCACTTGGGTGGCTCAGTCAGTTGAGCTGCCGACTTAGGCTCAGGTATGAGTTCAAGCCTTGTGTCAGGCTCTGTGTTGACAGCTCGGAGCCTGGAGCCTGCTTCAGATCCTGCCTCCGTCTCTCTCTGTTCCTCCTCTGCTCACACTCACTCACTCTCTCTCTCAAATAGAAGTAGACATTTAAAAAAATTTTTTTAAAAAGAGATAAAGGGAACAAGCAAGTGCTGCACAAATTCTGGGAAGGGAACATAAAGTAGCACTTTGAAGACAAAGCCAGAAAGACTACAGCAAGAGCAGAACGATGGGAGAGAGGGGGCCGACCAGGCTAAAGAGATGATGAGCTGACATATTCCATAGGTCCTTGATGGTTCCAAAGGTTTTGGACTTTGTTCCAACTGAGAATGGAAAACCATCAAAGGTTTCTCAACTGAAGAATGAGAAGACCTTACTGAAGGGCTCACTCTGGCTTGAGGAAGATGGATTGTAGAGGAGCAAAAGATAAAGGGGAACACCTATTGGGAAGCTTTGGAATAGTTGAGGCAGGAGATGCTAGCGACTCAGCCTAGACAAGAGCAGTCCTGTGTTGAAAAGTGGTCAGATTCTGGAGAGGTTTTGAAAGTGGAGCCAGCAGGCTTTGCTGATAAGAATGGTTGGCTATGTGGTGGCAGTGGAAAGAAATGAAGATAACCGAGGTCGGGGCCTGGGGGAGAAAAGGATTGCCATTTGGTGAATGAGCAGGGGAAAGTTAACCAAATGCAATTAAGAAAAACGGGACGTGGGGCGCCTGAGTGGCTCAGTTGGTTAAGTGTCCAACGTCGGCTCAGGTCATGATCCCGTGGTTCGTGACTTCGAACCTCATGTCAAGCTCTGTGCTGAGCTCAGCCTGGCACCTGCTTTGGATTTTGTGTCTCCCTCTCTCTCTGTTCTCCGCCACTCACACTCTGTTTCTCTGTCTTAAAAATAAATAAATATTTTTAAAAAGTAATAAAAAAAGAAAAATGGGATATAGATGCTTAATACAAACCACTCACTACTGTAAAATCTGTTCACCTGCACAGTAAAACCACCAGTGAATGAT
Organism: Hyaena hyaena; assembly: GCF_003009895.1. Taxonomy (NCBI): domain Eukaryota; kingdom Metazoa; phylum Chordata; class Mammalia; order Carnivora; family Hyaenidae; genus Hyaena; species Hyaena hyaena. Next base: position 1,539,199 of record NW_024080727.1, on the reverse strand, counting down.
GACAGCTCTAAGCAAAACTCATAGATGACAGGCTTTCTGGGACCATACTGGGATGCCAGCGATGTGGCCGCCAGGGAAGCCTGGTCAGGGAGTGGCTGTGTGAAGCCATACTTGTTGGTACTGTGGGAGGAATCCAGTTTCATTGAGAAAATGAGCGAGTTTGACTTGGTTAGCTAATGGTGCCTCTATTTCAGAAGGTAGAAACAAAAGTGAAGCTCCCTTTCTTGTTTAAACCTAGGCCGTACCTAGCAGGCATGGCTATTTACATTTAAGTGAAATTTTAAATGAGATTAAAAATTTTTTAGTGAAATTTTATTTTATTAAAAAAATTTTTTTTCATGTCTTTATTTTGAGAAACCGAGACAGAGAGCAAGCGGGGGAGGGGCAGAGAGAGAGAGACACACACACACACAGAATCTGAAGCAGGCTCCAGGCTCTGAGCTATCAGCACAGCCTGATGTGGGGCTTGAACCCACGGACTGTGAGATCATGACCCGAGCTGAAGCGGACACTTAACCGACTGAGCCACTCAGGCACACCTAAATGAAATTTTAAAAATCTAGTTCTGCAGTCAGAGTAGCCATGTTTCATGTGCTTAGTAGCTGCCATGTTAGACCTCATGGATATAAAACATTGGCTTGTGCAGAAAAATTACACTTTGCCTCTTTGTCGGCATTCCTTGGACATCCAACAGGTTGGGTTCCAGACAATGGCAGTAGAGTGACTATCACAGTAAAGCAAGTCAATGAATCTTTGTTCTTCCAGCACACATAAGGATTATGTTGACACTATACTATAACCTGTTAAGTGTGCATTATGTTTAAAAATATATATACATGTCCTAATTAAAAAATACTTAAGTGCTAAATGCTGACCATCATCTGAGCTTTCAGCCACTCCTAATCCTTTTGCTGGTGGATGTTGATGGCTGCTGGCTGATCAGGGTGATGGCTGCTGAAGGGTGTGGTGGCTGTGGCAATCTCTTCAAATGACAGTGAAGTTTGCCACATCGGTTGCCTCTTCCTTTCATGAACATTGCTCTTTAGCACGCGATGCTGCTTGATAGCCTGCTGCCCACAACTTCTTTCGAAATTGGAGTCACCTCTCAAACCCTGCTGCTGCTTTATCAAGTTTAGGTTCCATTCTAAGTCCTTTGTTATTTCAATAACCTTTACAGTGTCTTCACCAGGAATAGATTCCATCTCAAGTAACTATGTTCTTACCTGTAAGAAGCAATTTCTCACTGTTCCAGTTTGATCATGAGATGGTAGCAGTTCAGGTTCATCTTCAGGCTCCACTCCTTTTTTTTTTTTTGATCTTTATTTATTTTTGAGAGAGAGAGAAAGAGTGTGAGTGGGAGACAGAGTGTGAGTTTATTTGTGTGTGTGTGTGTGTATGTGAGAGAGAGAGACACACACACACGTATACACACACGCACACACACAGAATCTGAAGCAGGCTCCAGGCACTGAATTGTCAGTACAGAGCCTGACATGTAGCTTGAACTCATAGACTGAGAGATCATGACCTGATCTGAAGTTGGATGCTCAACCAACAGTGCCACCCAGGCTTTCCTTTCAGGCTCCACTTCTAATCCTAATTCTCCTGCTGTTTCCATCACATCTGCAGTCCCTTCCTCCTCTGAGGTCTTGAACCCTTGAAATCATCCGTGCGGGTTGGAATCAGCTTGTTCCAAACTCTTGTTCACGTTGATATGTTAACCTGTTCCTGCAAATCACAAATGTCCTTAATGACAATTAGAAAGGTGGATTGTTTCCAGAAGATATTTAATTTTCTTTGCCTGGATCCAACAGAAGAATCACTGTAATGGCAGCTGGAGCCTTAGAAAATATATTTCTTTTTTTTTTTTTTTTTTCTAAAATAGTTTATTGTCAAGTTGGTTTCCATGTAACACCCAGTACTCATCCCAACAGGTGCCCTCCTCTGTGCCCATCACCCCACTTCCCCTTTCCCCAACCACCATCAGCCTTGTTTGTTCTCAGCATTCAAGAGCCTCTCATGGTTTGCCTCCCTCCCTCTCCCCAACTATTTTTTCCCCCTTCCTCCTCCATGGTCCTCCGTTAAGTTCCTCCTAATCCACCTATACGTGAAAACATATGGTATCTGTCCTTCTCTGCCTGACTTAAGAAAATAGATTTCTTTTTTCTTTTTTTTTTTTTAAATGTTTTATTTATTTCTAGGAGAGAGAGAGAGAGAGACAGCGTGAGCAGGGAAGGGTCAGAGAGAGAGGGAGATACAGACTCTGAAATAGGCTCCAGGCTCTGAGCCGGCAGTCAGCACAGAACCCGACGCGGGGCTCGAACCCACGAACCGTGAGATCATGACCTAAGCGAAAGTCTGACGCTTAACTGACTAAGCCACCCAGGCGCCCCAGAAAATAGATTTCTTAAGCAATAAGATTTAAAAGTCGAAATTACTGCTTGATCTATTCGCTGCAGAATGGATGTTGTGTTCGCAGGCATGAAAACAACATTATCTCACTGTACACCTCCATCGGAGCTCTTGTGTGGCCAGGTGCATTGTCAACAGTCACATTTTGAAAGGACTCTTTTTTTCTGAGCAGTAAGTCTCAACAGTAAGCTTAGAATGGTCTGGTCTGTACACCATGTTGTAAACACATGTGCTGTTATCCAGGTTTTGTTTTTTCTCTTTACAGAGCATAGGCAAAGTCGATTTAGCATGATTTTTAAGGGCTCTAAGATTTTAGAAATGGTAAATAAGCACTGGCTTCAACTCAAGTCACCAGCCGCATTAGCCCCTAACAAGAGAGTCAGCGTGACCTTTGAAGCTTTAAAACCAGGCATTGACTTCTCCTCTCTAGCTATGAAAGTCCTACATGGCATCCAGCTTCTTCCAATAGAAGGCTGTTTTGTGTACATTGAAAATCTATTGTTTGGTGTATTCACCATCATTAACAATCTTAGCTAGATCTTCTGGGTAACTTGCTGCGGCTTCTATGTCAGCACTTGACTTGATGCTCACCTTGCACTTTTATGTTATGCAGACAGCTTCTTTCCTTAAACTTCATGAACCAATCTCCTAGCTTCAAATTCTTCCTCTGCAGCTTCCTCCCCACTCTGAACTCTTCACAGAAGAGAGTGAGGGCCTGGCTCTCTAGACTAGGCTTTGGCTTAAGAGAAAGTTGTGGCTGGTTTGATCTTCTGTCCAGACCACTAAAACTTTCTCTGTATCAGCAATAAGGTTGTTTTGCTTTCTGATCATTTGTGTATTCACTGGAGGAGCACTTTTCATTTCCTTCAGGAACTTTCCTTTGCATTCACAGCTTGGCTAGCTGGCACCAGAGGCTTAGCTTTCAGCTCCTCTTGGCTTTCGACACGCCTTCCTCATTAAACTTAATCATTTCTAGCTTTTGATTTAAAGTGGGAGACACATGGCTCTTCCTTTTCACTTGAACACTTAGAGGCCATTATAGGCCATAAATTAGCCTAATTTCAGTATTGTTCTGTCTCAGGGAACAGGGAGGGGAGATAGAGAGATGGGGTAATGGCCGTTTGCTATTGCTTACATTTCCCATCTTATGTGGGTGCAGTTCATGGTGCCCCCAAACCGTTATAATAGTAACATCAAATATGAAACACAAATATGATGCATATAAGAGAAGTATAGTATATTAGCAATATAATAACTAATAATTAGTAATAGTACGTTACAAATCCTTGGTAATCCTTCTGTTCAGATTAGTGTGCTGTTGAAGTTATGCAGAGGAGTCTGTATTATGATAGTGGGAAGTATAAGAAACCCATTATTATTATCATGGGTATTAAAATAAAGATTGTCCCATTAGGAATCTCTCTAAAATTTCTGAGATCATGTTGGACATTTTATGAAAGTAACACTAAGAGACCCTGTCTTAGATGTGTTTATCTTTAGATTGGGTTCATGTAACTGACTTTGTAGGCAGTCAACAGAAACTCTAAAAGTTAAGTCCATAAAGTAAACCACCATAGGAACCTGAAGAAAGAATCTCAGAGTTCCTCTTGATACAGTAGGTAAAATCCTCATGGTGAAACACATGAAAATAAGTTAGGGAGGCAAGGGATGAATCAAAGAAATCCATAGCAGTGTAGAAATTAATTTTTGGTTTTCAAAAAAGAAAGATTTTTGCAAATTATTATCCCAATTGTGATAAAACAGAGACATTAATGGTAGGAATTTATGAAAGCAGTTGTAGAAAGCAGTTTGGAAGTATGTATTAGTGCCTTAGAACTGGGAGATCTTTTTGTCCAGTAAATTTACTTCTAATTAATTTATTCTAAGAAATCCATCCTAAATGAAGGAATTTTTTTTGTGTCTGGAAATTTCACCCTTCATTTTCATATAATTTTTAAAATTCTCATGCCCAAATATAGAGAAAAGATTAAATTGGTAGATTGTGATCATAGTATGTGTAATTTTTTAAAAGGTATACAAGAAAACTGCAAGTCTACTGTTGGTGTTGAGAGTAATTATCAGGGAATGATGGTTTTTTTGTGCTTCTCTAAATTTTCAGTTTTTCATTAATGAAAAAAATTTGTGTCTGGGAGAAATCCTGTTTAGAGACATTATACCATCTGATTTTTCAACTTTGTATTTTGTGGTGAATTATTAGTAAAGTTTTAGGTGTTTGTTTAGATTGTTTTCCTCCCATCAGTGTTGCCTTTCTATCCTGTGTTAATACAGCTCAGTGTATAACTGTTTTAGATCCCCACGCAATGCCTGTTCCTGTGTAACTTAGCTAATTGCATTCGGTGCTACAAAAACTTTTTTTAAAGAGTAATCACATGTATAGTGAACTAGGGTATGGTGCTTATATGCATATTTTCCTGATTTTAGGATTTTGCTTTTATTTATTTCTAGGAGAGAAAGAGACAGCGTGAACAGGGGAGGGTCAGAGAGAGAGGGAGACACAGACTGAAACAGGCTCCAGGCTCTGAGCTGGCAGTCAGCACAGAGCCCGACGCGGGGCTCGAACCCACGAACCGCGAGATCATGACCTAAGCGAAAGTCGGACGCTTAACCGACTAAGCCACCCAGGAGCCCCCTTAGGATTTTGCTTTTAAATACAAATGAGATGCATATAATAGTACATCTGTACAAATCCTGGTTATGACTTTGACCAGGTTAATGTATATTTTTCCAATCTTTAGACCAACTACTAAAAAACAAAAACAAAGGTGTACAGTAGTAAAACCTTGGATTGTGAAATTTTGCGAGTGTTCCTCAGGACGAGCAAGCAATAAATTTTAACTTGATAAAATGAGTGATGTCTTGCAATACGAGTTGTACGTGTTGCTGAATGTCACATGATCACAACTGAGGCCAGTGGTTCTCTCTCTCTCTCTCTCTCTCTCTCTGGGATTGTGGGTGGTCATCAATTCAGTGTTACATTTCTGCAAAATCCTCAAAAGGAGGCAAAAACAATTGTCAATCGATAAGTTCTCTGTTAAAGTTGTAAGAAAAGATTCCATTGAGTCAATAGATAGCTGTGATTCTATTAATGATAGCAAAAGCTATCCGACACAGTAACCCTCCTCTCTGTTGTCTCCCTCACACCAGCCACGAAGGTTTTCAAAGGTAAGTGCAGGTTAATTTGTTTATTTTTCTTTATATTTTCTATTTTCTTTATTATTTTATATTGTATTACAGTATTTGATTACAGTATGAATATTTTCGGGTTGCAGAACGAATCATCTGAGTTTCCATTATTTCTTATGGGGAAATTGCTTTGATATATAAGTGCTTTGATTTACAAGCATGTTCCCAGAATGAATTATGCTCGCAAACCAAGGTTTTATTGTATAGCTAAAAAGTCAATAGAGAAAATAGAATGCTAAAACATGGTCTAATAGTACAAAAAAGACAGTAAAGGGAAGAAGGGGAACAGTAGAGGAGACAAATGGAAAACGAATAAAATGGTAGATCTAAATTCAATTATATCAATAATTATATTAAACATTAATGAACTAAACACTCCCAGTAAGATGCTAGAAATTGTCACAAAGGAGAAGTAGATAAGACTCCATGAAATGTTGCCTGCAAGAGATACACTTTAAGAATAGAGATACAGATAGGTCGAAAGTAGATAAATGGATAAAGATATACCATGTAAATGGTATTTAAGTGAACACAAAAGTGGCTGTAGCTAACATAGAAAATCTATTTTAAGACATAAACTCTTAGCAGAACTGAAGAAATGTGACAGTTCATCAGGAGGAATAAAGATCATAGGATGTGTACACAGGAAGAGAGCCCAAAATACATGAGACAAAAAATTGATAGTTAAAGGGAAAAATGGACAGTTTCACAATCACAGTTGAAAATTATAGCATCTTGCAGCAATTGATGGAATGCCTAGAAAGAAATCAATAACTAGAGAAAATCTGAAACACATCAAACACATTGACTTAATTGATATTTTTGAAAACTGCACTCAGCTCTTTCAGAATTTACATTTTTTTCATGTGTACGTGATAGGATACCAGGATAAAGTTGATGAAATTGTAAGAATATGTTCTCTGACTACGGTGGAATTTTATTAGAAAGCAACAACAATACGATATCTGGGACAGCCTTAGATGTTTGGAAATTAAACAGAGTTCTGAACTGAATGCTAATGAAAATACAGTATATCAAAATTTATGGGATGTATTTGGTGCTTAGAGAGAAATTTATAACTTTCAATGCTTATAGTAGAAAAGAACCATCTTAGATCAGTTATCTAAGTTTTTTCCATAAGAAAATGAACCCAAAGTGGCTGTGGGGACAGCCCTTTCTGTCTCCCAACAATTTCTGTGGCACATTATCATGAGGGCTGGCAGTCCCCTTGCTGCCAGTGGGCAGACCTGCTTTTGGAGCTCAGCAGAGATGCCCCATGCCTGGAGCATTGTTGAAAATAACACTGGCCTCAAATTAGGTGGCCAACAATCTACAAAGTCCAGCAGCACAGCTGCCTCAGGCTGTGATATTGGTTGGAGCGAGCAACACAGTACCCTCACATTTAATAGGAGACCTGGAGAATGAGACAGCCACTTGGGCTTTGTTGAGCTTTGTTGAGCTTCTGTATGTTCCTGGGAAGGAATTGGAAGGCTACATGCATGCTGAAGAAAGGCCACATAGAACCCTTGTTACGTACTCAACCCTGGCTGAACTTGAGACCAGAAGATCAGAGCTAGGGCACACTTGTAACTTCGCTGAATATTGAATGTGTGCCTCAGCCTGCATGCTGCATACCACCTTGGCAAAAAGTGTGAGAGCCTTGCTTATTCGAGATGTTTAAGTACAACCTCTAACCAGTCATTGGTAGTTATTTTTGCCAAACATAAATTATTCTTGGGAGTGGCCCCTAGAAGCCAGAATTTAATAATAACTAAGCAGAGATGTAAGTGGCTGCGTGCTGCAGAGAAGACCGAGTTTGTGTAATTAGGCTGGCCATTTCGCTAAAACAAACAGCAGCACCATCCCACCTGGAATAGATGAAGACCACAATCAAGGGGTGCTTACAATACAGTCTAAAATCTTCAGTTTTCAGAAAAATTGTGAGACATGCTTAAGAAACAGGAATGTATAGCTCCTACACAATAAATAAAGCCTGTTAATAGAAGGTGTCTCTGGAGGGGCCCCGATGCTATACTTAGTTAACAAAACTTCAGAGCAGCCATTATAAATGTGTTCGAAGAACTAAGGGCAGATACTACATTCAAAGAACTAAAGGAAAATGTGATGACAGTGGCTCATCAAATAGACACTAGCAATACTGAGAGAGAATTTACGTATATGTGAATATACATGTGTGTCCCCAAATAAGAATTCTTGAGCTGAAAGTATAATAACTAAAATAAAGGATTCATTAGAGTAATTAACAGCAGATTTGAACTGGCAGAAGAAGGAATCAGTGACCTTGAAAATTGATCAACAGACATTATTTCAGTTTGAGGAACATATTAAAAAAAGAACAACAAAAATAGAGCCCCACATATCTGTGGGACATTATCAAGAATACTGATGTATGGGGGTGCCTGGGTGGCTTAGTTGGTTAAGCGTCCGACTTTCGCTTAGGTCATGATCTCGCGGTTCGTGGGTTCGAGCCCCACGTCGGGCTCTGTGCTGACTGCCAGGTCAGAGCCTGGAGCCTATTTCAGAGTCTGTGTCTCCCTCTCTCTCTCTGACCCTCCCCTACTCACGCTGTCTCTCTCTCTCTCTCCTAGAAATAAATAAAAATATTTAAAAAAAAAAAAAAAAAGAATACTGATGTATGCATGAGGCATAATGGGAGAGCCAGAAAAGAGAGGAGAGAGAGAAAGAGGTGGAAAAAGATATTTAAAGAAATAATAGCTGCAGCTTCCCACATTTGATGGAAAATAGTAAACTATACATCTGAGAAGTTTGGCAAATTCCAAGTAGGATAAACTCATCTATACGCATAGTAGTCAAATTGTGTAAAGTCAGAACCAAAGAGGAAATCTTAAAAGGGGCTAGAGAAGTAACTCGTTATATACAAGAATTCCTTGATAAGATTAACACTTAATTTCTCTTAAGAAACAACAGTGGCCAGAAGGCAGTGGGATGGCATATTCTTACTGCTGAAAACAAACTGCCAATCAGGAATTTTATGCCTAGCAAAACTGTCCTTTGTTTTTCATACCAAAAAAAAAACAAAGATCACTGGTAAAGGTAACCACTGCGGTACATCTGACAAACAGTATATTCATTTCTATTGCTGTGTAACAAACAACACAAACATAAGGCTTAATACAGCACACATTTATTACCCTACAGTTTTAAAGTGTTGGCCAGAATGTTCTCATCTGTAGGCTTGACTAGAGAAGAATTTGCTTCCAAACTCATTCAGGTTGTTACCAGGGTAGTTCCCTAAGACTGAGGGCTTCAAACTCCTTACTGGCTGCTGCCTGGAGGTTCCTGTGGTTGCTGCAGATTCTTGTCTTTAAGCTTTCTCACCAGCACTCCTTACCTCATCACGTCAGCAAGGAGAGTCGTTAGAGCGAGTCTCCCAATAAGATGGAATCCTCATATAATATACCACAATTACAGTAGTTGACAGCCCATCACCTTTGCCAAATTCTTGGGTTAGAAGGAAGTTCTAGCTTCTGCTTACAACTTGAGGGAAGAGGAGTACAGAAAGGCATGGGAAATGAAGAGGCAGAGATTATGGGAGGGGCCCCCTTAGAATCATTCTGCTGTAAACAGTATAAATGTGTTTCCTCATTTTCATCTCTTAAAGACAACAACATAAAACAAGTATAAAACTGCTGTTAGGCTTATGTAGAAATGTAATATATGTGAAGTGGTAGTACAAAGGAGGGGGAGAGGAAAAGGGGCTGTATTGGAACAGTTTCTCTGTACTGCTGGAATTAAACCCAAAGTAAGAATAGGAGTGAATGATCAAGAGAAGAGAAATCATTGGGATAGAAAATGGGCAAAATTATGGGGAAAACTGATGAAACAAAAAAAGCAAAAAATGGGTCTTTAAATAGATCAATAAAATTGATAAATCTGCAGCCAAACTGAAGAAAACAAAAGACATATAGCCAGTATTATGTATGGACAGATCCTACAGACATTAAAAGGGTAATAAGGAATATAGTGGACACCTTTTGCTGTTCAGAAGAAATGGACCAAAACTTTGAAAGACGCAAATTGTCAAAACTGACCCAAGGGAAAATAGAACAGTTTAATAGCCCTATACCAGAGAAATTTAGTTTATAATTAAAACTTTGCACTAAGGAAACTTCAGGCCCAGCTGCCTTCTCTGTTGAATTATTTCAACTAAAGTTGAGTTCAGTTAAAAAAAATAAACAATTAACAGCACTCCCCAAACTCTTTGAGGGAACACTTCCAAACTTACTGTACAAGGCTTGCAGTGCCCTGATATAAAACCAAATAGACACTGAAAGAAATGAAATCTATATACCAGTATCCTTGGTGACAATAGATTAAAAAAAAATCCTGGACAAAATACTAGCAGATCTTATCAGTGTACAAAAAAAGAATATTACATCATGGCCAAGTACTGTTTAACCCAGGAATACAAGGTTTAAGATACGTAAAACATGGTAACTTCCACTATCAATAGAATTGAATACCAAGTGATCATTTCAAAAGATGCAGTAAACACATGTGACAATATGAAATACTCATTCATCATAAAGACTCAGCAAACAAGAAACAGAAGATAACTTCTAAAACCTTAAGGAAAGACACCTAGGAAAAACTATAATATTCATCATAGTAAATGGTGAATTGCCGAAGGCTTTCCCTCAGAGATCAGGAACAAGGCAAGAGTATATGCTTTTACCACTTTTATTCAACACTTGTTTAAGTAAGAGGCCTATGGATTGACAAGGAAGAAGTGAAGCTGTCTTTCTTTGCACAGAATGTAATTGTGTACATAGAATAACATAAATATACAAGAATATGCTTAAACTAAAATGCTAATTTAGCCAATACACAGGTCAATATATAGCGAACCTTATTTCTCTATGTCAGCAGTTAGTAGTACTTGGAAAATGAAATATCAAAACAATGCATTATTATACAAACAAAACTTAAAATAAATTTTAGCAATAAATGTAATGAACGATGTGCAAGACCTATACACTGAAAAGTACAAAACATTCCTGAGGGAAATCAAAGAAGACCTAAATAAACAGATATTTAATGTTCATATTTGGAAGAATCAGTATTATTTGAAGTACTTGGTGATAGTTTCCATTTGTAGGGGTGATGAAGTTCTAATCAAAATCCTGCAGGTTTGTTTGAAGAAAATTGTCAAATTGATTCCAAAATTTATTGGCTAAAACAATTTTTGAAAAGGTTTGAGGATATATACTACCTGCTATCCAAACTTACTGTAAAGCTACAGTAATCAAGACAAGCCAGTATTAGTGTATGGATACACTTTTAGGTCAATAGAACAGAATAGAGTTTGGAAATAGACCCACACTTGTGTATAGTAACTTGGTTTTCAGTAGTGGCACAAGGATAAATCACTGGGAAAAAGATAGTTTTTACAACAAATTGTACTAGACAACTAGATACCTAGGGGGAAAATAATGAACCTTGATCTGATCTCACTGTACACAGAAATCAACTAGCAATAAGTCATTCTCCTAAATATGAATTGAAAGTCTTAACACTTCTAGGGGGCACCTGCGTGGCTCAGTCAGTTAAGCGTCTGACTCTTGATTTCACCTAAGGTCATGATCTCGTGGTTCGTGTGAGTTCAAGCCCCACGTCAGGCTCTGTGCTAACAGCATGGAGCCTGCTTGGGATTCTGTCTCTCCCTCTTGCCCTGCCCCTCTCCCACTCAGACACACACACACTTTCTCTCTCTTAAAAAAAGGTATAACACTTCTTGAACAAAACATAGAAATTCTATGTGTCATTGTGTTGGGCAAAGATTTCTTAAATGGGACACACAAAGCAAAAGCAATTTAAAAAAGTCAACTTCATCAAAATTTAAAACTTCTGCTCTTCAAAAAACCCCACAAAACAGTATAGAACATGAAAAGACATGAGACTAGGAGAAAACGTTTATAAAACGTACCTGACAAAGGCTTGTATCCAGAATATACACACAACTAATTATAAACTCAGTAATGAGAAATATAGCCACTTGGTAAAATAATGTAGCAGTTTCTTGGAAAGTTAAACCTGCACTTAACATGTAACCCAACAGTTCTTTCCTAGGTATTTACCCAAGTGAAATGAAATGATACACACTTACAGACTTAGGTGTGAATGTTCACAGTAGCTGCCTTCATAGTAGCTTCAAACTGGAAATACAATTGTCCACCTGCTGGTGAATTGTAAATAAATATATATCCATATTATGTAATACTATTCAGCAGTACAAAGGAATGAACCTTTGATACACACTGACAACATGGGTGGATTTCAAAAACACCTTGCTGAGGGAAACAATCCAAACACCAAAGTCTACACACTAAATGATTTCCCTTATATGAAATTCTGGAAGGGCAAAACTTTAGTGGTTTCCTGGGACCCAGGGTCTGGGTGGGAAATTGACTATAGAGAGGCAGGAAGGAACTTGTTGAGTTGATGGAAATATTTTGGTTGTGGTGGTGGTGGTTACATGGCTGTATATCATCCATCAAAGTTCATCAACCTCTACACTTAAAATGGATGAATTTTATTGTACCTAAGTCAAGCTGTTGGGAAAAAAATCCTGTTGGTGGGAAACATTTATTTACATATACTTTAAAATTTTTTTTCAGTAGATTTAAGAGGATTTCTTGAGACTATACTATAACTTTTTAAAAATAAGTTGAACCTGAAAAAAATAAAAAAATAAGCTGCATTTGGGAGGGAGGGAGGCTTGCTATAAGTGGACAAAGTAAGGCGGTGGGTAGGGCTGCTCTGTTCGTGTTCAGGGAAAGCTTTTCTCAGAAGGAAGATTTGAGCAGATACAGATGAGCTGAATTGAGTTCAAAGAAATATCTTCACGCGTGCCTTGGGCATCTCTTAATTTATATCTATGTGTTCTGTAGTTTCTGTTACTATTACAAATGAGCTATTTTTCTTATCTGTTGCATTGGCCAATAATAATCCTTAAATTAATCTTTGTTTGCATTTTCAGTGGTCTTATATCTCCCATTTGTTAATTCCTTGAGGACAGTTAAGTATGCAATTCTATGTGTTGTTAATTTACGTCTCTTCCTTCTGTGCTATGTTTACAGGATGTGCTTACTTAATGCATTTTCATGGTTTTTACTGAGACTAAGCAGATCCTTGTTGTATCTATCAGTCTTTGTTTTTCCTAGCTCAGTATAGCACCAAACTGTAAGTAGCACCTAAAAAGCTGTATTAAGGTGGGAAACCAAAGATACTAGTGCAATTTCACGTAACCTAACTTCACTCTTGCTGTCAAATAGAGTGAGTATAAGACGCGCATAAGACTGTGTGCTGACCCCTGTACAGACACCCTGGTAGATAAAAGGTGGGAGAAATCAAAGAAGATATTCTTAAATCTGACAAGTTAAGAAAGAATGTCAGAAGCAGCTCATTAGATACAGATTAGAAATGTAAGTCTTCACAAGATTCATTGTTTCATTTGAATAAAAGGGATTCTTTTAGACTTTATGCCTGTCTTCAGTTGGTGTCCATATATAAGGGAGGTAAGTATCAGATGTGAAGGCTCAGTGTCAAGCTGTCAAAATGAAAACATTAGTAGCCAAAGTTTGTGCCTTGCCAGCAGATGGCAGCAGAATGCTTTGTTTAAGTGTTCTTGCTTTCATGATTATTTTTTTAAGTCACACAGTATATAGGTACTGTATCTTTTTCTTTTAGCAAAGCCTAAGGCAGGTGGAATACTCTTATTCTCTTTAAATGGTAATAACTACCTTTGAGTACTGTCAGTTTATACTAAATGGTTTTAGAAATTCAACTGATACAGCTTACATAAAAATATTAACTTTTTACAGGTTTTTTTAGCAACTACTTCTTAATTGTCATTTGTATTCTCCATAGTATTATTAATATTTTATATATAGTTTTCTGCCTCACATTTTCCCTGAGGGACACAGCTGTTATAGTTTGGAACTAAATAACATTTCAGTAAGCAAAACTTGAAGTTTTAATCATATGACTTTGGATATTTTTTGTTTGTTTGAAAAATGTTCATGAATTTCTTTGTTTTATGAACAAACCAGAAATTAAGGGTGTCATTTATAAGAAGAAAACATTTCAATCCTAGGTAGTTAGGTCTGGCCAATTTATCTTCATGTGAAATTGCTAGCCTCCAGGAAGTTACCTACATAGTAGATAAGAGTACTTCTCGAAGCCCATTTTCTACCCATAGCGCCAGAAGGTCATGGAAGGAGGGTTATATAGAACTGACCGTTGGCTTCCGGGGAGATTGGGGGCAGGTGACAAGTCTGTGACTTGAAGAATCACACAGCAGATAGATTATTATCGTTTTTCTTTCTTCTTTCATTCTTTCTCCCTTCCCTTCTCCTTTCTCCCTCTCCTCCCGCCTCTCTCTCTGTCTCTTTCTCTCTCTTTCCATAAATCAATCCATTTAGGAGAGTTTTAGAACTGTTTTAGAAAATAATATTTATACAGTGCTGAGGTTTCTCCAAATTTTTTACACAATGTGGTGCTTAATTCTTATAAACTCCAAAATTCTTGTAAAACAAAGAATCTAGAATAGTCTTTTATCTTATGAAAACATGATTTATCAAGATCACTTAACATATATCTTACATGCTTTGGAATTTTTACAGACCACAGAAAATCTTTTTTTTTCTTTCCTTTTTTTTTTCTTTTTTTTTTTTTACCTAATACACCCTAAAACAACACAGCCTGCCAGACCACAGTACATCCGTAATTTAGAGCAGCAGATGTTGCTACACATGCTTCTCTTTAAGACCAAGAAACACAAGAGAAAATAAAACGAAAAGTTCAAAACAGAAGAGAAACATGAAACAATGCAGAGATGAGAGAGTCGAGTAGCCAAAAGCAATTGATTAAATTAGCCAAGAGAGGGGATGTGGTGGTCTGAACTCTCTGTTTTACCCATCTATCTTTTAAATACTTTGTCAGTCATTTTCATTCTGTTAACCCAGGTTTGATAACTTTCTACCAAAATTTATTTTCCATGAAAACTATGCTTCAACTAAATTGAGGAAAGAAGTACTTGATGTTCATTATAATGTTCAGTCATTTCACATTTTTTATGGAAATGGTCTTAAATGCCCTGTGCCATGGTAGAATCCATTGTTTTGTCTTCAAGTCTGCTAATGTTTTTGTTTTGGTTTTAACCCTAGCTGATCCCACAGTCAAGGACTTGATTGGAGGCTTCACTGCTCTTCATTATGCAGCTATGCACGGCCGGGCCCGGATTGCACGCCTGATGTTAGAGTCCGAATACAGGAGCGACATTATTAATGCCAAAAGCAATGATGGCTGGACTCCCCTCCATGTGGCTGCTCACTACGGGAGGGACTCTTTTGTCCGACTCTTACTGGAGTTCAAGGCCGAGGTCGACCCGCTCAGTGATAAAGGCACAACACCACTTCAGCTCGCCATTATCCGAGAGAGGTCAAGCTGTGTGAAGATCCTCCTGGACCACAATGCCAACATCGACATCCAGAATGGTTTCCTGCTGCGATACGCTGTGATCAAAAGCAATCATTCTTATTGCCGAATGTTCCTTCAGAGAGGAGCAGACACAAACTTGGGTCGCTTAGAAGATGGACAGACTCCTTTACATTTGTCTGCCCTTAGGGATGATGTGCTTTGTGCACGGATGTTATATAATTATGGAGCGGACACAAACACAAGGAACTATGAAGGACAGACCCCATTGGCTGTTTCAATAAGCATTTCTGGAAGTAGTCGACCGTGTTTGGATTTCTTACAAGAAGTCACAAGTATGTAATTTCATTATTACTGTTACTGCATTTAAAAAAAAAATGCTCATCTTCTTAGGGGCTTTAGACGTTTTCACAACTTAAAATGACCAGACACTAATGATTCCTATTAGCCCTGCTTGTTAATAAGTATTAATTTTCTACCTCATTCATCTGAAGTAAAAAGAAACTTCTAGATCACAAGATTTCATACAAATTGGTTGTGTTACTGAAAGTAACAGGGGTAGATAGGTGAGAGAGGAAATGGAGAAAAGGACAGAGAGAAGAGAAATTTTTAAATTCATTAACATCTGTGTTGGAACAAGGCAGTTCTTGCTGGTCACACACATAGTCGTTCAGGCTTTCATGGACTTCAGATTGAGGAATGAACAGGAGAGTTTTGGAATTTAGGTTTCATATCTGTGGAAATATCCTAGAATTTGTGCTTTATTGCTAAGCTGTTGCTCATCATTTTAATGTTGTTTTTCTGGCTTCCCTTGATGTGACCCCACACGAGCTGAACAACAGTGTTCCTGATTTAGGGATCCTACTAATGCAGGTTAAGGATGCTAGGAGTTGTAAGAAAAGATTGTTTTTGTCAGTGGGAAATTTGGTGCCATTGTCCCTGGCCCACATGATTTCCACTTCTGCCCTGGTTTTGTGTGGGCACTTCTTCTTAAAGCCTGGAGGCGTGTGACCTGCCTCGTATAGTGGTGTGCATATTTGCATCATTTTTCCATTTTTATGTGGACACAGCCTCCTTCTCTTGCCCGGGTGTCCTGTGTGACTAATCGAGTGTGTGTCTCAGAGCTCAACATCCAACGGGAAGCTAACTGCTATCTACCAGCCACGGCACTTTTTCCTTTCCTCTCCTGATTTTTACCTTTCAGTCGTTAAGAAGGAAGAAGAAGTTAGGGTAACAGGTACTGAGGGGTAAGGAGTTGACCTGACCATGTAGATAATCTACTCCCCTGTTTGGAACTGAACTTGGGAATAGAAATCTTATATACAAATGAAGTATAATTTGAATTTTGTGTTTATAAAAAAGCAAAGAAGACATTGTCACCATAGGGTGTATGCAGACTAAAGCATAAAAAGAAATCACATTCAGGATCTAACTGGTGCGCCCAGTGGGTCTTTCTTTGGTGATGGAAATGGTCTATCTGTGCTGTCCAGTATGGTGGGTGCTGTACACTTGTTACATGGCTAATGCCCCTGAGGAACTGAATTTTTTTTAATGTTTATTCATTTTTTTAGAGAGAGAACGTGAGCAGGGTTGAGTTGGGGTGGGGGGGGGTGGAGGGCAGAGAGAGAGAGAGATACAATCTGAAGCAGGCTGTAGGCTCCGAGCTGTCAGCACAGAGCCTGACGCGGGGCTTGAATGCATGAACTGCAAGATCATGACCTGAGCTGAAGTCAAATGCTTAACTCACTGAGCCACCCAGGCACCCCAAGGAACTGAATTTTTAATTTAACTGTATTAATTGAAATTACATGTGCCCGGTGGTTCCTGTGTTCCACAACACAGGTCTGTGCCTTGGGAGAGGTGTTTTGGGCTGACTGGTAGATGGTCCCTTCCAGAGAGTTTTTGAGGCACGCAACCTACAGAGGATGGGAGATGTTGTGTATGTTGGTTCCTCACCAGTTTACTCTGACTCTTCACATCCAGGCCACATTTTCTGAAAAGTTTGCTGTGAAATTTCAAGTGCTGATTCTCTCAGCAAGTTTTCTAGCAGTCTTCATGCGTAGACTGGGAGGGGTATAGGTGTTATAGAGACAAGATGACTCTTGAACTTGAGCTTAGGATTCTGTCATGGTAAATAGCCTGTGAAGTATCTTTTATTCTTTATACATCTTGACTGTCTTTGAGTTGTTGTATCATTTTTGTCTTACCTCTCACTGGAGACTCCTGGTTAGATTTGTGTGACTGCCTTCAGGAAGGCCTATTACATGCATAAATGCCTCAGCTCCTTTTTTTAAATTTCGCTCAGCAGTTAATAGCATCAGCTAGAGCTAGGCTGCCCAGGCTCAAGTCCTAACTCTGCTTGCTACGTGTGACCTCGGGCAGGTTACCCAAGTGTTCTGTGCCCCAGTGTTAGCATTAGGATAATTATATCTGTTTTGTAGGCTTGTCGTGTGGATTAAATGAGTTAATATTTATAACGCACTAAAACAGTGCCTGGCAGATTTTAATAGCTATATGTGTTTTTTAAATGAAATAATGAAACGGGAGTGGATGAACAGCAAAGGCTGGCTTGCTTCCAATAGAGCGAATCCCCTAGATTCCTGTTCTCCCCTTGCCTCTCAAATTCTTGCCTCCCAATTTCAGCTCGGTGGACTCCTACGTAGTCTGCACATGGAGACACAAGGAGGGATGGGGAGCACTGCCCTTTCCCATCAGCCTCAGAGCTGCTGAGTTACAGCACAGAGTGCTTCTGGGGGGCAACACTGTTGAGTTACAAGAAAATTCACAGGTACCTTTAAAATTAGGGGCATGTGGAAAGAGTGATGGGGCTGCCTCTTCGTATTTGAGATTTCCCGCTGCATGTAGAGCGGAGCTGTGTACCTGGTAGGCCCTCAGGAAATGTGGGTCAGCTGGTTGACTGGTGGTTGGTGGCTGAGCAAACTTGGTATGTTTTTTAGGAACTGTGGTTCAGCTGGTTGACTGGTGGTTGGTGGCCGAGCAAACTTGGTATGTTTTTTAGGAGTGAAGGGCTGTCAGCCTTCTGAAGGCTGCAGTATCCGTTACGTTCAGGTGCCTCACCTTAGGCCATTCCTCGTTGACTCTCCAGTGAGGTTTCCTGCCAAAAGCAAAGTTAACGTTTCTGCTTGACCTGTGCATCATTTATTAGATTTTCTTTTCCCTGGTAAGTAATTATCTGCTAGAAGGACCAACTGTAACTGATGCTTTTTGGAGCTCTCTACTGAGCTCTCGTGAAAGCCAGCGCAAAGGAAGGTCGGGTAGTTCAGGGAGCATTAAGTCAAATCTGCACACTCCCTCTGGCCTCCACGATGCCAGTGAGCACCAGGCACCAAGCTGTTGGCTTCTAATCTGAGACCCCTGAGGTGTAAGGATGGCAGAAGTGCCACTTGTGGTCTTTACTCAGGTCTCTTCTACTGTTCATTGCACCCTTGTGACTAGAAGCAGTTTATTTAAGTTAAAAGAGCCCAAGACAGTTATAATCCTAGAACCTAAAAACTATTGTGGCTTTTTAGAAACATCGCCATAAAAACTTTGATACACACTGTATAGAAACAGAACAGATTGAGTGGCTTAGGTATAAAGTAGTATCTGCTGGACCCTGTTGATTGTGGATCAAGGCAGAAACCACAAAGAGCTGCTGGTCCTGTTCACCTGCAACCAGACTTCTAGAAACCTCTGTTTCTTAGAATGGCTGAAACCTGACATGGTCTCCTCCAGAAAGCCAGTCAAGTGAAGGAGCAGCTTCTTTGTGCCCCGGACCAGTACACACAGCTAAGAGCCGAAGATTGTACGTGAAGAATTTGGGTCACCTTACAGAAGGAAAGATGTTTCCAGCATAGAGAAGCAAGTTTCTGTTCTTTATAGTTCTTTTACTTGAAAGAAAAAAATGAGAAAGTGAACAACTGAACAATGAAGGTGTAACTGATCACAGGTAGAAGTGGTAGCAGGGACAGTTTGCGGTAGACACCTACTTGTTGATGGAGAGAGGAGAGGTCCATTTAGGACTGAGGCCCTGGATAAGGAGTTAAATAGCCCCTTGCACCAGGGCCAAGGCTCAGGTGAGGCAAGTGGGGTGCCTAGGGCACAAAATTTAAGAAAAAACTCATTCTCAGGGTCATGCAAATGCACACAAGTAATTACAGGAGAATAATTTATACATAGCGTTAAACACCATTACGGAGCTGAGAGGATCTTGGAAGCTCAATGGGAATGTCTAAAATTCTCCAGCCAGAGGTAAAGAGCAGAATGTTGTAGGAATGTTTGCCCAATTCAAAAAAGAAAGTAAACATTTAGCACAAGAAAAGGGCAAGCGCAAGAAAATGTTAAAGCAGGTACAATAGTAAAATGTTGATAAAGACTATTTCATCAGTAAAGCTCACCCTGAGGATATGGTTAAATAATAACCGAACTCAGCCTGAGCAATTCGATTATAATCGAGTGTTTTTTCCCCTTATCATCTTCCCATGCCATAATGTAAACACCCTTACTCGATGTACGGACGAAGGAGTTATTCAGAATGTAAAATCTTTTATAAGAGAGAAATTCCACAAGAAAGCTTAACCTCCAGCATTGACCAGCAAGGACTTTTAAACTCATTGGGGTGGGAGGGGACACAAAAAGGATTTTAATTACCTGCATGGCTGGAACTTTGTTTGGAGAGAAGTAGCAAAGAACTTAGTTTCAGGGGAAAGCCCACTTCTTCATGCGCAGGCACAAGTCACATATGTGGTCACTATGGACTATCTTCAGCCAGCCATCTCTGCAGGAGAAGGCCTCAGGACTGAACAGATCTGGTACCTGCAGCTCCTTGTGCACAAGGGTGTGGAAATTGGAGGAAGGTTTTAGAGAACACAGTCAGGTCAGAGGAGAGAGGGCAGTAAGCAAGATGGCTCCCCGCGGGAGAGTGCCACCTGAGAGGAGACCGCCTCCACGTCTGATAGGCAGGACTGTTTGAAGAACAGGTTCCATGTTGTGCTGCCTACTAAGGAAATCCTTCGATTGTAAGGCTTACCATTTCTACACAGAAAGAAATGTTCTGGAGGCAACGTGGAATCAAAGACTTGTGCAAGCAGCAAGGTCAAGGGCTATTGGAGGGGTCAGGCTTGTCACCCATTCCTCCCTTTGCCAGTGACATCCACGTCAGTACTTACTGTGTGGAATCTACCTCTGCAGAGCTGCTATTTCATGAAGGCATTAGAGAGGCAAGCTTTTACCACCACCATCAAATATTTTCGTTAGTTTTAACAGAGCAATCATTGTTAAATTGCCTGTCTGATAATTCCAACATCTGTGTCATAGCTGAGTCTGCCGATGCTTGGCTTTGTGTCTTCCGACTGTTGTTTCTTCTTGCCTTTTAGCCTGTCTTGTAATTTTTTATTGAAGCCAGACATGATGGATCAGGTAATAGGAACTGAGGCAAATAGGCCTTTAAATATCAGGCTCTGTGTTAAGCTGGCTAGGAGCTGGGCTGTGTGCTTTGTCTGCTAAAGCTATAGGCGCCGGAGGCTTCCAACCTTCCTGCATCCTTGGTTTTGTCTCCCCTCATGCCTTTAGGCTTCTCTTAGTACTTAGTCCTCCTCAGAAGTTGCAGCATCTTGTGGCTCTTTCAGATGTATCTGTAGTCCACTGTCCTCACACCGGAGCCCTGTTGCCATGGAGGCAGGGTGTGAGGAGGCCAGCAGTCTATAAAATTTCAGTGTTTCAGGCGGCCTGTGTCCCTGGGCTGCGGCCTTCATAAGCGTTTCTTAGTTTGCCCTCAGATGCCCCCACATCTTTCTTCCCCTTAACATGCACACCCCTTGGTGAGACTGAAAGCCTGTGGAGACAAGTCAGAGAAATGTTTTCTCCAGGTGGGTTAAGACTCTGGTAAGGTCTTTCCCTGTAGAGAACAGGCCTTTGTTTTGGAGAAGGCTCTGGGTATAGGTCACGTGGTCATTCTTACCCTGCCTTGCCAGAGCCACAAAGGGGTTTTTATCACCTGTTCACTGTGAGAACCTGATGGGGTTCCTGTGAGTAAAACTGAGAACGTGTGGGGGCTCTTACTGTCAGGCCAGTCCACACACAAGTAATTCGTCAAAATTACCATTTAAGCGATTCTACCAGTTCATGGCTCCAGCATCTTCTGCACCAGGTACGCACATCTCCGCAGTAACTCTCTGGATTTGTCCCTCTCTCTCGATTTTGTGGTGGATGTTTGCCCTATGAGTTCTTTTCACGGGTGGGTGGGTCCAAGGGAAGTCTCTGATTTTTGAGCTTGTTCAGCTTTTCCTTCTTACAAGGATGGGAGTGATGACTTCCATGCTCTTGACATGTTCAGGAGCTGAAACTGGAAGCCTGTTTGTTAGTTTTGTCGTTTTTACCTGAAATGTGAAAAATACGCTATCCATGGTCATTTGGGCTGAGTAGTGCTTTGCCCACCGGAATTCAGAGGCACATCTCACCCATACACCATCCTGAAGACCTCTCAGCTCTGCCTGTGTCAGAGGTGCTGTTAAATTAGGTGTATCCAGTGGTGGAGAGAGGGGCTGATGGGTTCTTGACCCCATGTCTGACCTGCCTAAAAACCTTAGGCAAGCCGCTGGGCCTCCCCGCTCCCCCAGGTTCTCAGTGCCCCACCTCTGAACCATGGGGGGATCAGACCGTAGTCTCTGGGGTCTCTCCCTTTTTAAAATTCTTACCAGTAACCACTCGTAAAGGGGATGTTTTCCTTCTGCTTGAGACTTTATTTTACAATTTATGTAGAATAGTGCAGACTCCTGGGGGGTCCTCGAGACCATTTTAGGAGCCTGCACAGGCAAAACTGGTTTCATAGCAACGCCAGGTGATTTGCCTCTTTAACTGCACTGACGTTTGACTGGGCGTGAGAGCAACGGCAGGTAAACCTGCCGGCTCCTCAGTGTTCTTAATCGAAGCTGAGGCCAGGGCCCCAAAGCTTACAAGTAGTCCTTGTGTTCCTCACCACCAGGCAATCTCACTAAAGAAGATTCCAGTTCCATTTAGGGATGTCTTTGACGAAGTAGTAAAATTAATCCCATTAAATCTGATCCCTCTGAGTGCATGTCTTTTTAATATGCTGTGGGATGCAGATGGAAAGTATATTCTTCCTGCATTCCAGAGTGCTATGATTGAACTGTGAAAACACTCCTTTGAGTTGTTTGAGTTGAACCAACAGCTTTTGTGTGTGTGTGTGTGTGTGTGTGTGTGTATGAAACACCCATTTTCACTTGGAAGATCCACTCACAGCCAAACTATAGCTATTTCACCTTGGGTATTTGACTTAACATTTCGTTGTCACCCTAAGGGAAACAACTGACTGTATTTATGGCAAGTCAGAATTTGAGCTTTCAAGTGAAAACTAAAATTTTGAAAAGCTTGTGTTTGCTACTGTGACTTGGTAGTTTCCTATACGTAGACTTTTTTGAGATCAGCGGTGATACTAACAAAAGTGATATTTTGATACTCTGTAATGAAATGGGTCAACGTTTGAAAGGTCTCATAACCTAGTGAACCATTCAAAGGGCAAGATAGACCAATGGATTTAAATGTGAAAGAGTACAAAAGGTTCATTGATTTGGTTTCAGATTTCCTATTGCAACTAACCTTTAAAAAAATAATACTTGTCGAGTTTTGGTGAAGTATCAAAGATGATGATTATCTCAAAGGGCTATGAAAATATTCCTTCCTTTTCCAATGATGTGAGGCTGGGTTTTCTTCAGTTACTTCAGTCGAGACAGTGTATCCCAACAGAATGCAGGAGCGGAACTCTGGATCCAGCTGTCTTCTGTAAAGCCAGACTTTAAGAGATAACTTGCAAAAACATGTAAAACAGTACCACTCTTCATGTGAAACCTTTTTTATTTTAGAACGTAGCTTTTTTTTCCCCACAAAAATTTAGTTCAGGTGATAATGAATTTATATTACTGTTATTTTATTATGTTTTTTTAAAGATTTTATTAAGTACTCTCTACACTCCACATGGGGCCTGAAATCAAAATCCCGAGATCAGGAGTCACAACTTCCACTGACTGAGCCAGCCAGGTGCGCCCCCCCCTCCAATATTACTGTTATTTTTAAATGAATCGATGAATATGTTTTAAATTTCTCAATCTTCATGTCTAAGTATGGCAAATACCGATAGGTATAACCCACAGAAACAAAAATTCTTTGAGGTGCTCTAGTTTTGTTTTGTTTTCTTAACGTCTTTATTTTGAGAGACAGAGACAAAGAGCGAGCAGGAGAGGGGCAGAGAGAGAGAGGGAGACACAGAATCCGAAGCAGGCTCCAGGCTCTGAGCTGTCAGCACAGAGCCCGACATGGGGCTCGAACCCACAGATTGTGAGATCATGACCTGAACCGAAGTCGGATGGTCAACCGACTGAGCCACCCAGGTGCCCCTCCAGTTTTTAAGAGTGCAAAAAGGCCATAAAACTTAAAAACTTTGAGACCTAGTGATGTGCAACCTCTCTATACAAAATTTAAGGACACCTTGTTAGCCTAGTGTTTTCGAATTTGGTGAATCTCTCATATATTTCTCTTTGCAGTTTCAGCCTGGATAAAGTGAAATGCTTTAAATTACAATTTGCCCTATGCCAGCATATTTTCAGTTTAGGATCTCTGGAGATCTGTGTTTGCTGAAGTGTGTCTATAAAATTGTGGTTGTGTCAGATGTATGAGAGTACAGATTCATTATTCAGATTAATTTGGAGGACTAGTAAGTACCCTGGATTCTAGATCCCACTTCTAGAGAGCA
The DNA here is from genome assembly GCF_003009895.1 of Hyaena hyaena. Lineage (NCBI taxonomy): Eukaryota > Metazoa > Chordata > Mammalia > Carnivora > Hyaenidae > Hyaena > Hyaena hyaena. The sequence continues at coordinate 1,515,336 of NW_024080727.1, read as the reverse complement.
GTGATCCAAGGTGCTAGAAGTCCAGTAAATTAACCATTTAATTTTGTTTGCTAAACAGCTGAACAAAATTACATAGCATCTTTTATTCCTGTGGCAAGCTCCAGTATAGAGTTTTTCTTATGGCCAAGAATATGCTCTTTGGGTGCTTACTATCCTAAGGAGTCCTCTGAGTTGATGCAGCAATCTCTGTTTCTAGTAGATGCTGTTCATAGGCCTGAAGCAACCACTCAGTGGTGTGTTAAAGGTAGGACTGGGCAGTATTTCAGATTGTGTATTTTAAGAAATTAAATGACATAGATTTCTGAGAAAAAGAGATGAGCAGGGAAATGAATTGGGTAAAGTGTTTTGGGGAGACTTTATCAGTTACTTAAGCTTGTTGCTTTCTAGAAGAGCATCACAGGTATTTAAAAACATTGTTTTAGGGACACCTGGGTGGCTCAGTCAGTTGAGCGTCCGACTTCGGCTCAGGTCATGATCTCACAGTTTGTGAGTCTGAGTCCTGCACCCAGCTCTGTGCTGATGGCTCAGAGCCTGGAGCCTGCTTTAGATTCTGTCTCCCTCTCTCTTTGCTCCCCGTTCCACTCACACTCTGTTAATCTCTCTCTCAAAAATAAATAAACATTAAAATTTTAAGAACACTGTTTTATAAACACTGCAGTAATCTGAAGTGTGTTTTTATTTAAATAGTCAAACACTATGTTTTAGCTGCAAAGTTAAGCTTCAAAAACAGTTTCAAACTTTAAAAAATAATACAAGTCATGACTTTTTTTAATTTTAAGAAAGTGAAATTTAGGCTGTGGTGTTCTCTGCTAAATCTAATATGTTAGGCATGTAAGCAGATGATCACATAAAACAGTACCTCTGTATGAGGTGCCTTTATTTCTGTGTTTCTTTCAAATGCTTCATTAATCAATTTCTTTAACTTTTTTTTTTTTGGTAGGGTGATATCAAAATAGTATTACCTAGTATAACTCTTTGGAGAAATCATTTGTGTGACACATTTTACCTAAGGTCATTTTTGATTATTGATTTTTTTTCCCATAAGAAATTGGGAATTTGCCAGACATCTATATTGTAGTTTTGATAGGCTTTTCAGTACCAATTACTAAAATCACTTTTAGAAATAAATAAATAGTACACAGTTCTAAATCAACTTATAATAAAGTTTAAGGTTCTTTGATAGAGAAAGTAGTACCTTATTCTGACCTTTTTTTCATGATATTTCTACTGCTTTCTGGGTTTTTATTTTTTATTTTTATTTAAAAAATTTTTTTTAATGTCTTATTTATTTATGAGAGAGAGAGAGGCAGCGTGAGCAGGGGAGGGTCAGAGAGAGAGGGAGACACAGAATCCGAAGCAGGCTCTAGGCTCTGAACTAGCTGTCAGCACAGAGCCCGATGCTGGGCTCGAACCCACAAACCATGAGATCATGACCTGAGCCGAAGTTGGATGCTCAACCGATTGAGCCACCCAGGAGCCCCTGCTTTCTGGGTTTTTAAAAAATACTTATTTTGAGAGAGAGAGTTTGTGCACATGTGTGCACGAGCAGGAGGAGGGAAAGAGAATCCTAAGCAGGATCCACACTGTCAGCGCAGAGCCCAGTGCAGGGTGTGAACTCACGAACTGTAAGATCATGACCTAAGCTGAAATCAAGAGTCACTTAACCGACTGAGCCACCCGAGCGCCCTATATTGCACTGTGTTTTTAATGTAGGTTTCTAGGGATTTGTCACTTTTTAGGAAGGAAGATTCTGTTTAGTGCAAATGAAGACTGCAGGTCAAAGCTCATTTAGCCTGTGGGAAAAAATGTAACCAATGGACAAATGTCATCAAGCCTGATAACTGTACATTATTTGGATTCTAAGAGTTAGATTATTTTACAATACCATGATTTTTATTTTAAGATGAGCTAGAAACTACCATCGTCCTATAAAGTACGATTTGTTGAACACATTTCATACTGAGTCCCTGTGTGCAAGGAATTCAGAGACAAGAGCAAAGGAATAAAACGTGTTTATGGTAGGATTTTAAAATGGGAGGCTGAAGTAAAACAAAGAGGTATTGGGAGGCCATCCAGATACTGACCTGAGGTGGGGAGGTGCTTAATGGGACAAGCCAGATTGTACAAAGCAGTCCAAAGGAGGCTCAGTCTTTCTTTCTGTTTCTTTACACCCTCTCCTCTGAAACATCCAGCCTCTTCCCCTTCCCTCCCAGAGAAGACTGGAACCTTGTTCTTTCAACTTCTTTACTTAGGTGATACAAAAATGTTTGGCCTCTCTGTCTACCTAAATAAATAAGTTTATCCTATCATAAATGTGGTGATGGTGATACCAAAGGAGGTGGCTTAGGACATTTAATTTTCTGAGTTATGCTGCTGCCCTGCTTTTGTAATTTATCCTAGACCAGACCCTTCAAAAGCTGATTTCCTATTTTAGACCAGCCCAATTACTACTAATGATGGGCTTCTTTACCAAATGGAAAGACTAATAGCCCTTTGAACTGTTATGCAATTCCATTGTAGTTTGTTAGTGTGAACACCTTATAGTGTTTCTGCATCTCCCCAAGTGTTTATGATTCCTTAAATTATACTCTTTTGTGAGATATCCACCCCCCCCCCCCCAGTCTCCCCAGTTACAACCCCTTGGAAAAGGCAGTAGTTATCTAGCAGGGTAGGAATAATTTTCTGAAACACCTAGTAAACACTGTGCACGTGTGTGTTGAGGTTTGTTTGTTTTTTTATTTTTCCCTTTATTCTTTTCCTCTGCCGCCTCCTCCCCTCTCCTCACCCCTCTGATCCTTGGGGTGGTGCATTTTTGAGTACATAGTAGGTGCTCCGTAGGTACTTTAGAGGGATGTGTTGACAACGAAATAAGTACTTCTTTTTCCATCATGACCTTCCATTCCTAAAATGATATTCCTGAAAAGATAGCTCCTTAGTCTTAGAAATAGCAGTAATTACAACAAGGAGTCCTTACCACTCCTTACTATTTAGCCTGCTTTTCACCCAGCGCTTCGTAACAGCAAGAGGAGTTCAGATCTGCACATTTGTGGCTCTGTTGTAGAATGACATTCATCCCTTCATCTCCGCACAGCTGTTTACAGTTAAAGTTCTTACATCTCTGCTTGACTGAAGTCGTGCAGTGATTTCCAGAGTGTCATTTCCATCATTTTGCCCGGGATCGTTTCCCCGTAATGGATTAGCACTTGCTCCCATGCTGTGAGCTAGGTGCCTTCCTATCTTAACAAGGGGACAATGGAGACCTCAACTTCCACAAAGAGCCCTCTTTTCTGGGAAGGAGAAGCAAACGTTATCCTTACAAGTATTTAAAAATTACTATTTTAACATTTACTTACTGAATACTTAAATAGCCCTTACAATGCCATGCACATTAGCAAAATTTACTTTTTATGCCGGTATAAAGCCTGTGATGCAGGTGTTGCTATCCTTGGTTCGTGGATGAGGCACCTGAAACAGGTGGCTAAGTAGCTTGCCTAGGATCACACAGACTGGAAGTGGTGGGGCCAGGAGTCAGCCCTGGGCCATCTTGTTCCAGAGCTGATGCTTTTAACCACTAAGATCAGCCTCTCCCATTAAAGGCCATTCTGCAGACAGGGATTATACATGGTCAAGAAATTTCTTAAAAAATCAGATTCTCCCAAGATAGGCAAAGATTGCCACAGCACAACACAGTGCCTAAGGAGAAGAAAAGTCAGTAGCAAATTGAGTAAAACTGTCTGATATTTAGACATAGAAAGTACATGTCTCCCTGGGAAAGGCCCATGTGGAGGTAACTTCTGAGGATGGTAGTGTTTCTGTAGCTGCGTTCCTTGGATTAAAGTTGCTAGTTTATCTTTGCCTTCATGCATTTTAGACAATGAGGAGAGCCAGTATTCTCTCTGCAGAATCTTCTTAACCAGATCATTAAGGTATTTACTACTTCCCACATTACAGCAGGGGACAGTGTTGCCAAACTTTCTGCCACTAATAAAAGGCTCTCTTTTCCTCCAGCTTCTAGTAACATTTAAAAATGTTCTTTTAGGCCCTAATAGCCACCTCAGAGCCCTTTCCCACCACCTGGTCCCAGTGATAAAGCCACATATTTTAGATTTTTTTTTTTTATGGCAACACCCTACCTCCAGGTCCCAGGATCTCAGTTATCTAATGCTACAAATTGTGGTGCCTTAACACAGTAGTGCTGGATTATTTTCCTTCTCTGCTCTGGAGTCCCATGACTGGCTCCTCTCCTCTTTCAAAATGGTTCACTCCAATGGCTGGCAATTCGGTGCTGGCAGTTGGGAGCTCATCCAGGGCTGTTGGGCAGTGAGTGACCTCAGTTCCTTTTTATAGACTGCTCGGACTTCATGGCATGGGGGTAGCTGTGTTCGCAGAGTGAATGTCCCAAGGGCCAGGTGAAAGCATGTCCCCTTCTATGACTTAGCCACAGCAGTCGTATATCATCACTTCTGCCATGGTTTCAAGGAAAGGGACCCATAATGGCGGTAGTTCTCAGTCTGTACAAAAAGCATGAGGCATAGGCAAAGTTGTGGTTACTTTTGGAGAGCATGGTCTGCCACAAAACATGGCCTGCCACAAAACAGGATTCCCCCTACAGAATCCTTTGTTTCCATCCCTTCTTTTTTCCTTAGCGAAGCAAATTCCAGTAATGGAGTTTTTCTACTTTGTTGGATGATATGTTTTCATTTAAGTGCGCATATATACTCATACATGTCAACCTTATCCTCACCTGTTTTTTTTGCCTGAATACATTGAGCTTATTCTTTTCATTAATACTCCATTTAAAAAGAACCTGCCATCTATTAGGAAAATCAGATTCTTTATTTTGAAAAAAAGAAGGTTCGTATCTAACTGCTATTCTGGTTTGCATTTGCAGATCAAATACTGCAAGCATTTATTGAAAAATGGCAATGATAATTTATTCCCTTCCTAATGGTAGCCCATGAAGGGTGGTGAAAAATAATTCAAAACAGGTTAGAAAATGATTTGCTGTTGACATGGGTGGGTTTTGCAATGAGTTAGCTGGTCTGTCCCTTATGGATAAGCCTGTTAAGTATTCATTCATTCAACTAGTATTTATTGATTATTGTGTCAGGCACTGGGCTTCACTGGCAGCCAGAAGTGGTCTTGCCTTCGTGGAACAGGTCACAGAGAGAAGAAAGTGGGCATTAATAGATAGTCACCAAATAAATGTAAAATCATAACCTTATTAAGTGCTGTGGTAGAAGGGAGCTCTAGAGTATCTGATGGGGAACCTGACTTTGTCACCCCTAATGAAGTGTTTTTTTAGCAGAGATCTGGACAATGGAGAAGACAAATCTTGGCAAGGGCCATGGAAGTGTGTATGTATCACAGCCTCACATAGATGGCAGGGCAGATATCCGTAGATACCCATGCACCTGTTTTCCAGGCATTTCCAGGAAAGCAGTAGCCTCTGCAGTTCTGTCAAGAGATCACGTGTTAAGTAACTCTTGGAAAGCACATGTTCATACAGGCTTTACAGAGCAGTTTAAGGAGCCTTTTTCATTTATGAAGAATTACTTAATTTTGAATGACGGTGATTGCTACAACAAGGACAGTTGTTATAGTACTAAGGATAGCAGCGGTTTCCCAGGTATGGGCTGAGGACCCCTGGAGCACCACAAGACCCCTTCCCCATCTGAGGTCAGAACGATTTTCAGGAAAAAATGTTCTGACCTATTCCTTCTTTCATGAGTGTAAGTGGACTTTTCCAGACATGAGATGATGTGATTTTAGCACGGCACATTGAATGTAGAATCATGTATGAGAACTCCACTATCATCTATTAAGCCCTTTAAGAACTTTGCAAAAATGTGAAAAAGTGTCATTCTTCTTACTGTTTTTTTAAGCATTGTTATTTTTATGCCAGTGTTATTTATGGCAACATATAATGAGCTTATTTTTATCTTTTTTAAATAAGTATTTCTAAAATTTGCTTTACCTCCTAATGTGGTAATTAGTGATAGATACAACCCACATAAACACAAGCTCTTTGGGGTCCTTGATAAAGTTTTAAAATGCCAAGAGGTTTTGAGACCAAGAAGTTGTGAGAACCACTGAAGTATGGCATTCTACCTGACTTTTAGCATATTACTTAATCTCTCTTAGACGCAAGGAGTCTGTAAAATGGGAATGATGATCAAAGCACTTCCCTCGTAAAAGGATGAAACGAGTTAGGGTATGTCCAGAGCTTATAAGAGTACGTGACACAGAGTAAGCATTCAGCATGTTAGCTTTTGTTATTATTACTATTTAATATGGAGACAGAACTATGTGAATCCAAACATGACTGAGGCACTATTGCTTTGAATTCTTGCCTGTGTTTGTGGTCATCTAAGTCGTTTTGGTAAAATACAGTATTCCAAAGTGAGAGACATTGGATTTTGTAATCTTTCTTTTGAGCAGCAGCAGCAGTTGTTATTGGCACATGGTCAGGATGTGAGGTTTGAAGATACGCAGATTTAGAATAGCATGGGGTGCTTTTTCCACCTGCCTCCTGCCCTCGCAGTCCAGGCCCCCATCCCCACAAGCCAAGGTTTGCCGTGTCCAGAATCATGGTGAGCAGGTGCGCGCATTTCGTTTGGGAAAGCTTCCCGGACACCGTGCTGTATGTCTAAGCTCCAGTGTCCTAGACGGTGAGCTGAAAGGAGGGGCTGCATTAGACAGCATTTCATTTGACACCCCCCCCCACCTCACTTTTCAGATGGAGAAACTTTGGCCCAGAGGGATGATTTGTTCACACAGACTCCCTCATCCTTTCATCCCAGGATGAAAACTGGCGTTCTGGTTTGTAATGGAAAGAATACCAGCCTTAGAATCAAAGAACTGGTTTTAGTGTCTGCTAAAAAGCTTTCATTGGTCATCTGACATTGACCAGTTTACTCCCATCCGTAAGACTTTGAGTCCTTATATTTGTAACACAGAAGTGAAAATATCCATCCTCCCATGGTTGTGAAAAGCATCAAATAAGACCTCCCACGAAGGTACCCAGGATGTGTCCTCTCAGTAAGAGTCTGTCTGACCCTTTGCATGTGAAGTCCACAGAGAGGCGCGCCCCTGAAATAAACACTTATTTTCAGAAAGAAAAGCCTGCCTTAAATCTTGTACTTTGTAGCTTTGTTAACAGTTTCTTCTTTTTTTCTGTCTTTTTAGGACAGCCCAGAAACTTACAGGACCTGTGCCGAATTAAAATTCGACAATGTATAGGCCTTCAAAACCTAAAGCTACTTGATGAACTACCAATTGCCAAGGTCATGAAAGACTACTTAAAACACAAATTTGACGATATCTGATGTACACAGACCTGTGAGCAAGATTAGGAGTTATATTCCAGATACTTAAAAGGCTTTTGGCCTTGCACAAAGTATATCCTATGCAATTTCTGATTTGCTGTGAAGTCAGAAAGCAGGTATACACTTTTAGGTTTTTCTTTTGTTTGTTTGGTTGGTTTTCTTGGTAGGGGAGGGATTTTTTTTTTTTTTATATATATATATATAAACACACACACACACCACATGCTTGAAGGTCTTAATTTGGTTTCTTGGTCCAAGTTTAAGAGGTCCAAGCTTTCTATACAATATTGCATTTACAAAACTTGTTTTTCCAAAATGACACATGCAGGGCTGAAGTGGGGGATTTACCCTTTCCAAATTGATGGTTTTATGGGCGCACACGACAGTATGGACCAGCAGAGCACTTGTTAAGGTTTGGGGGCACAGTTCCACCCAGGGAGGGTCCTGGCTTCTACTGGAAGATGCCCGAAGAAATTTTTAAAGTAATGCTGTCACCTCTTTCATTTTTAATGAGTACAAATTGGCGGTTTCAAACTGTTCTTTCCTAATTAATGTAGCTTTCAGATGACATAAATCCAGTACCTCTGCTTTCCTGTTGGTGTGCTCTTGTTTTTTAAATTATTTTTTTTTTTAACAACTGTAGTACACTACCCAGAGACATTGGATCTCAACTTCTGTCTCTAGTTGAATCGTGCTTTTAAAAAGAAAAATTAATGGAAAAAGAAGATAACTTTATAAAGCCAGTGTGTTCTGTTTTTAAAACAGTGCCTCCGTGCAATACTCTTTCTGGTGTATTTTATCCATTATTTCACTTGATGTTTCTCATTCCACGGCCCGCTCCGACATGCCCGCAAGGACAGGAACTGCTACTTTTAATTTCAGTTGCAGAACCATGGTGTGTCAGTTGCAATTTCCATTGTAAGCCTTGTCATTCACTTTAAGCAGAAAATTTCATATCCTGATGGTAGAGTCTTCCCTACAAATAGCCCAAAATATTGTCAAACCATTTGACTTTAATGGTTCAATAATTTGGGGTGGTTTTATGGTCTTTTCTTTTCTTTTTTTGCTTTTTCCCAGTTAAAAAAAAAAAAAAAAGATTTCTAAAGGGTACAGTTTCAAATGGGTGCACAGTTGTAAATCTGGTTAATCCCTGTTATGCTAATTAAACATTTCCTATTCATTTTAAGGTTATGCACAGTGAAACTCTTCTGGACGGTCATTTTATTTTCTGGGTTGATTGGGCATATGTTTGCAGTGTAAACACAGTTATGACAAAGTGTAACCATGGAAAAGGTTCCAGAAGCATTAGGGATCTATGGTGATGCCCTTGGAGATGTGCTCTGTGCTTGATCTGTCATCATATTGGTTTCAGAAGAACCCTTTCAAATATCCCGGTATTGTTCTTAGTGCTTTGGGAAATTTCAAAATATTTACATGCTAGTAATAAATTTGTTATCAGAAGTTTACAAGATGAAGGGCTTCTCTCTGGTCTGAATTTCTAGTTTTAAGTCATTCGGTATAAAATGTTTTCACCTGGAAAGCATAAGCAGCATTAAGAGTCTACTCTGGATTTACATTTTTAGAGAGCCAGCAGCACCATTTTCTCAAGCACAAAGTCTGTTCTCTTGGATACGGAGTAGCTTCGGTGTTGGGAGTATCTGATCTGCTGTAGGCATTGCACAGGTTTCTGAAGAACAAGAATGGGCAGCTTTGGAAACAATGATTTGGGGGATCGCTGATGGTGGGTGGGGGATTACATAGACTTTTGTGGGGAGCTGGTAAGAGCATGGCCAGTTTTACAACCATTCCAAAACTAACTGGAACCTGATGGATAGAAATGGGCGGTCTCCATCTCCAGAAAGTTATCTTCCAAAAGAGAGTCCCCTGTGGAACTGAACTGTGTTCTCATTCTTTCAACCAGCGCCCAAGTCAGCACTGACACATACTCACAGCATCAGGGGCATGGCATGGCCAGAAATGAACTGTTACTTTCCCTTCAAACCCCCAGCTCAGGGAGACGAGGAGCTGGGAGGGCGCCCAGGACCCTGCACTCTGAGCAGTAATATTAACATTACCTTCACACAGGGCTTCTTTCCTGAAACATGTGTACTCATTTATTCAGGTAGGTTAAAACAACTTTCTTTTCCCAGCCATCCAGAGGTTTCCAAACTAAGTTAGCCACAGAGTTTGAGTCAGGGAGTTCCAAGGAAAAAGATGAGATTAAGGTAAATTCTTTGTTCTGTATTGCTGCTGCGACTTTGGAAAAAAATTATGAGAGCTCTTCCTGGAATTGAAATTTCTATTTAATGAAGAAGTGGATAATTCCATTATTTATTGTTTGAGGTTTAATTGACCTGGAAGCTTAAAGAGAATGTTTTGGTTTTGTTAGTAAAATCCCAATCGCATATCCTATTCAACCATAACTAAAACTTCAGTCTCGAAGGTGGTAAGCAGTAGAATATAGAGATGAACATGTAGGTCCACATTTGAATTCAATTGGCAGGGAAGCATTCTGTGGTCACGTCATGAGTAGAGAGAACAAGTATTTTCAGAAGATCAACTGATTGGTTTTTTTCTAATCTTCACCACAATGTTCCGAATATTATCAAATTTGTCACTGAGCCTTCTATGTTCCTTTTGAAATTTATTGTTTAAACCTATTCCTAAACCTTTATAAAAATATATTTGGCGAGTACACCAAAGAAACCAACTCATAAAAGATTATGATCATTAATGAATTGCCAACCTCATCTTTTAAAAACAAGATTTTTTTTGTGTGTAAATATTTGTGTTTATAAATGTACAGCAGAGTTAAGAGTGTTTTTTAGATTATTTAATTCCCATATTTCTAAACTATTTACTACAGAATAATCCACGCTTGTTAGTTTGGAGGACTTGACTGTTTTGTTTTTTTTTAATTCATTATCAGTCATGCTTGGAACAGCATTTCCGCTAGAGAATTCAGTGTTCTGGCAGGAGACAGAGTCCACATCTGGAGGCTGAGGAGTCTAGAGTGATTTGTCAGACGCACACCCTAAGAGACAAGAATGTATAGTTTCATTACCAGAGTGGACCGTATGCAAACAGAGATTCTAACTTTCCTGCAGAATTGCTCAGTAGCCCAGAATGTGATTGGGATGAGGCCCTTCGCCCACAAATTTAGCTTTCATGTAACTCCTAGTGTTATATCATAATGTATTTTGTTCTTCCTTTGTAATGTAAGTTTTGCTTTGGGTCAATTTGAATTAAAAAAAAAAAAAACTTAAATCTGGTTTAAAACCTATCAGAATTGTGTTTTATTTCTAGTCTGCCATAGTTTTTTGATATTCCGGGCTGTTTGATAAAAATCAAAGAGCTGTCTTTTGTCCATCTGCATTTTAGATCACTGGGAGTTGTGTTGAGAGCGTGATCCAGAAAACAGCACCATTTTAGATCAGAGAAGGCAGTTCTTGCCCCCTCCCCCAATCATGTATTTTGCCACATTCTGCATCTACCACCGCAAAAGACTGTCGCATCCTTGAGTGTGTTGATTGAGCACTGAGTCCTTTGGGGCTGAATTCACCTCTGCCTCATGCCTGCCCCACCTTAACTGAGCACAGAGTTTGGACCACACTGTTTCTAAGCACAGGACAGGAGAACGATGAATTGGAGGTAGTTTATTAGCCCACAGGAGATAGAGGCAAGACAACTCTGATTTCACACTTCCTTTATATAATATAAGCACAGCTTGATTCAGGAGAGAGTTCACACTACTGTGAGTGATGGTGTGCTGAGGGGAAGGGAGGGCAGACAGTTGAGACAGAGCGCCCCCATGCAGATAAAACCCATAGCTCGCAACAAACTTTGTTGAGGACTTGTCCAGGATTTGGCACAGCAGAAGGCCAAGAATGGGACATTTGAAACCATTCCTAATGATCAGCAGGGGAGTTCAGATGTGAAAAATAGCTGCATTGCTTGGAAATCTTGAGGTCATTCCTTTTCCAATATGATGTAAGTAGTGTTTTGTTTTTTCAGCTGACAATTTACAAAAATGGCTTACTAGCTATTGATAAAACAGATTATCTAGTTGATAAAAAAATATTTCCACATCCCATGTAGCTGGGTTTCAGAGAAGAAAGGAAATGGATTTGTGTCTGCTGCCTGTATTTATGTAACATATTCTAACTGTGTTCTCTTAACATGTCTTACACATTTAGGTTTTAGAATTTATATGAGCTTAAATACCAATAAAGATTTTAAATATCCATTGCCAGATATTTAGGCCCGAGTTGCTGTAGACTCCTAAGATAAGATACAAAGGTGATTGGTCTTTATTCTGTTGTTAGTTATTTGGTTATTACCATTGAGATGTCTTCAGCCTTGATGCTTCAGATAACTGAGGCATCAAGCTGGTATATAGCGCTCCTGGATCTCATGACTTTTCTCATACGCTGCTGGTAAATAGTATTCAGACTTTTGTGATCTGTTTCTGTAAGGGATCATGATGCATTGTATAGGTATCTTTTTACCTTCCAGAAGAACTCTCTGATTCCTGAGCGACAGTTAACATTCTGAGTCCCATTTGGAAAGGCTGAGGTGATCTGTGGGAAGGTCCTACAAGAGACGGTCGGTGTCGGAATGAAACCCTGAGCTAGTGCTGCTGCTCTAGTGCTCTGTCTTGTCCTGAAGGAGTGTCACACTCAGTACTGAGATGTGCTCTTTTGTTTCATTCATTCACTGATGCCCAGAGTGTCTTGCACTGTGTTTCCATTGCGCATCCACAAACCAAGTGATTTATCAATTCTAAAGTCCCATTACGGGTAGAGGATCAGATTCAAGGGAATTAACTCCCTTATGTTGCAGATAGGACCTTAAGAAAATTCATATAATTGTTTGTGGTTACTGTAAATATGTTCCGGCATCTTAAAAGTCACACTTAGAACATTTTTTATGTTTCCTTTTCATTAGGAAATTGTTTCGCATGAGTTAAGTGTGACTTCTTTTACGTGACACTAAGTAGTAATGAAGTGATTCACTTTTCTATGACATGGTATTTTATGAATCAGAAAAGTGGCTTAATTTGGACAACAGGACATAGTTGAAGTTAAGAGATTTGGTCATGTGATGAGTGGACTGTGCCTTTGTGACCGACACAGAGGTAATCCAGCTGCAGGGAGTTCCTATTTTATCTGGCAAACGGAGTCCTATTTTTCTTGCTGCTCAGGCTTGAAGCTAATGTTGCTTTTCTTCCTCTGATAATGTTGGGTCAGGTCACTGCTCAGTTCTCTTTTTCTTTACTGAAGGAAAAAAAAAAAAACACATTTGTAGGGGTAGGGCATGGGCTTCTAGTACATGACCATTTTGTATTTCTCAAGGGGCTTTCTAGGTTTTCCATCTCTTAGTTCTGGCCACTTTACCCTTTAGTGAAGACATACATGTGCACAAGGTATGGCCTTGACCACACCAGGTTGCTTTTGTGTGCTGACTTTAGAGTTCCCAGATTGCTTGTTTTTCCTGCCTTCCCTGGGTAGAATTCTAGCTTGCCACCATTTAGGAAGAATGCCTAGCAAACTAGTCATGGCTATGTCCATCTACCATCTTGGGTAGCACCAGAGAGGAGCAGATTGCATTTCTTCTTGGGTTAATACCAGTGCTTATCTTAAGAAACCATTTGCTGTGAGTTCACTACACAGTGAGCTCCTGGGGGACAGACCCCTGGACTGCCTGGAGTCTCCAGGGGGACTTGCCTGAACCTCAAACAGTTCCTTGAAGCCTCCAAGGAAACCAGGGCCAAGTAGATAACAGCATCGACTTTTCTCAGCTCCAGATCTCAGGTAAGTGGAGTCCTCATTCCTGCCATTATTGCCTTTTGCTGCTCCTTCCTCCTCCCCCCATCCCCATCCCTCCGGCCTCCCCTCTACCATTGTCACTGGCTGTGGAGTCACACGATCAACCATGTGTGGTCCTGTGATGGCAAGTTTCCAGAAAGAGACCGCTGGACCCTGGCTGTGGGGAATTCTGTCTACCAGGAGACTGCTGCCTGAGCTGGCACAGCGCATTGAGCTCGAAGGATTAGCATTTCCATTGGGGCAGTAGACGCTCCATGTATGTCCAGTTCAGCACATCTACACAGGGAGCCCCAACTCACCGTGTGTCTCTGTGGGCTACATCCATGCTGAGAGCTCTCCTCAGTTCTCAGGGTAGCTAGATGGGGACCAAGGCAGAACCCCTGGCCCATCACCACCCTCCGTGCTCAGCATGTACAACACAAATCGTATCACTTTCTCTGTAGTAGGAAAGCACCAGCATAGGTGGCCCTTTATGTTCTTTAACCTTCTCTTCTCCTGAGTGCCTACTTGACATAGTGCCTCACATAGTATTTATTACAGTCAGTATTTCTCAAATGACTTAATTTCATCCAAACCCTTCCTTTTCCAGGTGGGAAAGCTTGGCAGTTGAGAATGGAAGTGATTTGGTAGCTGTGGCCATGCACATAGTGACTGGAGGTAGGGTGTAGAGCCAGGCTTCCTCAACCCCTGCGTTCCCTGGCTCTCCTGGACTAGTGGGCTCTGCTCTCGCTGGCACCAGTTGCTTCCCATGAGCAGCAATTGACCTGTTGTTCTCAGAGCAATGATGGGATGAGACACACTTTGGCACGAGTTGACAAGGCTCAGGATTTTCTATACCAACCTCCTAGATTTAAAGCTGACACTGCCTGTAATTTCCTACAGAATGTTTTCTGAGAATTCCGTTTTAGCCTCCACCACAACTTCTTGAACTAAAGAGAAACAGCTACCATTTTGGAGACGCCATTAGGAGGTACACTGCCAGCCTTGTGAGGGTGGCAAGAGAAATTCTCAGCAAGCTGTGTTTCTGTTTTGCACTGCGTGTTTACGAGATGGGTTCCCGTAACTGGATACGTGAGCCTGCAAGGAGACCCCTGTGATGTTCAAACTCCGCTTTTCCCCCCTTTCATCTTTCATACAGGCAACTAAGAGATCGATATGCTCCCATCCTTCCATCACATTTTATGATCTCTTACATTCATAATATACATTTCCATTGAGAGAAGGAGACCCGCCAAGGAGTAGAGGGAGGAACTTGGATATTTTGTCTTAGCAATAAGGTTGAGTTGAAATAAGTATCCTTGTATCAGATAGCAACTAATTATTGTGTACACTTTAAAATAAATGCTTCTTTAAAAAATAGAATAAGAAATAAAACAGTTGTTCCTTATCTGGAAGTTTCTGAAGCTTTTACATAGGCTGCAGATAAATTTTTTAGGGCTTAATTACCTTAAGGAATTAAAAAGTAAAACTTCCAGATTTAGATGTGGGGGGACCAGGTGTCACCGCTGACATGGAAGGTGTCATGTTACTTTAACCCACAACTATATGGCCAACTAATCTTTGACAAAGCAGGAAAAAATAACCACTGGAAAAAAAGATAGTCCCTTCAACAAATGGGAGTTGGGAAAAATGGACATGAACATGCAGGAGAATGAAACTGGACCACTTCCTTTGACTACACACAAAAGTAAATCCAAACTCAATGAAAGACCTAAGAGTAAGACAGGAAGCCATCAAAATCCAAGAGGCTGCAACCTGTTTGACCTAGGCAATAGCAGTTTCTTACTATACATGTTGCCAGAGGTAAGGGAAACAAAAACAAAAATGAACTATTGGGACTTCATCAAGATAAAAAGCGTCTGCACAGCAAAGGAAACAACTAAAAGGCAGCTGATGGAATGGGAAAAGATATTTGCAAATGGCATATCTGACAAAGGGTTAGTATCAAAAATCTATAAAGAACTTATCAAACTTAACACCCAAAAAACAACCCCGTTAAGAAATGGGCAGAAGACATGAATAGACATTTTTCCAAAGAAGACTTCCAGATGACTAACAGGCACATGAAAAGATGTTCAACATCACTCATTATCAGGAAAATATGAAGCAAAACTATGATGAGATTCCACAGCACACCTGTCAGAATGGCTAAAATGAACAACCCAAGAAACAACAGGTGTTGGCAAGGATGTGGAGAAAGGGGAGCCCTCTTGCATTTTTGGAGGGAATGGAAACTAGTGCAGCCAGTACTCTGGAAAACAGTATGGAGTTTCCTCAACAAGTTAAAAATAGAACTGCCCTACAACCCAGCAATTACACTACTAGGTATTTATCCAAAGGGTACTGAAATACAGATTTGAGGGGGTATATACACTCAGATCTTTATAGCAGTATTCTCAACAATAGGCAAACTATGGAAAGAGCCCAAGTGTCCCTGATCAATGAATGGATAAAGAAGATATGCCATCAAAAAGAATGAAATCTTGGGGCATCTGGGTGGCTCAACTGTTTGAGCATCCAACTCTTGATTTGGGCCCAGGTCATGATCTGGTAGTCATGGGATCAGGCCCCACATCAGACTCTACACTGGCAGTGTGGAGTGTGCTTAGGATTCTCTCTCTCTCTCTCTCTCTCTCTCTCTCCCCCCTCTCTTTTTCTTCCTCCCTCCATCCCCCCACCACTCTTTCTCACTCTTTCAAAATAATAAACATTTAAAAAGAATGAAATCTTGCCATTTGCAATAACGTGAATGGAGTTAGAGTATATTATGCTAAGTGAAATAAGTCGGAGAAAGATACCATATGATTTCACTCGTGGGATTTAAGAAATAAAACAGATGAACATACGGGAAGGGGGGAGGGAAACAAACTATAAGAGACTCTTAACAATAGAGAACAGTGTTGATGGAGGGAAATGGGTGGGGGATGGGCTAGATGGGTGATGAGTATTAAGAAGGGCACTTGTGATGAGCACTGGGTGTTGTATGTAAGTGATGAATCACAGAATTCTGAAACCAATATTGCACTTTTGCTAACTACTTAGAATTGAAATATGTTTTTTAAAAGGAAGGGTGTCCTATTATTTTACCCTAATTCATCAATCCATAAGTGTATGATGCTTTATTCCAGAAAGTACTGATGACTCCAGTACTATCCATGGAACATTTGGAGGTCCCATGGTTAAAATCACAGCAGATATGTCAATAAGGCAGGCATTTCTCTTCCAATTTCCTGTCAATCCCAATTTAGGGTAAATTTGAAAGTCAGTACCACCACCTCCCTAGTCTGGGCAGTTCTTTCTTTTTTTTTAATAGTTTATTGTCAAGTTGGTTTCCATATAACACCCAGTGCTCATCCCCACAAGAGCCCTCCTCCATGCCCATCACTCCCCCTTCTGGCAGGTGTTTCTAAGGCATGAGTTGTAGGGCTATTAGGGCCTCCACCTGCCAGGGTAATACCAGTGGTGGAGAGCTGAAATCCCTTGCCTCACACCTCTCCTCATGGGGAGAGCTGGTCCTGGGAGGAATGGGCTCAACACACAGCCACGGTCCCATAACAAACTCCAAGGTTCACCCACCAGGAGCCTAGAACTGAGACAGGCAGAGCAGGTAGCAGTCTTTTCCTTACCTTGGAGTCCCTTAAAGAATAAGGGACAGCCTCCCCTGAGCTGTAGGAGCTGTGGGTCTGGGATGCAGCAACTTTGCTATAGCCTGTTATGCACACTTGCCTTGACTTCTCATTCCTGTTCAACTTGTCCTCCAGTGTATCTGTCCTGTAATGTATAAGTTACAAGTATGTTAACACCCCCCTCAAAAGTGTGTGTGTGTGTGTGTGTGTGTGTGTGTTATTAAAGTAAAGCCTGAGACGAACAGGGTTGGGATTCTAATCAAAGAAGACTGTTGGACAGAAAACTGGCTCTCCTCTCATGGGAGATAGGGCAGTCCTGTGTGCCTCTGCAGAGATAAACTCTGATTGTGTGTCGTGAGCAGGGCTTCTGTGTTAGGGGCCTGAGGATTTATAGTAACCAGTTAGTCAGGTCTAGAAGTGTAAGGGAACCTAAAGCAGTGAGGCAATGAAGGGGCTGGTGCTCAGGAGTGAGTGTTAGCTGGGAGTTCTGTGGTGGGGGGAGCAGGGCAGGGGTGTCCCATCCTACTGGGCACCGGGCCCAAAACCCAGGACAGTGGTTGGGATTGCCTCTTGGGATGGCTTCTCCAAGGCATTCCTGTTCCAGTGATGAAGGTGTCCTTCTCCTCTGCTCCCTTCCGTTGGCCTGGTCCATGTCCTTTAGAAAGCTGTGATTGGAGGGATTCTCCTACAGTTCCTCTTTCCAAGGGGGAGACCCGTTTGTAGGTTTGTCTCCACCTGCCATGATGGAAGCTCCTGGAAGACAGGGATCTGGCCTTAGGCTTTGTGGCCCAACAAACAGAACACTGCCTGGCTGTACTCATGGGGCCTTGTAGATGGTGAGTAAGGGAAGGAGTGGGTATATCAGCCCCTCGAAAGCTCTGGTACCAGGCAAGAAAATCAGAGGGGAATCAATGTTCAATTTGCTCACGTAGATTCCGTTGAGCTACCATTTATTCTCCATAGCTTCTCACCAGCACCCTGCAAGGTAGGTACTTTGATCATTTTCACAGATGAAGAAGCTGAAGTTGGGTCTTCGCACTCCAGTTTGCCTGTCAAGCTCTGCCCGGTCCTGGCCCACCCACCTCACCAGGGAGCCTCCTCCCCAGGGATGCTTCCCAAGCCTCCAAACAGGCCTTACCCACCCTTCCTCGGGCTCCTCCAGATATCTTTATTGCCACTGTTGTCACAGGTATCACCTACCGCCTTGTTCTATGTGTGTACTTGTGTTCCGAAGGGTTCTTTATGTAGAGCCTATGAAATCCCTCTAAGTGTGCGAACATGTGAGTTTTCCAGGGAAGAGAGTCTGGGGTGCTGTCAAATTGTCAAAAGGTTCTGTCATTCCCCTAGTGTTGTCAGGAAGTGGCACACTGACCCTGTGGTAGTTCCCTACTGTGTCTCCCTGCCAGCCCAGTACCAAGGGCAGCTCCTCGACCCACCTCTGAGGCCCTGCCCATGTACTTGGCCTAAGTCCTGAGTGCTCTGCGCTGAGCTGGGTGATGATGCACACACCTCCTCCTGCCTCCTGGGCCCAGAGTCCCCATCTGGCCTTGACTAGGCTGGGGTCTGAGTCAGCTGCCTTGGTCTCCCTTCCTCCCCCACCTTCTCATCTCCTCATTTAACTATTTCCACATGGATCCTAAACCTCCATTTTCAGTGAGAAGGTCTTAGGCAGCAGAGAGTTTTGGGGCAAGAAGGGACCTAGGGGACCCCATGCTGTAATTTGGGGAGAGGAGAAAACAACCTGACTAGAAGAGACTGGAGGGCTTGCCCTCAGCCTCGCAGCAGATGATGGTGCCAGCCAGGCTCCGGGTCCTTCTCGATGGCCATCCACTGTGCTTCCCTCCACCGGACATCTGCAGGCTCCCCAGTTACCTTGGAGAGAAACTCAGAGCTTCGAGGGGAACAACAGCAATACTGACTCTCCTGGATGATGAGCCATGGCACTGCTGCTCTGAGAGACCCCTGGAAGGTCCCTGTGGCCAGAGCGGGCCTTGCTGTGGCCCATGGCAAGCGGGGGTGGTGGGGGTGCTGGCACCTTGGTTCATAGCCTTCAGTTGCTTGCCTCATCCTTGAGCTAGGCTGGCTCCCTGCAATGTATAACCTGGCGTTGCATTCTCTCCTGGGCACTTTTGTGAGTTAAGATAAAAGGGCTAGTATATAGGCTCCAGTGTGGAACATCTAAACCCTATATTATACGAGGATCCTGGCAATCCCTTTGAGAATTCTGTAGAAGCACTTACTCACTAAGCCTATAATTAAGTAAGTGGCTAGCTTCATGGAAATGCTTGATGTTTAGGAACTTATTACAGGGTTTAAAAAAAAAAAAACCTGACCTGAGATTAACTGATACTATTACTTCCTTCCTCATTTAATAATTTTTAAAATTAAAAAGTGCTTTAATCGCCTTGTTTTAATGGATAATAATAAAATCCCTGCTTAGTAGAAACTCATTGTCTCAACGATATAGAAGTTGAGATACACAGTAGGACTGTGCCCCTGGAAAACCGTATGAGAAGGTTCCTTCCCGAGAGGAGTCCTTGGTCTTCCTAACACAGTGGAGCCCAAGTTGAGTTCTGCCTGGAAGATCCCTTATGCATCATCCACAGACCCCACCCCTATTGTCTTTACTGAGCATGTTCACAAAGTCCTGGGAAAGTTGAGAAATCTACTTGAGAACTGCTGGCTCATTCAGTCAATACATACATATTTGTATATATTTTAGTGCCTATGCTGAGGGGCCAGCATAGTGCCAGCATTCAAGGAACCAGCCAGTGACAGAGCCCAGGTAATGTAATGGAGTGGGGGTAGCGGGAGAGAAGCAGCAGGTGGGGAGGCCAGGCTGTGTGGAAAGCAGGTAGGTATGTGCCTGCTCAAGGACCTCCTTGTTTTCAATTCAAACTGCACACCATTTCTGGAGTGTGGAATGATGGCACTCCACTGTATACCTTGAGTGAGAATCAGGATCTCCTAGAGAGCTTGTTAAAATATCACTGAGCCCCACTCCCAGAGTTTCTGATGCAGCACGTCTGGGGCGGGGTGGGGGGAACCCAAGAATCGGCATTTCCAACAAGTGCCCATGAGATGCTGATGCTGCTGGTCGGCAGACCACACTTAAAACCACTGCAGACATTCAAGCTTTTGCGTGGCAAAAGGGAGAAAAGACAACAATCCAACAGTTACTATGAGATGTTACAGAAACCACCTACCTACTTGTCCACAAGTTGTGAATAAAGTAAATCTAGTGATTCTCAGAAACCACAGGTAAAACGAGTCCCCTTTATGGGCCAGCCTGAATGGTTCTATATGTGTTGTGTTAACAAAGAATACAAATCTCCCCCACCACATTACAAGCTGACTCTATGTCTGGTCCTTTATGTCTCCAATTATCTTTTGCAACTACTTAATTTATGTTGGGCACAGACAAAACCAGTAGCCTGTAGTTCTTCTACCCTGCTGTTTTTATTCTTCAGCCTAGTTCAGCTGCCCATAAATAATATGGCTGCCAAATATTGGTAATGACAGTCCCAGTCTGCTCTGGGGTAGGGGAGACAATGACTCCTGCTTCAGCCAGCAACAGCCAGTATGTGCTTTGGCCCTACCCACAAGGCAGGCTGCCAATGGTGTGTCCCGAAGATGGAAAGAAGCATTAACAGGGATGCCCAAGCCAGGTCTGGCTGGGTGCAGCCTGAGCTCCCCAGAGTAGTCTGAGGAAACCATTGCACCTACAAATCCGGTCATAGTCCCGGGATGCAGTGTGAGCTTCTTGGGGACTAAGCTGGTATTACCCACTTTAAGACATACACACATACACACACACACACAATCATCAGGAAATGAGTACAGCTTTGCATGGGCTGCTGCTACGGCTGGTCCTCAGGAGCCACTCTGAGAGCCACCAAAATGGAGTCATCTCTATATGGAATCTACCTGCTAAAGTGAGGAGTCTGTTATTCCCTCCTTCCCTATCTATGTGTGTTTTTGTTTTGTTTTGTTTTTTACAGTTTAGTTGACTTTGTAATTGTTATACAAACAGGTACAAGTACTTAATGTGTACAATCTGACGGATTTGATCGTTCCCATTGGAAAGTTGGAAAAACAGACAGCTTAAAGGAAAGGCAGTGTCCAGAGTTTGTCCTCACGGTGCAAGAAGCTGCTGCATGCAACTTGGGACCTGGGAAAGTAATGAGTGTCACTCTTAAGGTTCCAGTCTCAAGGTGCAGGTGGCCTGGGGGTTGTGTGAGCAGGTTGGAACACATGTGGCAAGGACATTAGTGATGTTCCCAACGGTTCTGAGTAAACTCCCTGAGGGAGGCTCCGCCTACCCCATGCCCCAAAGCCTGCCCTCAGTGGGTCTTGGGACAGTGGCTGCAGGTGACATGTCCTGCCCATCAGCCATGTAGCCTCCACCTGATGGTGATGCAGCCCATGTAAATGTGAGGGGAGGGGGGCCACTAGAAGTCCTTCATCAAGCAGAGGTGCTTAATAAAATATTCAGGGCTCTGATGCCTTGGAAGTATTTCAGCAGTACTCTTCTCCAAACCCTGTATCTTCTCTTTGCCTAAGTATTTTTCTAAAGGAAAGTGCAGCTGAATCCCTAGTCTCCTGGTCCAGGAACACACATAATCCTGTCCTGCTGTCATAGTGGTTTTATTTGTTTGGTTTTGGTTGTGAGACCAAGTGAATATGACAAAATTAAGAAGGCAAAATTTAAACTTTTTTCCCTGTTTATTTTTCAGAGAGAGGAGAGAGAGAGCATGAGCAGGGAAAGGCATAGAAAGAATGAGAGACACAGATCTGAAGCAGGCTCCAGGCTCTGAGCTGTCAGCACAGAGCCCGACACAGGGCCTGAACTCACTAACCACGAGATCATGACCTGATGAAGTCGGATGCTTAACCCACTGAACCACCCAGACGCCCCTAGATATGCAATATTTACTCATGAGTGCAGGGGTGTTTGTGCTATTATTCTCTGAGTCTTCGTGTGAATATTTCCCCCAGAACACAAAGGGAAATTGTCTTCTTTCCAGTTTGACTGTAAGTTCTGTGTGGGCTGACCCTGGTTTTTCCTCAGTTCTTGGATTGCAACACAGAGCTGACACATCACAGGCATCCATTCATGTTTTAGCCTATTGAGCTGAGGAAACACTTAGCGTTCACCGATTAGCATGGTTATTCACGTGGGGAGGTTTCTTTCTTTTACAGGCTTGTAGCCAGTGCCTCCTATATCCAGTACACTGCAGTCATCCTTCAATAATCCAAGGGATCAGGAACCTACCTTCCGAATGTTTAGGTCCTTAGAGAGAAGAGACGGTGAATGAACATGACTAATGTGATGGGAAATAGGAAAGACCCGGAACAAGAGATAAAGGGCTGCTGCAGAACACCCTGAATTGTGGCTCCCAAGGTCCAGCTCCCCATTCTTTCTGATTAGCTTGCTAAAGACAGATAGATCCATGACTTGGGACTCACACGGTCTGGGCTTATCTGCTGATGCTTGGCAGTGTGACTCCGGGCAAGTCATTTGCCCAGGATTAGAGGAGATACGCTAAGGGCTCCCTGACCTGCCATACTGTGTGATTCTAAAGTTACAGAGAAGACAGGAGAGGAAAGAATGGGCACCTAGAGCAGCAAACCAAGCTGTGAGCCCCAGCCGGGTTGTTTGTTTAATATACTCCCCTCCCCACCCACCCATCCTATTACCGCGGCTTATTAGAGGTGGTTTCTGAAAAGACTGGAATCCATGCTCCGGGGTCTGCGCTGCCCTGGCGGAGGGTTTAGCACCATAAAACTCACTTTGTAAAAGTGCAGCAGCTGTGATAAATAAGCTTAAGCCTCGGTAATCACTTTTTCGCTTTTACCAATTACGCTGGGCTGCTTTGTGACAGAAGTTAATGCCAAGTAAGAATTTTAAAGAAGCCTCATTTTCCTTGTCTAATTAAATTAAGTACTTGAAAGGTGATTCACATGTTGATTTTCCCCCCATTAGTCAATTGGAAATTACAGGGTCTTTTAGGAGTTGGAGCCACGTGATTTGCCTGCTCAGCCTCTAGGGTCAGGGAGCCCTCACCCCTGGACGCTCTCGTGCCGGCATCCCACCTGCCCATGTTTTGTGTGCAGCTGTCCATGGTGGGGCTCTTGGGCCAGCACTGCCCAGGAGAATTTAGGGAGGGCATGCCTGTTTGCTCTCTAATCCTTCCACAAAAATCTGCACAGGGTGGCTTTGTTGCCAAGGTTTTGATATTCCCAACATGCAACAGGTCTTTCCAGGCTGAGGAATAAGGACTGCCTCCTCTTCTTTTCTGTTCTTCTTTTTGTTGTAAACCAGGGACAGAATTCACCTGGATTCAGAGATCATTGTGTCAGCATTGCTCAAGGTAAAGATCTGGATTGTTTAAATGCCAGTAGCTCCCGACATTGAATGATGCCACCAGGAAGCTGTACTTTGAAACTTGCAATACTTTTTCTTTTTCATTTTCTGCTTTTACTCATCCTGCCTCTTGTTTCTGAGGTAGCACACAGGTACATTAGAAGCTGTAACATATTCTAGGCATGGTTTTTCTTGGACACGGAGAGGCCCTAGGGAGCATCAGGGAGCCTGGCTGATGCCATTGAGTGTGAGCAAACGTGCTTTGCCCACATATAAGAAGGATCATCATCTGTAAAGTGACTATGTCTGATGTAGGTGTCATGATTGGATCAAACTGTTCACCAGTGTTCATGGCTCATTCCAGGTCACCCCTCTGATACACAGAATCATCGTGTTCATACTTTGAAGAGAACTTGTTATTTCGAAATGGGTACATACACTTAAAATGCAAACAATAAACCAACATATTATGTTAAAAAAATGAAAGCCCCTTGTTTTTCCCTCTCAGTCATGCAGTGTGCATTCTTCCAAGACCTTGTGCATTTGGCTTTACAAAATAATCTCTCTGCAGCTTCCTTATCTCTACTCACAGAGACTCTTTCATGTTATCATGTGTAACTATGCGTAATCCTTGTTAATGGCTACATAAATCCCACATTCATTTTTTTCTTCCAACCAATGTATATCAAGCAACTTTCATGTACCAGGTACTTTTTTAGGAGTTGGGGAGATAGTGGGAACTAGTTCTTTTATGTGTCCGTTTCTTACTCATTTCTTTCTTGAATCTAAAATATCCATCCTGCTTCCCAACCACTATATCATCAAGGGCTTTTATTTTCCCAGGCTGAAATTTGCTTGACATGTATTTGTCTATTGTCTGTCTACATTAAAGTTCAAACTTCATGCGATTGATGACATTGCCTGTCTTGTTCGCCAATAGATCCCAGCACTAAAACAGTATTTGACATATACCAGTAGTTCAAAATCTACAGATGCTGTGCCTAGCTGGATGCACAGGTGGATGGATGGATGATTCTTATATTTACCATGGATAAAGGGGAGAAGTAGATCTGCTCATTGATGACCTTGACTGGGTTTCCTTAAACTACAATCCTTGCTGTTCATTAGATCTTTATGCAAGTGTGTATTTACCATTCTTTTGTTAAAATGTGGACTACTTCCAAACAGATGGACAAATAGCCATTCTCTGAGACCTCCAATGTCCCCGGCACCCACTGGCCCAGGCCTCCTCATCCCTGGAGACCTCACCCAGATCTAGCAGCTCTAAAACTGGCCACCTGGCCAGCAGGGGCTCTCCAGCACCTGCCTCTTGTGTGCCAGGACCAGCCTCAGTTCTGATTGGTCAGCACACTGGTCCTGAAAGTCCCTTAGTGTTTTGAATATCACCCCTGCCTTCATGGACATAACACTGTTTTGGTTCACCTGTTCAGGAGAATCATTCCACTTTAACCTTTAAAAACACAAATCAGAGAGATCACTTCCCTGCTCAAGACCCACTGATTGCTTCCAAGACAAGAATTCTGAAGTGTTTATCATGACTTTCAAACCTTCTCTGATCCATATCGCTTCACTGGAGCTGCTCTGACCTCTTGTGTTCTTTGACGCATGGAGCACACTCCTGCCCTAGAGCCTTCCTTTGCACTTACTGTTCTTCCGCCAGGAATAGTCTTCCTCTGAGAACACAGGGCAGCTTGTTTGGTCATTCCAGGCCTGCTCAAAAGACATCTTCTCAGAGAGCTCATCGTCAGCCCTCTGGTGAAAAGGTCAGGTTCCCTGTTCTCAAGCCCCTTTATATGCCTTATGATTTTCTTCATAGCATTTGACCTATGTGTATATGCCAAAAGCATAGCAGATCCTCAGTAAATATTTATTTGCATATATCATATCTGTACATACTATATACCTAGACTATAGCAGATCCCCAATAAATTATATATTAATATGTGATATGTAATATTATATATATACACTGTAGTATAGTATATATATGCAATATATGTGATATATATAAATATAAATATATCCATATATAAAATAAATATACACACACTTATATGGAATTATAAATATTTATCTATTAATATATTTATAAATATTATTACTTAAATATATTTATTAAATACATACACATACTATATACCTGGAATATAGGAGACCTTCAGTGTCTGTGTGTATATGTGTATGTATATATATGTACATATTTATATACACACAAATATATATATTTACGCATAGACATTTGTCTAGATACAGATATATATATTTATCTACGTATATATTTTTCTATGTATATTTATTTATCTATATACACAGACTATATACCTGGAATATAGCAGACCATGAGTAAATATTTGTGGAATGAATAAACAAATGAATAAATGGAAGCATCATCCATCATCATTATAGTCATCATTGATGAGTATGATTAGTTTGCTTCGGTGTCCAGAGGACCAGAGACTCCACCATGAGAGCATTTTCTATTCATTCACATACACTGGGAGGTATTTTATTTTACTTGATATTTGAGCTGTCATCATCACTCTGTGCATTACCTGCTCCCATTTCATTTATTCATTTATTAATATGTTCCAGTCAACAAGCCTCCATACAACACAAAAACTGGAATACTGACATGAACTTTCCATGGGCATCTGTGCTTCTCTGTCCTCCTGCGAAGTTGCAGGAGGCTGCCCTGGGTTTGGGTTTTGTTTTTTTTTTTTAAGTTTATTTATTTTTGAGAGAGAGGGAGACAGAGCACGAGCAGAGGAGGGCAGAGAGAGAGAGGGAGACACAGAATCTGAAGCAGACTCCAGGCTCTGAACTGTCAGCACAGAGCTGACGCGGGGCTTGAACTCAGGAATGGCGAGATCATGACCTGGGCTGAAGTCGGATGTTCACCCCACTGAGCCACCAAGTGCCCTTGCCCTGGGGTTTTATAATGTTCTTATTTCCTTGCTTGGTTGGTGTGACTTTCTTGTGCATACATTTTCCACTCTGCTTTTCAGAAGACAAAGGAGTGGAAAGCATGGCTTCCAATTACGATGACCTTTTCCTGACTTGAAAAGATTTATTTTGTTTAAAAAATATTTCTCCTTCTATTTATATTTTTTAGTTTTCTCTTTATTTTTCTTCTGCTTGTTTTTTTCTTTCCCCGGGCTTTAAATACATTTTCAAACAAAAAGTTGAGAAATTATACAATGAATACCTCCATGTAGCTACAACACTTGTGAAGATTTGAACACTATTGCTTTGTCTCTATGTGGATATACATGCGTATCTTTTTAAGCCATTTAAGAGTAAGTTGTGGACATCATGACACTTCACCCCTAAGTGCTTCACCTTGCATGCAAGAACAAAGACTTTCTTCAATAGAAATATGCTGCCAATATCATTCCTAAGAAAATGATGGTAATTCCATAATCTAATGTAATATCCAGTCCATATTCAAATTTCTCCAAATGGCCATAAGAATGTCTGTTTTAACTATTTTGGTAGCATTTTTAATATGGATCTAATCTAGATTTACATTTGGTCATGATCCTGTGGTCTCTTTGGGTCTAGAACAATACGCCCTACCTTGCCCTACCCTTATGATTTATCTATTCATCTTTAATCTCATGACATTGAAGAATCTAGTAGAGTTGCCTGGGAGACTGTCCTATAATCTGGATTTGCATGACTATTTATTCCTGATGCCATTTAGCTTGTTCATCTACCTTTGGTATTTCCTGTAAGCTGGAAGCCAGCCTATAGGGAGGCTGGATTCAGGGTAAGCATTCCCGGTAAATGTGTTGCATAGATGATGCTGTGTACTAGCATAACATTTAAACAGTTTCATCTCTGAAGGCACTTGAAAGTAGACAGTTCCCAGGCCTTGCAGAAAGACTGCTATCTACTTGAGCATTAAACAGGCAAGAATCGTTTCTACCCAAGGAAAGCCTTAATGAGGAAAACATCTGGCTACTTAGCAGAGGCTGGGAAATGCTGGTGTCCCTTCCAGGAACCAGCCAGTATTTGGTGATGCACAGCAGCACTCTAACCGACTTGCATTTCCTTCCCTGTATGTTTACTTCAGTTGAAGTGAGGTGAGGCCACCGGCCGCCGCTGGAGGGTAAGGCCTGGCCAGCTCTGTTTGTTTTCATTTGCATGGAGGATTTTGTTCTTTATTTCATTACAACATGGTGGTTTTTTCTTTTTTTTTCCCCCTCTCTGTCTCCAATCCCATATTTCATCTTTCAGACCAACAGCTGAATAACAAAATAAATAGATGGCTCAAGTTGGTTGGTCCCACAGAGTTGGAAATAAGGAGACTTTCTTGAACATTCCCTGCCTCAGGTTTTAAACTCTGTGACTCAGACTTGTTTGCATTTCTATGCACACACACACAAACCCATTCAGAAATGTGGTGGGAAAAGTGGAGGATAGAGAACCATTATGTGTCTATGCTCCCAATTAACCTAAGTGGCCATTTCTAGATGCCATTTTTAATTTTTTTTCATGTTTTATTTATTTTTGAGAGAAAGAGAGAGCATAAGCAGGTGCGGGGCAGACAGAGAGGGAGACACAGAATCCGAAGCAGGCTCAAGGCTCCGAGCTGTCAGCACAGAGCCCGACGCAGGACTTGAACTCACAAACCATGAGATTATGACCTGAGTTGAAGTCAGACACTTAACCGACTGAGCCACCCAGGCATCCCTAGATGTATTTTTAAATCATTTTCTTCCTGTAAAATAAGAGGCTTCTATATTAAAGAAAATCATGCCTCCTGACATGGAGAATTATGGGGTCTAATAAGGAGAAAGCATGAGGATGTGTAGTGTTCCCAGCTCCTTACGAGGGCAGAGCTCCCTGAGTGCAGGATGGAGGCCTGAGTGCTGGCATCTGCTTTGTTCTGACCTTGCAATGTGGCCTTCCCCTCAGATCATCATTTCTTCCCTGGCACTATATGATTCCATGAGGCTGCCAACGGCTTGAAGGCTGTGATTATTGAAAACTATTCACAATGCTAGTGCATCGATGCATGCCTGTGTGTTTCTGTGTACCCTTTATTTCATTTAGCCCTTCAGAATGACTCTATCAGGTGGTACTCTATTACCACAGGGTAAAGATGAGAAAACTGAGGCAGAGTCGTATAGTCGGGAAGTGGTGGAGGTGGGATGGTGGCCCACGTCTGTCTGTCTGTCTGTCTGTCTGAGACACTCTCAGAGTTTCCTCTGTGGGCCAAATGGTGCAACGTTAGGTCTAACTGAGCCCTTGGCCAACATTATTGTGGTGTTTCAAAAACTCACCCAGAGCCCAGGTGATGTTCCTCCAAAGACAAACCACTGTGGGTTTGGTTTTGATGGAAGCCGTCTTGGCACATTTCGCTGTGAATCATTTTCTCCACTTCAGACCAGGGTTGACTCTTAAGCAATGTTCACAGTGTAGAGGTGTTGGGTTCCTTGTCAGCCTGTCAAGCCGAAGGTGGGCAACAGTCAGAGAGCCCAGCCTCCACACCTACACCAAGCAGCACCACCCAAACACACATTGCCTTCTGGCTTGAGAAACTTCAGGGTGCATAAAAGCAGCATTTCAGTTTTCTGGAAATGTCTTCCCCACACTCCCAAGGAAAATGAGCTGTTGGTTTTATTAGAACCATCCTAATTGTGTCACTGTGATGGATCGAATCACAACCAGCCAGTCTGAGATATATTCAAGCACAGACAGGCAGTGACATATGATAAGGAACCCGTCCAGAGGTCTGAAGTCACCCAGTGACATGTGTGTGTGTGGTTCACATAGGGCTGGCCTCCTGTGGGCACTTAGGCACTGATGTGGAGGACAGGGTTTGAGAGCAAGAATTGGTCCCCCAAGTTGGGAGTGTCATGTATGCGTGCTGGCTCACTCCTGCAGGGCTTTAAGCCTTCTGTCCGCGAGGAGGTGACCAAGTCTCGGGGTGCCACAGAGATTCTCTAGGCCTTCCCACAGAGTCAACCCAGCCCCGATGCTGTCATGTTTGTTTGGAAAGCAAAGGAAAGCATGGTTGCCTCTCCTGCTAGGTAGAGTGAGTCCTAACGAGGCAGGCTTTTGTGGACGGAACTACACATGTGGTGAAATATTTTCTGAACCCTACATCAAGACTTCCTGTCCCTCAGTCAGTTTTTATGCTGTTTGGGAGTCTTGGAAGCAGCCTGAGAAAGAATTTGAATTTCTGGAACATTTTGACAGCTTTTGAGGACTGAGATTTAAAACGTTTGGGATTGTGACTTTTCTGGAGAATCCAGGATGTTGGTGACTGTATGAGTTTTCTAGAGCCACTGTAACAAAGTACCACAACTCAGGAGGTGTGAACAACAGAAGTGTATTGTCTCAGTGTTCTGGGTGCTGGAAGTCTGAGCCCAAAGTGTCAGTAGGATCGCTTCCTTCTGGGGGCCGTGAGGGAGAATC
The DNA here is from genome assembly GCF_003009895.1 of Hyaena hyaena. Lineage (NCBI taxonomy): Eukaryota > Metazoa > Chordata > Mammalia > Carnivora > Hyaenidae > Hyaena > Hyaena hyaena. Next base: position 1,485,740 of record NW_024080727.1, on the reverse strand, counting down.
TGTTCCAGGCCTTTCTCCCAGTTTCTGGTGGTTTGCTGGCAATCTTTGGCGTTCTTTATCTTGTTGAAGAATCACCATCATCTCTGCCTTCCTTTTTGCATGGTGTTCTCCCTTGTGTGTATGTCTTTCTGCATCCAAATTTCCCTGTCATATAAAGACACCAGTCATATTAGATTAAGGCTTATCCTAAGGATCTTTGGTTAAATCTGCAAAGTCTCTATTTCTTTTTTTTAATTAAGTAAGTTATTTCTTAAGAAAGAGAAAATGAGCAAGGGAGGTGCAGAAGAGAGGGAGACAGAGCATCCCAAGCAGGCTCCACACCATCAGCACAGAGCCTGACGTGGCACTCAAATTCAAGAACCGTGAGATCATGACCTGAGCCAAAACCAAGAGTCAGACCCTTAACCAACTGAGCCACCCAGGTTCCCCAACCCTATTTCTTAATAAGGGCACATTCTAGGGTACGAGGGTTAGGCCTTTGACCTCGGAATTTGGGGGGCACAGTTCAGCCCATTGAACCTCATCTATCTGTGGCCTCCTTGGTCTAGTAAAGCTCTACAATGTCTTTGGACACTGGATTTAGGTGGAAAGATGAGGTTCACCATTTAAAGTTTGCTCATCAAAGTAGGAGGCCATGAGAAAATTGTGACCCAGTATTAGCAATAGGCCTTACCTGTGGCTTTGGGAGATAAGAAGATGGAAGGGTTAGAATGAGTAAGCTGGTGCATAAGGAGCATGAGCTCTGATCCCTGGCTACCTAACCCTCTCCTTTGTAACAACATGTCAGGAGGCTTTTCCCCATAGGCCTTGGCTGGGCTCTGGCACAAGGCCACATCTACAAATGGAAGGTCTGAGTTTTCTGTATTGGAAAGGGAGCCCCCTGAGGGCTTCCTGAGAGCTTCCAGAACCACAGGGCCACCATCAGCATCCTTGCACTGTGACCTCCCTGCCCCTCTGTCTGTAAGAAGAGGGAACTGGAGAGCAGGAAGGGAAGTCAAGTTTGCATTGGCAGCCTTGTGGGGAGGGGCAGCCTTTGTGCCTTTCCTCAACCCAGCCAAGTGAAGGAGATGGTAGTTGGTATTCATCCAGGAGTCTGGGGTGCCCGAAAGAGGGGACCTGGACCTGTCTGCTCAGCTGACTGCTTGCTGAGCCATAGGACCACCAGCCCATAAGGCATAGGATGTGGAGTTCAGGGAGCATGTGATCTAGATATTGGAACCTGATCCTGCCTGAGATTTGCAGGAGGACTTACAGGCACCCTGGGCTGAGGAAAAGGTGGACACCACCCCTCTTCCATTCCACATTCTTGCATGGGGCAGAACCAGAGCAAGGCAGTGGGTGGTCCTGACACATCCCTGATCATCTCCCAAGCCCCAGCTTCAGGGGCTAGAGAAGGTGGACAGAGGGAGGGGTGAAGGAAAGACAGCTCCTGGTCTCTCCACCTCCAGGGAAGCAAGTGTTGGATGGGCTGGGCTGAAGCGAGCCAGATAAGAGGCTGATGTTTCAGCATGGACCTCGCTGCTTTAATATCTGGAAGGCATGAGAAAGTGTTGAGCTCTGCCAAGGGGCCATTCCCAGCACAGAGTCAGTGGCAGAGATGGAGAGGAAGAAAAGTCTCATGATCTGACCTCCACTCAGGGACCCCTCTTGAATACAGAAGTGCTATGCCACAAGGAAGTGACAGGGGCCCAGAGCACCCTGCCCCCAAATGTGCTACAATGGCATCATATTGATTATTTGAATTGAAGCTACTTGGAAAACAGCTGGAATGAGGACATTCAGACCCTCCTCTATCCCCCTGAAAGCAGGAAAGAGATCCCCTACAAAAAATACCCTTCTTGGGGCGCCTGGGTGCCTCAGTCCATTGAGCGTCTGACTCTTGATTTTGATTCAGGTCATGATCTCGTGGTTTGTGAGTTCAAGCCCTGCATCAGGCTCTGCACTGACATCTTGGAGCCTGCTTAAGATTCTCTCTCTGCCCGCTCTTTCTGCCCCACTCCTTTTATCTCTCTCTCTCTCTTTCTCAAAATAGACAAACTTCAAAAAACAAAAAATAAACAAATATAGTAAAAAGTACTCTTCTTGTACTAAGAAGTAAAGACTTCATCACCAGAGATAGGGACTTCAAAACCGAGAAAATTTTAGAAACCTTATTTTTTTTCTAATTTACCACCTCAGCTCAAATTCCACTTAGAATTCCTTGCTAATTAAAGCTCCCAAACACCTTTTTTTTCTTTATTCTGTTGATTCCTCACAAGCATATTGTCTAAAATGTATAAAAACTGCCTGCACTGGTTATTTCTTTGGGTCTCAATTTTATTACTGTGCCTCTGTGCGCACATAATAAAACTTTGAATTTTCCTCCTGTTAATCTGGCTCAGGTCAATTTAATTCCTAAACCAGCTGGAAGAACCTTGCAGGGGAGAAGGAAGTTTCCTTATCCCCTACACACACATGCAAATTTCTCCCAGGGAAGGAGGGTTAAGGAAAGCTGATTTGCATCTGGGTTAAATCCCTGAGAGTGCTGTGTCCCTGGGGAGTCTCTGTGGCCCTGCAGAATTACATGCACCTGTGTTTCAGTCCTACTGCACACCTCCTCCATGCCGTGTGGCCCCAGGTAGCCCCCTCCATCCCCAAGACTCAGTTTCCACATCTGGACAGTGGTCACAGGGCTACTGTGAAGACAACTAAGATGCTGTGTGTCAACAGACACCATCAAATGACAGCCAGCAAGCAGAGCAAATTGCAACCAGCCTAATGCCCAACCTTGCTTTGCTGTGGTCATTCCTCACTCTGCCAAAATTGTATCGTTAAATGTGGGTGCAAAGGCACTCCCTAAAATATCTGTGACTCTTATTCCTGTAACCATTCAGATACTCCTCAATTTTTTTCTTTTTAACAGGAATTACCCAATAGAGGTTGGAATTTGTTTATTAGTGGTTCTTTTTGCACATAAGCAAAAAGGGGAGACAGTTGGAGACAGCAGTATTTAAAAACAAAAAAGCCCAAGTGCCTTTTTTTTTTTTAATAAACCACAGAGTTGCTATGGCATGATCTGCTGGGCCTGTGGATTACTGAATATCCCAGAGTCCAAGCCTCTAGACTGTAAACAATTATGAGATATGCCATCAGTTTAATGACTTTTCAGTGGGGAAAAAGCACCCTCATCTTCAATGTACACATCCGTTCTAAGGGACATCGTGATTTCAGAAATATTAAAATTGGGTAAAATGTCCACAGAGAAATACAGTGTGTGAATGCCGAGTGTCCAGGGGACGAGCAGGACCCCTGCGGCCACGTGTAGTGGGGGGAAGAGACAGAGCAAGGGATGGTTTGGGGGGTCAGGTGTGCTGTTGAGTTGGGGGTTAGAAAGGCAGTTCTGTGGTGAGAGTGCGGGGGACAGGGCTCGTATACATAAGCTTCCCTTTGTTTCCACACCCGGTTCAGAGAGCCTTTTTCTGGACTTTTTATTTTTATTATTTATTTATTTATTTATTTATTTACTTACTTACTTACTTACTTACTTATTTTACTTTAAGTCTGCTCTTGAGGCTTACTCTTATCTGGTTTGGTCTGAACAAAAGTGTTGAGGGAAGAGAATGAAGGAGCCAAGATTGTCTCCCCCAAGTGATGCTGTATGTGGGCCTTCTCTCCCCAACCCCTGCCCTGTGCCCCCTGCTTGGGGCTTCCCACCCCTCAGATGCTTGGGTGGCTTTGAACTGATTATAATTTTTACTTCATGCAGTGGCCTAAACTTCCACTTACCATATTTTAATATGTACATTTTTTCATATTTTGACATTTCTTTTTTTATGTTTATTTTTTTAAATTTTTTAATGTTTTATTTATTTCTGAGAGAGAGAGAGAGAGAGTGTGTGAGCAGGGGAGGGTCAGAGAGAGAGGGAGACACAGAATCTGAAGCATGCTCCAGGCTCTGAGCTGTCAGCACTGAGACCGATGCAGGGCTCAAATTCATGAACCGTGAGATCATGATCTGAGCTGAAGTCGGACACTTAACTGACTAAACCACCCAGTTATTTATTTTTGAGAGAGAAAGAAAGACAGCATGAGTGAGGGAAAGGCAGAGAGAAAGGGAGACAGAATCTGAAGCAGGCTTAGGCTCTGACCTGACAGCACAGAGCCCAACATGGGGCTTGAACCCATGGACCACGAGATCATGACCTGAGCCAAAGTTGGACACTTAACTGGCTGAGCCACCCAGACACCTCCATATTTTAACATTTCTGAAATGGGTTATGGTTTAAAATGGATGGTATCCCAGGGGCACCTGAGTGGTTCAGTTGGTTAAGCATCTGACTTCAGCTTAGGTCATGATCTCACTGCTCATGAGTTCAAGTCCCACGTGGGGCTCTATGCTGACAGCTCAGAGCCTGGAGCCTGCTTCCGACTCTGTGTCTCCCCCTCTCGCTGCCCATCCCCCACTCATGCTCTCTCAAAAATAAATAAACTTTTTTTAAAAGAAAAGAAAATTGATGGTCTCTCAGAATCCATGAGCCCTGTAGCTGTCCCACCTGGCACTTGCAAGCAAATTCTGTGTTCTGATGGTGCCCCGAGGTGAAGGTCAAACTCTGTTGGCCTGTGTTGAGCCCCCCGTTGGTGTGACGGTGGCATGGTAAGCCCTGGGCACCCGCCCCACTTCAGACTCCCTGCCCCCATCTTATACTGGACATTCTGCAGGCCTCAGTGGAGACCTCCCATTCAACCTGAAGCCTCCTCTGCTGCCCAGCTGTGGTGGGGTGTCTTTATTCCCTGCTTACGGGACTCTACCGCCTTCAGACTGTGCACTTCATGGTCACCAGCCCCGTGTGTCTTGTTCATTCAGCACCTGGTGCTCAGCAAATTTCTGTAAAAAAATGAAATTCAACCAGAAAATGTGAAGATCTAATTGGCTTTATTAAGGGATTCCTTAATCTGTCCACATCCCATCTAGCAAACAAAGAGACGCTTCCAGGAATGGTACATAATGGAAGGCAAGGGGTTGTCAGCCAAAGAAAAGAAAGGTTTCTTTCAGGCCAGATTATCTTCTTTGGGGAAGAAGTGAACACCAGGATTCTATTCTTTTCTTTTCTTTCCTTTTCTTTCTTTCCTTTTCTTTTCCTTTTCTTCCCTTTCCCTTTCCTTTCCCTCCCCTCCCCTCCCCTCCCCTCCCCTCCCCTCCCTTTCCTTTCCTTTCCTTTCCTTTCCTTTCCTTTCCTTTCCTTTCCTTTCCTTTCCTTTCCTTTCCTTTCCTTTCCTTTCTTTCCTTTCCTTTCCTTTCCTTTCCTTTCCTTTCCTTTCCTTTCCTTTCCTATCATGCATTTAACTTCACTAGTGTTGATCAGGAAGTTTTAACAGATTGACTGTTAAAATGTCACATTCCTGGTGATTTCCTGGGATCAGCTGAAACCGTAATTAAGTCTCCTTTTCTGTTGTGGAGTGGCAAAAGACTTCATTTGGGGTTTGCTGTTTCTTTTTTTAGCAGTTTTTAAGAGAATGGATGAATAAGGACGATTGTGTTGCAACACTTGGTGAGTACGTGATGATTAAAATGTGAAGGCAGCTGGTCACAATACAGTCCGTTCCCTGAAAGCCCTCACACACTTCACCAGATTATGGAGGGGACAGAGATGAAAAGATTCTCCAGGAAGTGGGGGTGAGGATGGGGTTACAGGCACCAAAGACTGCACCCACGTTCCTTCGGACGACCTTGCCTCATATGACGTGGATGCTTGTGGGATCCAGTCCCAGTCTCTCTCACAAACCACATGGCATGTCCTCTCTGAATGTCCTCTCTGTATCACTTGCAAAGAAACTTGAAGCACAAGGCCAGGCCTTGCACACAGGAACACCAAGAGCTGCCTAGGGTGTAAATTCCTCCTCCTCCTCCGCCTGTAAGCCTTTGCCACCCAAGTGTCGTGTCTGCAGGGTGAATGTGCACTTCCTGGGGGCAGGAGCAGCCAGGATCCTCTGGAATCACCAGCAGTGGGGCTGCTCCTTCAAGTTCACTGCTGTTTTGGTAACAAAGCAATTGGTGTCACTGACTTACCCAGGTACCACCTGAAAATTTTGCCTTTGTCAAAAAACTCTGAAGCCTGACGGTTTTGCAGCACCGACAAATCAAGAATGCTTTAAACCCGGGGGACACCTGGGTGGCTCAGTTAGTTAAGCGGGTCATGACTTCACTGGTCGGTGAGTTTGAGCTCCATGTGGGGCTCTGTGCTGACAGCTCAGAGCCTGAAGCCTGCTTTAGAGTCTGTCTCCCTCTCTCTGCCCCTCCCCCACTCACATTCTGTCTCTTAAAATTGAATAAATGTTAAAGAAAATTTTAAAGAGTGCTTTAAATCCTTGATATAGTATTTTATTGTCAAGTGGAGCAGGATGTTTTAAGGAAGGGTTGGGTCTGTCATTCGAGAAGCAGCTGGCATTTCCAGACCACGTATTGCGCTAGCTTCAAACTCCAAATCTTATTTATTTGGATAATCTTTTATTGTAGATTCTGACAGAGTCTTTTATAAACGTGTAAGTCACTTGGGGGCCAGCTGAGTGGGCAGGGATCAGATTTCTGTGGACCCTGCTGTGGTTGACATTTTACTAATAGCCCCCAAACTTAGTAAGGGGTCCTGGGGGAGCAGATGTCCTGCTTCCATCCACCTCTGTCATGCAGAACTGCAGTTCACATGTTCTCTCCTGTCCCTTTCCCCTGCTTAAAAGACTACCTATCCTTTTTAATTTGGGGGACCTTGCTGGGGTGTGGGCCACTTTGAAGGTGTTAGAGCCCAAGTGTGGAGAAGTTTCTCCATCCTCACAGAAGACAGGACAGGAAGGGTTTCCTCTCTCCATACATGGCAAATGGCCATGCAGATGTGGAAGAGAATCTAGGTTCATCAGTCCAGAAGAGGGCAGTTAGCCCCTCCAACAGAAATTAGCTTCTCCCTTTCACTCCTAGAAGCCGGCCTCAAGAGGTTTTCGGATCCCGGCCAGTCTTTTGGGGAAAAGCTGCCTCAGTGAAGCATCCCTGTAGAGTAAGAATGGAGCTTTTTACATCTCCCCTCACTCTTAGCCTCCCAACTTCCCGCCAGGAAGGGGGGATGATGGACATCCTGAGCTCCCCAAATGCTCGTGAATATAAGGAGATGGTGACTCCACTTGTGAGCAAAACGTTGTTCCCAAATTGAACTTCCCCTGGCTGATATTCTAAGGCTATCGGCACTCGGTGGAAGAGGTCCAACCTAATCGTACAGTATTTGACCGCATTTTCAACGAGAGGTCCTGAATCACTGTTCAGCGTCACCAGGAACATCCAGTGGACTTTGGTTCCTTGGCTGTGTCTCACTGACACTGACCCTTCTGGAGGAGAGAGCAGACTTACGGGAAGCAGCGTTCAGGCGGAAGGATTTCCACACAAGGTCACAGGCTCGAACAGATGACAGATGACAAGCAGGCATCTCTGTCTGGGCTCTGGCGGACACTCTTCCTGAACTCAGAGCATGAAGTGTCTTTCCTAGGGTATCCCGGTTGGGCTGCCCAGGTGCTCAAAGAGATGTGGGGGGCAAGGTGGGAAAAGGGGAGGGTCGAGCCTAGAGGATGGGCAAGCTGAAGTCCGTCCAGGAAAAGAGCCAGTGTGTTCCCTCCTTGTCAGACATTTGGTGGGAAAGTAGCTGTGGGGTTCTCAGAGCCAAGCCGTGGACCGTACCCACTTAAGCAGAAGTCCAGTGCTGATTCTGCACCCAAGATAAGAGGTAGCTGCGGGCCCTAAAGGGGCTGTTGGTTTTATTTTTTCATTAAATGTTTTATTTTAATTCCAGTATAGTTAACTTACAGTGTTATATTAGGCTCAAGTGACTCAACACTTCCATGCATCACCCGGTGCTCATCACAAGTGCACTCCTTAATCTCCATCACCTATTTCCTCCACCCCCCGCCCCCACCTCCCCTCTGGTAACCATCAGTTTGTTCTCTATAGTTGAGAGTCTGTTTCTTGGTTTATCTTTCTCTCTCTCTCTTTTTTCTTTGCTCATTTTGTTTCTTAAATTCCAACTATGGAATCATATAATATTTGTCTTTCTCTGACTTATTTCTCTTAGCATAATACTTTTTAGCTCCATCCATGTCATTGCAAATGGCAAGATTTCATTCTTTTTGATGGTTGAGTAATATATATATACATATATATATCCCACATCTTCTTTACCCATTCATCAGTCCATGGCTGCTTCCATAATTTGGCTATTGTAAATAAAGTTGCTATAAATATTGGGGTGCATGTATCCCTTCGAATGAGTGTTTTTGTATATTTCGTGTAAATGTCTAGTAGTGCTGAAACCCCTATAGAAATGTAAACATGAATGGAAATTAAGGCAGATACACTGATGCTTCAGCAAGTCTTGACTTCAAACTGAACAAATTTCTTCCTCATTCTTGAGGAAGCCTCCCCCACCCCTCACTTGCTTTCCTGCACAGTCCTCTGTTCCAAGAACTAGTTCCTCAATATTGATACTTAGTATCAATTGATACAATATTGATACTTAGTAATGAGACTCTGATGGCAGCACTGGCTAGTCACAAGACCGCCTCCAATACACAAGAACGTGGCTGGCAGCACATAGCAGATTCCTCTTGAAACTGCCCAGATCCTGTATTTTCCTATTGAACCCCCCAGCCTTTTACCCTGGACAACTTGCAGTCTTGGAGGCATTAGCTACTGCAGCCTCCTATTGCCTGGCAAAATGATAGTCTCTTCCTTCTTTACCACGAAACTCTGTCTTCCAGCTACATTCTGTCTTCCAGCTACATATTTCGGCTCCGGAGTACAGAGGTCGGATTTTAGACAGCAGTGTGAATTGTAGCTTGTAACAGTTAATAGTTTTTATTTTGGGGGGCAGTCTCCCTGCTGTTTTCCAGAGTGGCCGCACCAGTTTGCATTCCTGCCAACAGCTCAGGGGGCGCCCTTCTTTGTGACGGAGTTGTTCTAAAGAGCTGTCCAGGGTGACAGCTTCCTTCTTGTCACGAGGCGGGTGTTGTGAAGGGGCCCCTCGGGCTGCCGTCCAGCACCTGCAGCCCCTCCTGAGGCTCCTGGCGGGGTGTGGGAGTTTGCTGAGCAGTCATGATGGGCCTGGGATGGCCCTCCTGACAAGGCGCAGGCCGCTTGGACAACTGGCCCTGACAGCTCACTTCCCTGGAATGCTGCAAGTCTTGCTGAGCTCACCCCCAAGCAGGAAGGGAGCAGCCAGAAGTGACCTGCCCTGTCTGGCTTGGCCATCGTGGATTCTTAGGGGGTTTTCCCCTCTTTTGTTTCTCTGGGCGATCTGCAGCCATACGGTTAAGATTTTGTATCTGGATTTCTTCCTCAGAAAAGAGGGGGTGGATGTGGAAGGGAGCTAACATTTCCTGAGCCATCACTCTACTACCTGGAACTCTGGGGGTTCATCCTCTGAAAGCCTCACACTTTCCCTGTGGGGCAGGCGTCATTATGCCACTTAGCAGGTAGAAGAATGAGACAGAGACAGGCCAGGCAACCGTGGAGTCAGGGTGCAGGTGTGTACCTGGGAAATTGACCCTAAGATGGCCTAGCCTCACCCCTAGAGGGGAATGAGCCCCAGCCTCCTCACAGCACCCAGAGCAATACCTGTTAGACATCCCTTTGGGGAGAGAGACACTGGGAATAACCCCAAAGGCATAGGGGAAGTCACCTCACCCAAAGGTGTAGAGGCTCCAAACTGGCTCTACCGCCTGCCCTCAGGGTGCGGTCTCAGCTGTTGTGGGGAAATTAGCCCCTTGGGAAAATAGACGGCAGCCCCAGAGGCAAAGGGAGCCACAGATGGCCGCTGGAGAAGGGGAAGTAATACCAGAGACTGTAAAAAATGGTCCCCCACTTCTCAGTGGTTTAGCATAATTGGCCTTTGTGTCTCTCATGCAATGGTCCAAGGCAGACATTCTTGGTCAATGGGTGACTTTCTTCCATATGTTATGTCAGGGGCTGGAGCCCTTCCATTTTGTATCTCTGCCGTCTGCCTTTCCCTTGACCTGCTATTTCTCTAGCCAGCAAATGGAGAGCAGAGTGTGGGGAAGTCATATCTGCTTTGTGAAGATACCAACCTAGACATGACTCTGCATGTCTGCTTACATTCCATTGGCAAGAACTAGTCACATGGCCTCTCCTGGACACCAGGGAGGTGGGAAGTGTAGTGCCGGTGGGGCAGGACCATCCCATATTTGGCCAGAGAGCACACACAGTCTTGGTGTTCAGGTAGCCATCTCTGCGGCAGTAGGGACAAGGCCCAGACAGAAGTGGTGAGAGAAGGCTGGTTCTCTGAGGTCCACTTACTAGAGGAGAAAGAGAAGGGAAAGACTCTCCGGATCCCAGTCATGAGAAGACATGTCCCTGCATGGGCCCAGACCCATTGAGAACATGGCTCCCTGAGAACTGTGGACTAGCTCTGGCTCCAGCTTTCTGCGCTGGTCCTAGGAAGCAGGCTTAGAACAGGGAACTTTGGTGGGGCGTGTTGGTGAGCAAAAGAAGCAGATAGTTGTTAGGCAATGGGCATTAGAGCAGAGCCAAATGTGGGGTCCTTTCAGGCTGAGGCACCCCAGGGTGTCAGAGAGTCCCTCCAATAGCACCATGCCGTGGAGACAGGTGGGTTCAAGGGCAAGGGAGCCATGGATCTGGGTGGGAAAGCAGGCAGGCCTGGGCCTCCCACAGAGGGCTATTCATAGCTCCTCTATTGTCTCCCCTGACCAGTGGTTTAGAAATGGTCACCCACAAATACGCCAAGGAAAGAAAGGCATATATAACAGGTGAAGTATGAATTATGGTAATTACTAGGACAGCAAAACCCTGGAAGTCTGAATAAGTGCTTAGGATTTTAATCCTTCAGTGTGCTTCATGAGTGAGTAAAGCAGATGACTAAAATTTTATCTTCCAGAACGTAGAATCAATGGTCCTGCTGTCTGTCTGGCTTCTGAAATATTCAAAAGACATCATTTGAGACCAGTGGTGAGACAAAACCATCTCTAACCCAAGTAGGAAGTGACTGAGGCATGAGTAAGAGTTGGTGAGGACAGAAACAATGGAAGGGAAACTAAGGGAAGAAAAGGAAATTGATTTAAAGAAAGGAATATTTGCTTAGTTCCATGGATAGCTCTTAATTATTTACCCTTGGGAGAAAATGAAGGTTTAAGTACACAGCATGATAGTCAATAGGAGTAATTGTATCTTTTTACCCTTCTATAGACCCCCTCCCCCAAGCCATGGACACTCAGCCAAAAATGATATAATATGTAAAGCCAAAAATTTGAGTGGGAGAGAAACTTAATAATGATAATTAAATGGATAAACATACGTTCTGCCAAAAGTTCAGCAATGTTGTAATCAACTGAGTAAGAGTTTCTCAGAGATACTCAACATGAAGCTTCTCGGTTTGTAGGGAAACACAGTGAGCTTTCAACCAGAGAAAAGTGTGAGCCAAAAACAAGAATGTGCTGTTCTGGCTTTATTCAGAAGGTCTCAGGATGGATTGTAAGGGCGATGGTGAAGGGAGAAATGGAAGGAACAAAATGGAAACGTCTGGTGGGCCTCCGGCTTCAACGGGGCCTGTAAAAGAAATCATTACAGGAAGTGGGGGACAGAGAGGCATTAATTACATCACTCAGCCCAGGATTACAAGAGCAGATGAGCAAATTCCAGGAAAAGTGGGTTGTGCAGCCTCTTCAAGCTGATGCAAGGGAAGAAGGTAGCCTATTACCGACAGAAACTTCCAGCTCCTCCCCCATGCCAGCCGGGTTGGCAGAAATGATCTCTTCTGCTGTCTAGGTTCCCAGGAGCCAGTGTTACAGCAGTGGTGGAGGAGGGGGCGTAGGGGAGATGCGATCAAGGAAATAGGTGAGAATCACTGGATGGGTGAGGAACGAAGATCCTCTGGCTGTAAACATATCCTGAGAATAAATCAAGCAAAGCCCTGAGCCGGATGTAAAGGAGAGGCAACCAGCCCCATAAACCCGGGCTGAGGTTCAGTTCTGAACCCTCTTAGCTGATGTTGTAGGGCTCCCAGCCAGGGCACTAGCTCATCTGTTGCCATAGGCCTCAGATGCTGCCAAGTTATGTGTTCCTGCAGGGAAAGAGGTGCTGGCCCAGGAACAGTCCCTGCTCTACTCTTTGGTCCAGAAGAGTACAGGCCTTCTAGAAGGCCTGAGTATAGGCCTGCACCCCCAGCCATATACCAAATGTTGGGATGGAAGCTCAGGATCTATGTCTAAAACCACCAAATCCCCAAATTAAGGTCTGCCTCCCTTCACCACCCCCTTGCCACCTCCTTACCCTTCTGACTCTGCCCAGGAACCCAGTAGGAAAAGGGGGTTACACATGGTTTGCTTCCTTGGCTATTGCATAGGGAGGGAGCTGTGGCCAGAAAAGGTTTTGAGCAGCAAAAAGACATGTTCTACATGCCCCAGTGATACTGATGACATAGAACTTGAATGTTTTCTATGATCCGAACATTTGTGAACTCCCCCTTCCCAATTCAGATATTAAGGCCCCAATCCCCCAGTGTGATGGTATCAGGAGTTGGGATTTTGGGAGGTAATTGGATTTAGATGAGGTCCTCTGGGTGAGGTCCTCAAGATGGGATTAGAGTCCCTATAAGAAGCGGAAGAGACACCAGAGACGTGCTCTTTACTGTATGATTTCTCTTTCTGTTACACGAAAATCTTACAAAAATGATCTGAGGAATTTAGAATGTTGATCTATGCTCTAATTCATTAAGGTTTTTGTCCTCTAGTAAAACCTCTGAGTTGAGGAGGCCAGAAGTGTGACGGCCGGGAAGAGGCATCTAGCTGGCCCCTGACGTGTGCCTGCATTGCTGGAGGTGGGCTAGAGAAGGACTCATTCTTCCCCATGTTGACACTGAATCTTCTCCAGCTCCTAGGAAGAGAGGCTGTGTTTGTCCTTGGCCAGGAAGGACTCCTCAGCCTGGTTCTTTTGGACAGATTCCCCAAGAGCGCGAATGATCATGGCTCTCCGTTCATAACTTGTGGTGGGACTCTGCATTGAAAGGGGTGTCTACAAGCATGTGTTGTACAATCATTATCTGTTCCAGCTCTGCTCAGGGCGCTCATTGTACCTTCCTTCTAAGAATAAGAACCTGAGTTGGTGTTTGTCATTTCTCACATGAGTGTTCTGACTGAACACCATCCACCGCTGATGGATTGTGGGTAGTGGAGTCACTGCATCTTCTTGAGTCTGGCCTTTGAATCACAAATGCCATCTGATCCCTCTCCTCAGGCCAGAGCCCTGATTTAGCTTGCCTTGTCCCAGGCCTGGGAGCAGAATCAGTGGACACACAAAGAAAAGACAGTCCAGGGGAGCAAACGATAGATGACAGGTGTCAGGAGCTGAGCTTGAGCCAGGACTTGAAGCCAGAAGCATATAACCTGGTCGTATTGAGGCCCCCCAGATGTATCTGGGTGATGTCTTCAAGGTCCTTTATGGATGGTGGGTGGGAAGAGTCAACAGTCTAATGAACAACGTAATCACCCCAACTACTTACCAATCCTTCAGGTAAAAATGTCAGTTGGGTATTTAACTAAATCATCATGATCATAGAAGTAATCTTTATAGGACAATGTTCTGATGGAATAAATACAGAGACAGACACCCAGAGAAGCTGTGTGAGGTGCCCAGAACCTTCTGGCCACTTGGTGGCAGAGCCAGGCCTCAGTTCCTGTCCTCCTCCTTTTTCCTCCCACACAGGAAGGTACAGTGTGCTCCATCAGTCCATTGACCTGGGTCTGCTTGGGACCACTTCCTTGTCTTCAAATTGCAACAAATTCAGTGCCTCATGCCTGAACTGTTTCTCTGTGGGGGTGGGAGGGAGGTGGGCTAGAATACTCTTGATGGGTCATCGTAGAGTTTTGGAGTGCGGTTAGCTTTAAAAGTAGGAAATTGTAAGAAGGAATTGGATAAGGGTCCCTGATTTACAATATTTCTCTTAGTCATCTCTTATTAGGAATTCCATCAACTTTCACTTCTTAAGGGTTACTGAGTGAGTCATATTCTCAGCCTTCATCACTTAGTCCCTGAGTGCTTGCTAAGAGCCAGTGCACAGCTTGTTGGGACTTGGGCTTCTGATCAGGCCAGAGAACCTGGGTCTGCTTGGCGTCTACACTTGCACACTTCCTTGAATATCTGTGATGCTCTATGTCATTAGGGAAATGCAGTGAAGCTGTTCTCTGACCATATCTGCCATTCCTTGACTAGGAGACAATGATGTTTCTCAGGCCATGAGCAAAGCCAAGCTGGAAAGACTCCAAGGTAACTGAGGGTTTTCACAGTGCATAGAGCAAGAAGGAAGTGGCCAAGAGAAGCTCTGGAGGTGGCTTGGCTATGACATACTGTGTCAGAGAGACAGCGCCTTGTTCCCATTCTGTGGTGTCCATGAGTTGAGTAGGCACTGCTCTCAAATGGGTCCCTGTTTCTCTTCTTAGGTCTCCTTTGGGCTGTGCACATACTTCAGAGAGTGGACTTCTTTAAGCCTGCGCTTTGGTTTTATACTCAGCATTAGCGTAAAGTCAAAATTCAGGGGATGCTGCCTCCCAGGGGTTCCTCTTCTTTTGTTATTTCCCAGTGGCTCATGTTCTAAGTCATTTTATGTGACTGATTAAAAATGAGTCTCTGCCTACACAATCTCTGTCTAGAATGATGGGACCTAGTGCTTTAACTCCACAGACAGTCTTAGGGGAAAATGTTATATCCACACATGTTTATTGAATACATATATTGCATTGAAAAAAGTTAAAACTTGTAGAGCATTAGTGGAATTACTACTACATGCCAGGTGAATCCGGGCACTTTACTGTACCATGTAGCATCTCATCCTCATAAAACCTGTTAAGGTAGATGCTGTTATCACCTTTACTTTGGACATGAGGAAACGAGACTTGGCTAGAAGCTGTGACTCTCCCCAGGCCACATTGGTAAAGTGGCAGAATGAGACCAAACTCAGGTCAGTGTGGCTCCAGATTCCACGTCCTTCACATGACTGTTAGCCTCTCAATGGTAGATGACAGTTGCTTCAAGGGTTCAGAAGGTGCGATGGCTTCAGGAGGGTATTCAAGCAAAGTCAGGCCTTATGAATAGTAGAACTCAGATAAGCTGGGAGGAAAGGAGGGAAATTCCAGGTGGGAAGGAACAGCAGGGACAAACACACATAACTGGTTTGATGGATGAAGAGTGAACAAGTTTGGCCAGAATCAAGCAGCATTTCTCAATAGGGGCACTGCTGGCATCAGGTTGGGATAATTGTTCACTGTGTGGGACTGTTGGGAGTCCCATTAAAGGGCAATTTATATGCATAGACCCTTCCTACTAAATGCCAGTCACCACCCCATCCTTGTGGCATGCATTTCCAAAAACCCTGTAGGGCACTGCTTGTTGAGAATCACTAGAGCAAACAAGTTGGAAATCAGGGTGGGATTTGAGTTCAGACTAAGGAAGTCCTTGAAAACCAAAGGAACAAATTTGGTCTTGATCACTAAGACAATGGGAAATCACTGAAGGTTTATGAACAAAGGAGAGTATTTGTGGGGGAGCCTGGGTGGCTTAGTCTGTTAAGTGTCCAACTTTGGCTCAGGTTGGTGGTTTGAGCCCCATGTTGGGCTCTGTGCTGACAGCCAGCTCAAAGCCTGGAGCCTGCTTCAGATTCTGTATTTCCCTCTATCTCTGACCCTCCCCTGCTCATGCTGTCTCTCTCTCTCTTTCCCTCAGAAATAAATTTTTTTTAAAAAATTAAAAATTTTTAAAAATTAAAAAAAGAAGAGTATTTGTGAAAGTAAAGGAAGCTGGAGTAGAGAAGAATTTGGGGAAAGGGAGATCCCAGACTGAACTGAGAGAAGACTGTCAAGGCAGCTAAGAATACCTGTGAGTCACCCACTGCCTATCCTTTTTTGTTTTTTAAATGTTTTTATTTTATTTTATTTATTTTTTTATTTATTTCTAGGAGAGAGAGAGAGAGAGACAGCGTGAGTAGGGGAGGGTCAGAGAGAGAGGGAGATACAAACTCTGAAATAGGCTCCAGGCTCTGAGCTGGCAGTCAGCACAGAGCCCGACGCGGGGCTTGAACCCACCAACCGCGAGATCATGACCTAAGCGAAAGTCGGATGCTTAACCGACTAAGCCACCCAGGCGCCCCACCCACTGCCTATCCTACTGTGGTCTCTCTTGTGTACCTGTGAGAGAGGGTCCAGCACCACAACCAGGAGTGGTGGTTACAAGACAAAAGTGTAGGATGGTCCCTTATCTATGTCCGGAGGAATCAGAAAGCTCTGTGTTCGGAGCATGTAGAGATCAAAACTACTTAATGAAGAGATGCACTAAGCTGATATTAACAGAGAGAAACTAGAAAGAAAAAAAAAGATGACTGGGAGGCTTGCTAATGATAATTTCTTCTATGTTTTGGCCTGATTTATTTAAACTATCTCTGAGCTTACATCCCTTTATCCAAGAGGTCAAAACTTTATCTTGTAAACTTTATCCCAGAATTAACTTATAAACAAGGGACATGCTGTACAAGCCATGGGTACTTAATCCAGAGATCTTAAAGAACTCATGTCCACACTAATAGGTCCTCAGAGACCTTATCCTTGATCTCCAGGTGGAGATCAGGCTCTGTGGGGTAAAGGAGGAAGGACCGCTGAGGTCCATGTGTGAGATGCCTGGGGCCAGATTGAAGATATCTGAGGATGTTTCTCTCCATATGTGTCCGGAGTGGAGGCAGCTCCACTAGGAAATGAAGAATGAAACAAACTCCTGGTTTATGGGAGGCACTGGGTATCATTCTTTGGCTTGAAGAAGATGCTGCAATTGCTTGCATTCCAGTTATCAGACAGTTTCAAGAGTGATATGTGGTTTTGTTTATAAGGAAAAACGCCAAGCCCTGAGAAAATTCCCAGAACAATGATTGTAACTCATGACAAGACAGCATGTGAAATTTTTCTGGCGCCTTAGCCTAGGTTGTTGATGTAAAACCTTGTGGGATTTTCTTTTTCATCTTCTGAGGAAGTTATGCTTTTTCACCAATAATACTGATTTTTAAAAATGAAATGTCATGGCTCTTTTGGGAGATTTCAAAGGAATCTTAACCTGAAATCAGTGTTCTAAAGAACTTCCTCTGCTCCATTTCAGCTGGGCTGGAAATTATCATTCCTATTAAGAGTGAAGGCTGATTTTGCAGTGCATTATCACACTTAAACCGTATTTTAGCTCAGGGGGTGGTGTGATGTAATCTTGGTTTAATAAAATTTAAAAATTTCCCAAGTCCTTCTAACACCCACAACAATATAATAGAAGAGCAAGTTTTGTTATGTATTTACTGAGGAACACCACCTAGAAACACATTCCAAACTTTCATCAGTTCTGAAAGTGTTTAGCCATTATCTTTACAAATATTGACTTTGCCTTATTCTTTCTGTGCTTTCCTCTGATTAATTAAATACATATGTATCTTCAAATTCATGTTTCATGTCTCTTAACCTTTCTTTCATATTTTCCATTTTTTATATATCTCAATGCTTCATTCTAAATAATTTCTATGAACTTAACTTCCAGTTCCCAAATTCTTTCTTTAGCTTTTTTCTAACCTTTTATTAAAAGATCTGAGTTTAGGGCACCTAGGTGAATCAGTTGGTTAAGTGTCCAACTTGGGCTCAGGTCCTGATCTTGTGGTTTGTGGGTCCAAGCTCTGCATTGGGCTGTATGATGACAGCTCAGAGCCTGGAGCCTGCTTTGAATTCTGTGTCTCCCTCTCTCTCTGCCCCACCCTGCTTGCATTCTGTTTCTCTCTCAAAAACTAAAATAAACATTTTTTAAAAATCTGAGTTTAGAGGAGGATCCTGGGAAGATGACAGAGGAGGAAGCATCAAAAATCTGTCTCCTTACCTAAACATCCATTGTGCTGGAAGAATATGTTTGATATAGCTATTTTGGAGATCTGGAGTCTATTGAAGGCTTGTAACATCCACTAAAATACTTGGATGGTAAAATTGGTTAATTTTGGTCAATTTCAGCTCTTAGCACAGTAGCAGCTACCCATCTTCCACGTGGCAGGCAGCTGTGCATGTGTTCCTAGAACAGCTTGCATACAGCTTACAGGAGCCATGGTGGTCAAGAAAGACTGTCTTCCTGTCCTCCAAATACCAAGGATCTGTGATCACTGATTGCTACTGCTGATCACAGATATGTAGTCAAAGAGGCATGCAGCTATTGTTGCTATACCTCCCTCCATTATCGGAAGCTTCTCTTCATGTGGCTAAAGTGACATCCAAGGTCCTAAAGGGCTACTGTCCTCTTTTCACTCTATTAATTTTTTGCTTTTTCCCCTTTTGGGAGCCAGAAATCAGAGACTAGGACATTCAAAAACAACTGCATATAAAAGGAAAATTAGAAAATGATCACACATGCCCATTTAGAGGCTCAGAAAAGACCTGAGAAGATCTTAAGTTTATAATTCAATCTGCTCCTCTTCAGAGAGACAGCCTATAGCAATAAAACAAAAATACAAAAACAGTAATAAAAAACAGCAAACTCTGTGGAAGGAGGAGAATTTGCTTTCAAATTCACAGTAAATTTCATATTACTAGATTCAAATGTCTAGAATTCAACGAAAAGTTATAAGACATACAAAGAAATAAGAAAGTATGGCCCATTCAAAGAAAAAACATAAGTCAATAGAATCTGTCCCTGAAAAGTCCTAATGGCAGACCTATTAGACAGACTTTATTTATTTGTCTTAAAGACTTTTTTGTATTTTTTTAAAAACAGAGTTTATTTTTAAGTAATCTCTACACCCTCTATGGGGCTCAAACATACAACCCCACGATCAAGAGTTGCATCCTCTACCAACTGAGCCAGCCAGGCATCCCTAGACAAAGACTTTAAAATAAATACATCTTAATGATGCTCAGAGAGATAAAGAAAGATGTGGAGAGAATCAAGAAAATGATGTGTGAACAAAATGTAAATATCAATAAAGAGATAGAAATTATCAAGAAATAGAAAAACAAAATAAAAAAAGAAATTCTGGAACTGAAAGGTATAATAACTGAAATGAAAAGTTCACTAGAGGTTCACAGGCAGATTTGAGTAGGCAGAAGAAAGAACCTGTAAACTTGATCTCAGGACAATGAAAATTATTGAATCTGAGGAACTGGAAGAAAAAGAGTTGAAGAAAAGTGAACAGAGCTTATGGTACCTGTGGGACACCATAAAATTCACTAACATCACTAACATATGCATTGTAGGAGTCCTAGAAGAAGAAGAAGAGAGAATATTTTTTAAAATAATGACTGAAAACTTCCCAAATTTGATCAAAGTCATGGATATAAACATCAAAGAAGCTTAACAAACTCCAAGTAAGATGAACTCAAAGGGAATTGCAGTGAGACACATTATAATCAAACATTCAAAAGTCCCTTGGATCTTGTCTTTTTATCCATGTTACAATTTTTGTCTTTTGATTGGAGATTTTAATCCCTTTATATTTAAAGTAATTGTAAGCTAAAGAGGAAGTTGCTTTTGTCATTGTTCAATTCTTTTCCTGTATGCCTTATAGATTTTTGTCTCTCATTTCCTGTACTACTATCTTGATCAGAGAACCTTAAAAGCAGCAAGAGAGAAATGAATTGTCATATATAAGGGATCCTCAATAAGACTGTCAACAGATTTCTTATCAGAAATGCTGGAGGACAGAACACAGTGGACCAATATATTCAAAGTGCTAAAAGAAAAAAAATATGCCAACCAAGAATGCTATGCCCAGCAAAACTATCCTTTAAAAGTGAGGGAGAAATTAAGACATTTCCATATAGGGGCGCCTGGGTGGCTTAGTCGGTTAAGCGTCCGACTTTCGCTTGGGTCATGATCTCGCGGTTTGTGGGTTCAAGCCCCGCGTCGGGCTCTGTGCTGACTGCCAGCTCAGAGCCTGGAGCCAATTTCGGAGTCTGTGTCTCCCTCTCTCTCTGACCCTCCCCTGCTCACGCTGTCTCTCTCTCTCCTAGAAATAAATGAAAAATATTTAAAAAAAAAAGACATTTCCATATAAACAGAAGCCAAAAGAATTTGTGACCCCTAGATCTGTGCTACAAGAAGTGCTCAAGGAATTCTTTGCAAGGTAAAATGGAAGGGCATTAGATAGCAATGTGAGCAGAATGGGGAAATAAAGACCTCAATAAAGGAAAATACATCAGGGATTCCAAAACCAAAAATTATTATAACAATAGTTTGCAACTGCACTTTTTGTTTTCTACATGATTGAAGAGATGATTACATTTAAAGAAAAAATTATATGTGTAAAAGCAAGTGCTATTGTAACTTTTGTTTGTAATTTCAAATCTTATTTCCTACATAATTTAAAAGACTAATGAATTTAAAATTATTTCTTTATGTTTAGGGAAACACATGTATAAAAATGTAATTTTGTGACATCAGCAACCAAAAGATACAGAGCTGTAAAGAACAGAGATTTCTTTTTATGTTATTGAAGTTAAGATGATATAAATTCAAACTGGAGTATTATAGCTTTAAGTGCTAAATGTAATCTCCATGGTAACCACCAAGAAAATAGCTATAGAATATACACAAAAGGAAATGAGAAAATAATTTATACATTTCACTTCAAACAAACAAACAAACAAAAAACCCCAACTAAACACAAAAGAAGATAGTAGTGCGGGAAATGAGAGACAAAAATCTATAAGGCATACAGGAAAAGAATTGAACAATGACAAAAGCAACTTCCTCTTTAGCTTACAATTACTTTAAATATAAAGGGATTAAAATCTCCAATCAAAAGACAAAAATTGTAACATGGATAAAAAGACATGATCCAACTATATTCTATTTATAAGAGACTCACTTGAGATCCAAATATATAAACAAGTTGAAAGTGAAAAGATAGAAAAAGATATTCCATACAAATAGTAACTAAAAAAAGCAGAGGTGACTACACGAATAGATAAAATAGGATTTAAATGGAAAAAGTTTGTAAGACACAAAGAAGGACACTATATGTTAGTAAAACTCAATATAGAAATAGATATAACAATTATAAACATCTATGCACCTAATAACAGTCCATCAAAATATGTGAAGTAAAAATGGATAGAACTGAAGGGGGAAAAGGACATTTCTACAAATATAGTTAGAGACTTCAATATTGCACCCACAATACCAATGAGTAGAAAACTTGGACAGAAGATAAGCAAGGAAATAGAGAACTTAAACAACACATTAACCGAACTGTAGCTGACAGACATATATAGAACACTTTCCACCCAATAACAGCAGTATATATATACATTCTTCTCAAGTGCACAGAGGACATTTTCCAGCATAGACCATATGTTAGGTCACAAATGAAGTCTCAACAAAATTTTTAAAAGATGTAATTTTAAATGTACAATGTATCTTCTCTGTTCACAATGAGATGAAACAATTATCTTAAAGATGTTCTTAAAGAATGTGAAATTAACAAAAAAAGCAAACTGAAAAACTCAGAAAATTTTGGAAATTTAATAGCACACTGTTTTTTAAAATGTTTATTTATCTATATTTTAGAGAGAACACACATGAGCAGAGGAGAGGCAGGGAGAGAGGAAAAATGAATCCCAAGCAGGCTCCATATTGTCAGCGCAGAACCTGACATAGGGCTCAAACTCATGAACCACAAGATCATGACCTGATCTGAAATCAAGAGTTGGACACTTAACCCGCTGAACCACCCAGGCAATTAAAAATTTTAACAGCACAATGTTAAACAACCAGTGGATTGAAGAAGAAATCACAAGGAAGATAAAATACTTAGAGATAAAGGAAAATGAAAATACATCATATTAAAATGGATCAGACAATGTAAACATGGCAGGACGGGGTAAATTTATAGCTATAACATTTAGAAAACCGAGAGGGATCTCAAGTCAACAACTTAAATTTACTATTTAAGTAACTTAAGCTTCTATTTAAGAAGCTAGAAAAAGAAGAACAAACTAAAAATAAAGCTAGAAGAAGGAAGGAAATAATGAAAATTGGAGAAGAGATCAATGAAATGGAGAATTGGAGAACAGAGAAAATCATTGAAACCAAAAGTTGGTTCTTAAAAGTAAATAAACATATGGTATTTGTCCTTCTCTGCCTGACTTATTTCGCTCAGCATAACACCCTCAAGGTCCATCCATGTTGCTACACATGGCCAGATTTCATTGTTTCTCATTGCCATGTAGTATTCCATGGTATAGATAAACCACATCTTCTTGATCCATTCGTCTGTTGATGGACACTTAGGCTCTTTCCATGTTTTAGCTATTGTGGAGAGTGCTGCTATGAACATTGGGGTACATGTGCTCCTATGCCTCAGCATTTCTGTATCCCTTGGGTAAATTCCTAGCAGTGCTATTGCTGGGTCATAAGGGAGTTCTATTGTTAGTTTCCTGAGGAACCTCCACACTGTTTTCCAGAGGGGCTGTACCAGTTTACATTCCCACCAACAGTGCAGGAGGGTGCCCGTTTCTCCACATCCTCGCCAGCATCTAGAGTTCTCTGATTTGCTCATTTTAGCCACTCTGACTGGCGTGAGGTGGTATCTCAGTGTGGTTTTGATTTGTATTTCCCTGATGAGGAGGGATGCTGAGCATCGTTTCATGTGTCTGTTGGCCATCTGGAGGACCAAGGGGGAGAAGAAGGGCGGAAATGGTGGGGGAAAGGGAGAGAGGCAAACCATGAGAGACTCTTGAATGCTGACAAAAACTGAGGACTGATGGATGTGGGGGGGAGGGGGGGATGGGCATGAAGGAGGGCACTTTGGGGATGAGCACTGAGTGTTATGTAGAAACTAATTTGACAATAAACTATTTGTAAAAAAAAAAAAAAAAAAAAATAAAGTTACATCTCAAAAAAAAAAAAAGTAAATAAACAAAATTGACAAACCTTTAGCTAAATGGACTAATTAAAAAAGAGATGAGACTCAAATTACTAAAATCAGAAGTGAAAGTGGAGACATTACTACTGTTTCTATAGAAATAAAAAAGGATTACAAGAAAGTACTATGAATAACTGTACTCCAATAAACTGGATAAACTAAATGCAATGGACAAATTCTTAGAAATATAAACATACCAAGACTAAATCAGAAAGAACTAGAAAATCAGAATAGATCTATAATTAGTCAGGATATTGAATCAGTAATAAAAAATCTCCCAATAAAGAAAAGCCATGGACCTGATGACTTCACTGATGAATTCTACCAAACATTCAAAGAAAAACTAATTCCAATCCTTCTCAAACTTTTCCAAAAAATTTAAGAGAAAGGAATACTTCCATGAGGCTGTCATTACTTGATACCATTGCCAGAAAAAGATACTGCAAGAAAAGAAAACTATGAACCAGCAGCCCTTCTAAAAAGTAATACAAAACTCCACAACAAAATACTAGTAAACAGAATTCAGCCGCATATTAAAAGAATTATACACCACTACCAAGTGGGCTATATTCCTAGAATGCAAGGATGGTTCGACATACAAAAATTGATCAGTATAATATGACATATCAACAGAATGAAGGGGAAGAAACCACATAATTATTTCAATTGCTATATAAAAAGCATTGGATAGAATTCAACATCCTTTCATTATAAAAACACTCAAAAAACTAGGAGTAGAAGGAAACTACTTCCACATTATAAAAGCCATATATGAAAATACCACAGGCAAACATCATACTCAATGGTGAAAGACTGAAGACTTTTGCTCTAAGATCAGGAACAAAGCAAGGGTGCTCGGTGTCACTACTTCAGTTCAACATAGTACTAGAAGAGCAATTATGCAAGAAAAAAGAAATAAAGGGCATCCAAATTGGAAAAGGAAAAGTAAGATTATCTGTTTGTAGATGATATGATCTTATATAAAGAAAAGCCTAAAGATTCCACACACATACACACAAAAACTGTTAGAAATAATAAATGAATTTAACAAATTAGCAGGTTACAAAATCAATACACAAAAGTTAGTTACATTTTTATACATGAATGATGTACAAACTAGGAAGGAAATTATAAAAACAGTTCCATTTATAATTATATCATAAAGAATAAAATACTCAGGTATTTACCAAGGAGTTGAAAAACTCATACAATGAAAACTACAAAACATTGTTGAAAGAAATCAAGGATGAATAAATAAATGGAAACACATCATGAATGAGAATTAATGTTGTTAAAATGTCAATTCTAAAATCTACAGATTCAATGTTATCCCTATCAAAATCCCAATGATGTTTTGCAAAAATAGAAACACTTACCTTAAAATTCATGTAGATTCTCAAGGGACCCTGAATAGCCAAAACAACCTTTGAAAAGAAGAACAAAACCATAGGACTCACACTTTCTAATTTCAAAATTACTACAAATCTCTAGTAATCAAAAGAGTGTGGTATCGACATAAAGACAGACATAGACCAATACAATAAAATAAACCCTTTCACATATGGTCAAATGACTATTACCAGGACTTCCACGATTATTTAATGGTAAAATGACAATCTTTTTATCAAATGATGGTGAGAAAACTACATATCCACATGCAAAAACCAAACCAAACAAAACAAAGCAAAAAGGAAGAAAATCCCATGAAGCTGGATGCTTAAATAGACAATTCATCAAAAGTAGACTAATGTGTATAATAAAGTGATCAACACTTCCATACAGCACCTGGTTCTCATCACAAGTCCACTGTTTAATCCCCATCACCTATTTCCCCCATGCTCCCACCCTTCTCCCCTCTGGTAACCATCAGTTTTTTCTCTACGGTCAAGAGTCTGTTTCCTGGTTTGCCTTTCTCTCTTTTTTTTCTTGTTGCTCATTTGTTTTGTTTCTTAAATTCCACATGTGAGTGAAATCATATGGTTTTTGTCTGTCTCTGACTTATTTTGCTTAACATAATACTCTCTAGGTCTATCCATGTTATTGCAAATGGCAAGATCTTATTCTTTTTTCTGGCCGAATAATATTCTAGAGAGAGAGAGAGAGTGTGTGTGTATCACATCTTCTTTATCCATTCATCACTAAAATTACACTTTATGTTAGCTAACTGAAATTTAAATGAAAAATAAAAATTTTAAGAAATAGGTGATGAGGATTAAGGAGAGCATTTGTGATGAGCATCAGGTGTTTGTTGTTGAAGAGTTGACTCACTGTATCATACACCTGAAATTAATGTTACACTGTATGTTAACTGATGAGAATGTAAATGTTTTTAATGCTTATTTATTTTTGAGAAAGAGAGAGAGAGCAGGGGAGGGACAAAGAGAGAGGGGAGTAGAGGATCTGAAGTGGGCTCTGTGCTGACAGCAGAGATCCTGATGAGGAGCTCAAACTCATAAACTGTGAGATCATGCCCTGAGCTGAAGTCAGATTCTTAACTGATTGTGTCACCCAGGTGCCCCTAACTAATGGTAACTTAAATAAAAACTTTTTAAAAATACACAAATAGCTGATAGGCACATGAAAAGTATTAAATATCACCAGTCATTAAGGACATGTAAATCAAAACTATAATGAGATATCACCTTACATCCATTAGGATGGTTGCTATTAAAAGAACAGAAAATAACAAGAGTTGGTGATATGAAATTGGAGCCCCTGTGCACTGTTAGTGACTGTAAAATGGTGCAGTTGCTGTGCAAATAGTATAACAGTTCCTAAAATAATTAAAAATGGAATTAGCATATCATTCAGCAATTCATCATCTGGGTATATACCTAAAAGAGTTTAAAGCAGGGCCTCAAAGACCAAATTGTACATCCATGTTCATAGCAACATTATTCACAATAGCTAAAATGTTGAGCAACCCAAGTGTCCATAATCAGATGAATAAGCAAAATGTGGTATATGCATACAGTAAAATATTATCCAGCCTTAGAAAAGAAGGATATTTCACAATGTGTGACAATATGGATGAATCTTGAGGATAATATACTTAGTGAAATAAGTCTTACAAAAAGACAAGTACTGTATGGTTCCACTTATATGAGGTACTTACGGTAGTTAAATTGATGGAGGCAGAAGGCAGAGTGGTAGTTACTGGGGTTGAGGGGACAGGAGAATGGGGAATTGTTTAGTAGGTACAGAGTTTCAGTTTTTATAAGCTGGAAAGAGACTTTGCGATCAATGGTAGTGATGGCTGCACAAAAATGTGAGTCTATTTAATACTACTGAATTGCACACTTAAAAATGGGTAAGATGGTGAATTTTATGCTATGTGTATATACCAAAATAAATTTTTTTACAAAGGAAGGAAATGCTGATATACACTATTAACATGGATGAAACTTAAAAGCATTATGCTAAGTGAAATAAGCCATACACAAAATGGAAAATATGGTATGATTTCACCCATATGAGGTACATAGAGCCATCAAATTCAAAGAGACACAAAGTAGAATGATGGCTGCCAGTGACTGAGGGAAGAGGAGATGGGGAGATAGTGTTTAAAGTATACAGAATTTTAGTTCAGAAAGATGGAAAAGTTCTGAAGATGAATGGTGGTCATGGCTGCACAACAATATGAATGTATTTAATGCTACTGAATTATATACTTAACATTTGTTAAAGTGGTAAATATTATGCCATGTATATTTTACCACAATAAAAAATGGAAGTGAAAGAAATCTGAGTTTTGAATTTTGATTATTCCTTTTAAATTCTTCCTAGGAGTTCCATTAGTTTCTATTTCAGATCTTCTTTATTACTTTTTATAGTTTCCTATTCTCTGCAGATATGCTTAAGCTTTTAATATCTTTAAACATCCCAAGTGTCATTATTTTGTACTCTGTGTCTTACAATCTAATAGCTGGCCCTTTTTGAGGGCTGTTTCTGCTACTCATTGTTTCTATTGGCTCTCCCTCCTGCTGTCTTTTTCCTTATATACTTGGTTATATTTTATTGTATGTTGCTCATTGTTCTTGAAAAAGTATTTGTGGGATGAAGTGCTTTCCTTTAGGATTTGCATTTGTTTCTGCTAGCTGCCTAGGGTGGCTACCAGCTAAAGACCACTTTAAACTAAACTCACAGTTGAGATTACTTCCAGACTACCCTAAAAATGTGAATTTGGGATGCAAATCTCCATAATGGCCTACTTAAGATGACAGGTTCTGGAGGGGGGTAGTCCCCACACCCTCTGCTTAGTGACTCAGCAACTCTCATTAAGCTCCCCGATTCATCTTTATTGTGAGGGCATAGCTCTTTAGGTTCTTAGCTTAATGTGGGGGAGATTCTCCTATTATACTTCTCACTTTTGATACTTGCCCTCTCACCATCAGGAAAATAAATCAGAGTTCGAATTTGGCTGGATCAATAAATGCCCTCAGAGCAAAAGCAACTCAAATATTGCTCCTACCTCTCTGGAGTTTCCTCTTTCCCTTATATTTTTGTCCTGTTAACTCTTTATTATTAGGGTTGAAACATGTGAAATTATTACTGGTTGACCTCTTTTGACTGTCAAAAAGCAAATATAATAAATCTAATATTTAGCCAGGCTTTGGATGCTTAAAAATGCTTCTTCTATTCTATCCAGCATTTTTAATTTTTCTCAGCAGGAGGGTTGGCCTACATAATCTAGTCTGCCAAATTCCCAGAAACAGAGTCTATCTTTCAATTCTTCCTGTTGATGTTTGTGGGAAGACTTCCCTCTCTAAACGCAGCTCCTCCACGTGTAATTTCTGGGAACCTTCTCCTAGATATTATCTCCTTCTCTCAGGTGACACATTTTTTTCTCTCTTTCAGCTTACTCCTCTTCTGCCTTTTGTTTGTTTGTTTGTTTGTTTGTTTGTTTAATGGCTCATGTTTCTCAACATCTATTTTCTATCTTCTTTCTCAAAATCTATTTTCTATCTGGCTTACAGTAGGGAGTAAAGCAGGAAAGAGAAAGACAATGAAAAACCTGAAATGAATGAAACACAGGAAAAACATTTGAGAAGCAAAGGACTGTTGTGAAAGGCTAATGTGAATGTAAGTCCAGAATTATGGCTATGTTGTTGACTATCAGAGCAGCTGGTCCCATTCAAAGCAGGAAGTTAGAGGACCACAGAAAAGAGATCTCCAAAAAAGAAACAAAATCAATAGATTATTGGATGTGTTTAAATGTATTGAGAGAATGTATCCACAGCAATGCTAATGAATAACTAAGTAAAACAAGATAATAAGAACACATGTGCACACACATGCAAAACAAAGAAACAAATAGCGGTGCCTAGGTGGCTCAGTCGGTTAAACATCTGACTTCAGCTCAGGTCATGATCGCATGGTTCATGGGTTCAAGCCCCACATCAGGCTCTGTGCTGACAGCTCAGAGCCTGGAGCCTGCTTTGGATTTTGTGTCTCCCTCTCTCTCTACCCCTCCCCTGCTTGCTCTCTGTCTCAAAATTAATAAACATTTAAAAACCAAAACAAACCAAAACAAACAAAAAGAAAAACCCACAAAGAAAAAATAAAAACCAAAAGCCATTAATAACTTCAGGAAAAAAGAAAAGTTGTACAGTAAGAGAAAGATGGTCCTTGCCATTACGTGTGTAGCTCTGCTATAGATAATATCTACTATTAGATGTAGATATAGATATTATAATTAATATTACTATAGATATATGACTATGTGAATATGAAAAAAATGGTTTATTGTGATGAAACCGTATTTAGAGAATGAGGAATACACTTGTGGGCAAGGGGTGGTTTAAGACAGTAAATACATATTTTCCATTATAGGAAGTCAATAGATAGTTTTCAAACCAAAAAATAAAAATAAAAAGATACTAATATAAGTATGACATTTGAAAGTATAAATACTATAAAAATGTCAGAAGAAATAGCTAAAATAAAAATAAGAGCAGTTGCATCTGAAGATTCAAGATCAAAAGTGAGTGTGGCAAGGAACTATTTTTAATTATGTTTTCTAGCATATTTGATTTTTTAAATTATGTGCTTTTATTACTAAGATAAATAAAATTGATTTAAAATATAAACATCAGAAATAAGGATAAAATTATCTTTATATGCACTTGTAATGGATTGGATATCTTGAAAACCTAAGAAACTAATGAAAAAACTAGTATTGTTAAGAACATCTAATGAGCTTGCTGGATACAAAGTAAATCTATAAAACTAAATAGCCTTTCTCTGTACTAACAAATTTAGTCAGAGATTAAAATAGAAAGATCCTACTCATGTTAGTGACAAAAATTCAATATTTAGAGGAGTAAGTCTAGCGAAAAGGATATGATACCTATTGAAAATTTTCTAACTTCGTTCAAGGAATTAAAACAACATTGGAGACACACACCATGTTTCAAGATATAAACACAAAATTGTATAAGAACAAAAACAAAATGCAGTTCTAAATGGAATTTCAGTGGCATATCTTAGAATGGAACAAACATATTTTATAGGTAATATGACAAAATAAAGTCTGAGAATACCCTAGAACATTTTATTTAAAAAAAATGGTATAGGGAGAGTGTTTTGCTTCACCAGATTATTACAATTTACTTCAAACTGCTTTAACAGTTGGCAGGAAAGTGACATAAATCAGAAACAAATGAAACGAAATAAAGTCCAGAAATAATATTAACATTTTCCTTATTGTCTTTGACTTGTTTCACTTATTAAAGATATGTATTACTTCATAATTTAAAAAATCTAATAAAGACAATTTAAAAACAATCTAATGGAATATTTCTATTTATATACACTTTCTGTATCTTTTTAGAAAAACAATAGTATTTTTGTCAGATGACTTTTTATTTTTCTGCATGTGTTTTTCTTTTTCCTTTTTAACAATCCAAGGATCACTGTCAAGTATTCAATAACCAGAAGTATATTGAGGAAAAATTTCTAAGTCCCTCTTCAAGACCCAGGAAAGTGTGTTTTCTCCATTGATTCTTAAGATTACTTTGTATGGGGGGCACTGGGGTGGCTTAGTCGGTTAAGCGTCCGACTTTCGCTTAGGTCATGATCTCGTGGTTTGTGGGTTCCAGCCCCGTGTCGGGCTCTGTGCTGACTGCCAGCTCAGAGCCTGGAGCCTGTTTCAGAGTCTGTGTCTCCCTCTCTCTCTGACCCTCCCCTGCTCACACTGTCTCTCTCTCTCTCCTAGAAATAAATAAAAATATTAAAAAAAAAAAAAGATTACTTTGCATGGTTTCAGATCACACATTTTTATGGCCCCACATTATGCAAAATGAGGAATCCTGTATGTGTTTAGGTATTTGCCTTTTAAAACCTAAAATGGCATAATTCAGGATTTACTGTTCTTCAAAAAATTTTTAATTTATTTTATTTTAGTGTGTGTGCACAAGCATGTGGGTGGGGGAGGGGCAGAGAGAGAGGAATAGGTTCCTAAACAGGCTCCATGCTGAGTGTGGAGCCCGACTCAGGGCTCTATCCCACGGACCTGGGACCCTGACCTGAGCCAAAATCAGGAATGGGATGCTAAACTGAGTGAGTCACCCAGACATCCCTTGTTCTTCAATTTTTTAAAAAAATTAAGTTTATTTATTTATTTTGAGAGAGATAGAGACAGCATGTGCAAGGGAGGGGAAGAGAGAGCGTGAGAGACAGAATCCCAAGCAGGCTTCACTCTGTCAGCAGAGATCCCCATGCAAGGCTCGAACTAACGAAATCATGAGATCATGGCCTGACCTGAAACCGAGAATTGGACGCTTATCCAACTGAGCCACGCAGGTGCCCATCAATTTTTTAAATATAAACTTTTAAAAAATGTCAAATCCCTGGGGCGCCTAGGTGGCTTATTTGGTTGAGTGTCCGTCTTCGTCCCAGGTCATGATTTCATGGTTTGTGAGTTTGTACCATGTGTAGGCCTGTGCTGACAGCTTGGAGCCCGCGGCCTACTTCAGATTCTGTGTCTTGTAGAATTCCCCAGGGAAGCTATCTGGCCCAGGGCTCTTATTTGTTGGGAGATTTTTGATAACTGATTCCATTTCTTCACTAGGCATGGGTCTCTTCAGATTTTCTATCTCTTCCCCTGTGATTTTGGTAGTGCGCGTGTGTTTAGGAATTTGTCCGTTTCTTCTAGGCTGTCCAGTTTGTTGGCATATAATTTTTCATACTATTCCCTGATAGTTGCTTGTATTTCTGAGGGATTGGTTGTAATAAATCCATTTTCATTTATGATTTTGTCTATGTGGATACTCTTTTTTTTTTTTTTTTTGAGAAGCAGGGCTAGAGGTTTATCAATTTTGTTTATTTTTTTCAAAAAACCAACACTTAGTTTCATTGATCTGTTCAGCTGGTTTTTTTTTTTTTATTCTATATTGTTTATTTCTGCCCTGATTTTTATTATTTCTTTTCTTCTACTAGGTTTGGAGTGCTCTTGTTTCTCTCCTTCTAGTTCCTTTAGGTGCGCTGTTAGATTTTGTATTTGCACTTTTTCTAGTTTCTTGAAATAGGCCTGGAGTGCAATGTACTTTCCTTTTAGGACTGCCTTTGCCACATCCCGTAGAGTTTGGATTGTTGTATTTTCATTTTCATTTGTTTCCATATATTTTCAAATTTCTTCTCTAATTGCCTGATTGGCTCATTCATTCTTTAGTAGGGTCTTCTTTAACCTCCATGTTTTTGGAGGTTTTCCAGACTTTTTCCTGTGGTTGATTTCAAATTTCATAGCATTGTGATCCAAAAATGTGCATGGTATGATCTCATTTTTAAAAAATATTTATTGATGCCTGTTTGTGACCCAGTATGTGATCTATCTTGGAGAATATTCCATGTGCACTTGACAAGAAAGTGAATTCCATAGCTTCAGGATGTAGAGTTCTAAATATATCTGTCAAATCCATCTGGCCCAATGTGTCATTCAAGTCCATTGTTTCTTTAGTGATTTTCTGTCTAGTGAATCTATCCATTGCTGTAAGTAGAATATTAAAGTCCCCTGCTATTAGCACATTCTTATCCATAGATTGTTTCTTTTGTGATTGTTTTATGTATTTGGGTGCTTCCGTATTCAGTGCATAGACATTTATAATTGTTATCTCTTCCAAATGGATAGGCCCTGTAATTATTATATAATGCCCTTCTTCATCCCTTGTTACTGCTTTACTTTAAAGTCCAGTTTGTGTGATATAAGTATGGCTCTTCCAGCTTTCTTTTGACTCCCAGTAGCATGACAGATATTTCTCCATCCCCTTATTTTCAATCTGAAGGTGTCCTCAGGTCTAAAATGAGTCTCTTGTAGGCAGCAAATAGATGGATTTTCTTTTTTATCCATTCTGCTACCCTATGTCTTTTGATTGAAGCATTTAGTCCATTTACATTCAGTGTTGTTATTGAAAACTATGGGTTTAGAGTCATTGTGTTCTCTGTAGGATTCCTGCTTGTAGTGGTGTCTCTGGTCCCTTGTGTTCCTTGCAACATTTCCCTCAGAGTACCCTTTAGGATTTCTCGTAGGGCTGGTTTAGTGGTGACAAATTCTTTCAATTTTTGTTTATTTTGGAAGTCTTTTATCTCTCCTTCTATTCTGAATAAAAGGCTTGCTGGATAGAGGATTCTTGGCTGCATATTTTTTCTGTTCATCACATTGAAGATCTTCTGCTATTCCCTTCTGGCCTGTCAAGTTTCAGTAGATAAGTCTGTAACTACTCTGATAGGTGTCCCTTTGTATATAAGGGCTCTTTTATCCCCAGCTGCTTTCAGAATTCTCTCTTTGCCCTTATATTTTGCCAGTTTCACTATGATATGTAGTGCAGAAGATCAATTCAAGTTACGTCTGAGGGTAATTCTCTGTGCCTCTTGGATTTCAATGTCTGTTTCCTTCCCCAGATTGGTGAAGTTCTCAACTATAATTTGTTCAAGGACTCCTTCAGCGCCTTTCCCTATCTCTTCCTCTTCTGGAATTCCTATGATACGGATATTGTTCTGTTTGGTTGTATCGCTCAGTTCTCAAACTCTCCTTTCATGTTCCTGGATCAGTTTATCTCTCTTTCTCCTGGCTTCCTCTTTTTCTATAATTGTGTCTTCTAATTCACCTATTCTCCTATCTTTTCAGTCCGTGCATTGAATGTCTCCATTTTATTATGCACCTCATTTATAGCATTTTTAAATTCATCACAACTATTTTTAAGGTCAATAGATGCAGAAAAAGCATTTGACAAAATACAGCATCCTTTCTTAATAAAGACCTTCGAGAAAATCGGGATAGAAGGAACTTACTTAATTAATACCAATTCTTCTCAAGCTATTCCAAAAAATAGAAATCGAAGGAAAACTTCCAGACTCATTTTATGAAGCCAGCATCACTCTGATTCCCAAGCCAGACAGAGATGCAGCAAAAAAAGAGAACTACAGGCCAATATCATTGATGAATACGGATGCAAAAATCCTCAACAAGATACTTGCAAATCGAATCCAACAGCATATAAAAAGAATTATCCACCAAGATCAAGTGGGATTCATTCCTGGGTTACAGGGCTGGTTCAACATTCGCAAATCAATCAATGTGATACATCACATCAGCAAAAGAAAAGATAAAAACCATATGATCCTGTCGCTAGATGCAGAAAAAGCATTTGACGAAATACAGCATCCTTTCTTCATAAAGACTCTCGAGAAAGTCGGGATAGAAGGAACCTACTTAAACATCATAAAAGCCATCTATGGGAAGCCCTCAGCTAACATCATCCTCAATGGGGAAAAACTGAGAGCTTTCCCCCTGAGATCAGGAACACGACAGGGGTGTCCACTCTCACCACCGTTGTTTAACATAGTGCTGGAAGTCCTAGCATCAGCCATCAGACAAAGAAGGAAATAAAAGGCATCAGAATTGTCAACGAAGTCAAACTTTCACTTTTTGCAGATGACATGATACTCTACATAGAAAACCCTACAGACTCCACCAGAAGCCTAGAAGAACTGATCCATGAATTCAGCAAAGTCACAGGATACAAAATCAACGTACAGAAATCAGTTGCACTTTTATACACCAATAATGAAGCAACAGAAAGAGAAATAAAGAAACTGATCCCATTCACAATTGCAAAAAACCCCATAAAATACCTAAGAATGAACCAAACCAAAGATATAGGAGATCTGTATGATGAAAACGATAAAAAAATTTATGAAGAAAATTGAAAAAGACACGAAGAAATGGAAAAACATTCCAAAAATATTGTTAAAATGACACTGCTACCCAAGGCAATCTACACATTCAATGCAATCCCAATCAAAATTGCACCAGCATTCTTCTCAAAACTAGAACAAGCTATCATAAAATTTGTATGGAACCACAAAAGACCCTGAATAGCCAAAGTAATATTGAAGAAGAAAATCGAAACGGGAGGCATCACAATCCCAGACTTTAGCCTCTATTACAAAGCTGTGATCCTCAAGACAGTACAGTATTGGCACAAAAACAGACACATAGACCAATGGAATGGAATAGAGAACTCAGAATTAGACACACAAATGTATGGCCAACTAATCTTTGACAATGCTGGAAAGAGTATCCAATGGAAAAAAGACAGCCTCTTTAACAGATGGTGCTGGGAGAACTGGAAAGCAACATGCAGAAGAATGAAACTAGATCACTCTCTTACACCATACACAAAAATAAACTCAAAATGGATAAAGGACCCTAATGTGAGACAGGAAACTATCAAAACCCTAGAGGAGAAAGCAGGAAACAACCTCCTTGACCTCAACCGCAACAGTTTCTTACTTGACACATCCCAAAAGGCAAGGGAATCAAGAGAAAAAATGAACTATTGGGACCTCA